>NC_056732.1:366576001-366756001 GCF_019279795.1 Protopterus annectens | reverse complement strand
GAGAATGATGAATATCCAGAGCTGCCTCAAGCACAACAGCCTGTAAGACATGCACAGACTTTTCGGGATGAACCTCCCTATAGGAAGGGAGGCAGAAAAGGTGTTAAACGTGTTTGAGATACGTATGGACAATATTCAAGAAACTATCATCAACCAAGAGAATACAAATGAGGTAAAAGAACAAACTACACCTCCAGTTAATAATTATATTATTAACCTTTCAGGATATGTATTTACGGACTTTGAGTATGCAGTGTTAAATCGTGGGTTGAAATTTGTCCCCACGGTAGTTCCACATCTTTATGAAATTAAATGCGATATATTTAGATTATCTAGAAAGTTACATTTGAAATATTTTTTTAATAATACTGCTTTTAATAATACTACTGCTGATAATAACTTGGATAATACTACTGATTCGGATGATAGCTATGTTACTTGCAATTCAGAATCTTCCTTGAATGCTTATTATAATCTTGACACTGATAATGTTAAGGGCAAAAGTGAATTCATGCCTCCTTATTTTAATGAGGAAGTAATACATTTTACTAATGTTCTGAATTTTGCATTACAAGAAAATTTTAAGGAATTTAAAAGAATGCAAGAGTCCTATGTATATAATTTAACCAAAAGGGAATGGCAAGCTCTTGTTTCTTTGAGTAAGATGGATGAGATAATCTTTAAACCCTCTGACAAAGGGAATAAATTAGTTATTATGCATTTTTCTCAGTATTTGGGTATGTGTATGGAACATTTAAATGACGGTAATACGTATGAAGTCACATGTTTGCCACAATATGTTTCTGCCCTTAAGGAATATAATGAACTATTATAACCACGAAGCTGAGCCACCAAGTTTGAATAAATCCAAATATAAGTCTTTTATTATATATGAAAAAACAGAAACTGGAATCACGTATCACAAGCGCTTTCGCTCGGATATTCCGAGCTTTCTCAAGTTGATAACATCTTGTAGAGCACAAGTTTAAATAGTTACTTACATCAATTAACAATTAAAATAAATGTATAATTAAAACATTATTCAATTAACTAAACCATTACTTTAAAAATATAAAAATATGTAAAAGGCTTTTGTTAAAATGTAAAATGACTTTGATTCTTTTCAAGAGGAACCAAAACAAGTATTTACATTGCATAATGTTCTGAATCACAAGTTTAATTGCTGTTTAAATTCTATATTAATACACCAAGTGTGTTTCACCCTAAAAGAGCTTTGGTATTATTTCAATTTCATTACGGTCTATGTTATAAATTCTTTTGTTAAAGAACACATTTGTGGGGACTTATTAATAACATAATGCTCCAGCAATTCAAGGTTGATAAAAATCAACTAATGTGTATAAAATACTTTCCCGTTTAAGAAATATGTAGTTACTTGACTTATTATAATCTGACATTTTATCATAATCTGGCTCTTCTAAGTTTTAATACTGGTTTAATACTGATGGTGTCATTTAAACCAGGCCAGTTGCCAGCATTTAGCCTGAGTTGCCACACCAATTCCCTGTATTCAAGGGTGGCTTCCCAATCTCCCCCTCTTAAATCACGATTCACTTGCTCCAAGACCATAAATTTAAAATTGTAGTTTGGACATACAAGGGAATGTTTGTAAAGTGCATTTGATTCTTTGTTTATAGCTATTTCATAAAAATGCTCATACATTCTTCTCTTAATTTCCCTTTCTGTCTTCCCTACATAAAAACTTTTACAAAGTGTGCACACCACTAAATAAACCACTCCTCTGGAGTTACATGTAAAATAAGTGGGGGATGTAATTTTCATTTTTCTTGAGGGCAAGTATATTCCTACACCATCCAAAATTGCGTGACATTGATGACAGGCCCCACATTTGTATGTGCCTGATTTCTTTACCCAATCTTTGTTTTTTCTTTTTTTCTTTTCAAACATTTCTTTTAAATTAACACCCTTTTCCTGATGAATTTAGGTTTAAGGGTAAGACATTCTTTAAATCTTCGTGTGATGTAAGTATTGGCCAAAATTTGTTGATAATCCTTTCTATCTCTTGTGCTTGGCCACAATGTGTGTAAATGAATTTGGGTCCGATGAAGTCATTTCCCTTTGTGCTAGCTATCTGATTTTGTGTGTGACCCTTTCCCAATAATGGGCAATATAATGAATTTCTTTTGTTCGCTACCTCTCTGTATAACACTTGAAATAAATCCAAAGGGTAGCCTCTCTCTAAGAACATCTTTTGCAAAACCTGAACTTCATTAAAGAAGTCACCATCTGTGCTGCACATCCTAGATGCTCTGATTAATTGCCCTTTAAGAATCCCTTTTTTCTGTGAAAAAGGATGGGCACTCTGAAAATGTAATAAGGAATTAGAAAATGAAGTCTTTCTATGAATTTTTGACTGAAAGGTTTTATTGTCCTGATCTTTATATAAATTCACATCCAAATAGTGGAGTTCATGTACCCCTATTGTATGTGTAAATTTCAGAAAACTAGTCGAGTTGTTGATGTGTGCTAAAAATTCTAGAAGCAAGTCATGTGTTCCTTTCCACAAGATACAAATGTCATCCAGAAATCTTCTATAAAACAGCAAGTGTTCTTCCCAGGGAGATGTGAATACATGCTTGAGTTCCCATCTGTGGAGCACCACATTGGCATAAATGGTGGCACATGGTGCCCCCATTGCAACTCCCTTGAGTTGTTTAAATAGTTCCCCATTAAAGAATACAACATTATTCTCCAATACAATGCTCATTAGCTCCACAATCAAGTTGGTTAGATTAGCACTCAAGCACGTTTCCTGGGTGAAAAATTCACTAAACCACTGAAGCCCAATATCATGGGGTATGCTAGGAAATAAATCCTTGATGTCAATTGTTACCATTAGGAGATCTGGCACAAAGTTGTTACAAGGAACAAGTTGTTACAAGACTTATATTTGGATTTATTCAAACTTGGTGGCTCAGCTTCATGGTGACGACCTTTTTCTTGGTACCGTTTTTTGAACTGTTCTTGGCTTGATTTTGTGAGTGCGTCATGGCTGCGGAAGTGGATGCCTTTAATCCTGGGGAAACACCTGAAATTTTGAGAACTGTTGATCCAGAGGCACCGGTAACTCAAGCAGAGTTTAACGGTGTTTTGGCAGCACTAGCTGAGATAACTGGGCTTCTGAAAGGAGCCCAACCGGAAACTAATTCATTGGCAGCGAACCAGCAGCACGCAGCACAAAACGATAGAAGGCTTGGCGGAGCTTGTTCGGATGCAAATGCTGTGGTTTCTTCAATACCTAATGGGCTGAATAGCATTCTGAACACAAAGGCCAATACTAATGAAAGTAATGGTCGGGTAGACCGCCAGGAAGGAACGGAAAAGCCTAGGTCTTCCAAAACGGAAAGGCGGCAGCAACAGCATAAAGATTTCAGTTTTACGAATTGGGTAGAACAGCAATTTTCATTCAACAAAGGTACTGTTTATGCAAACAAAGTGACTATTATTGAAAATGAGTTTGATGATTTCAAAAAGAAGCTTTATGCTTTAAAAAATAATCAACTTGAGGTTGATTATTTAAAAGAATGCGTAAAAGTGAAACGCATTCCAAAAGGTTTGCGACTATTTAAATTCCCAAATAATGTGCAAAGTGGAACACATTATTATCATAAACTGTATGACATTTTCGATCGGGCAGGGGTTGAAATGTTGGGTGTAATGATAAAAGAATATGAAGCTAAACAGAATATTCTTACAAATGATTTAAATGCACTGAATAATAATATTGTTACTGATCCTAATTTTTCTACAGTAAAACTTGAATACAGCAGAGTGTTTGATGATGTTGATACATTTTGTAACAAAGTAATTAATAGAAAAATGCGCAAACTTGAGAGGGATCTAATTGAATATAGGGAGGGGGTGGCTTATCCCTTACACAGACCATTTAGGGCTGAAAGTCAAAACGCGAATAAAGAAGGAAATGAAGCTCAAAACAACTGGGTGGAAGAGCCACCACGTAGAAGTGAAAGGCTAGCCCAAAAGGAACGAAAAGGGTCCACATGGGATTTTTATCAGCACCTAGGGAGAACTGTGAGTTGGAAGCAGAAACAACACCCACACCGTCCCTGGAACACTTAGGTTTCCTGGAAATTTATGACTCAGCAAACGCTGGGGGGGGGGCAAGCTCTGGTGGAATTAATAGTGAAAAGAATAGGAATTCAAATGAGGTTATTTTAAATATATCACAAGGGGCATGTAGGTTGTATATTAAATCCAATTTCACTATCTACAATTACATAGATGTAGCACCTGATAGCACTGCTTTTAATGTTTTCACTTGGGGTTTACACTTTGTTCCTTATAAAAATTGCAACATACCTCTTACTTTAATTGATGTAAAACTGTTCACTAGAAGTCTTAACTTACAATATTTATTCAAACAACAAACACACATTCCTTCTGAATTGGATAGGAAAAGCTTATTTAATCCTTCCATGCATTTATTAATCAAACTTTTTGAACAACCAGTGGAAAACGAACTCAGGGGCTTACAGCCCAATCAAAATGAGAAAACAAACTTGAAACAAATTGAATTTGACTTCATCGAAATGTTAAAAAGGGAAAACATAAGAGTGATGAAGCTGGATAAAGGGGGAGGCATTGTACTTATGTATGAAAACAATTATGATGAATACCTCCATCAAATGCTTCAAAACGATGAACAATAAACAACAGTTTCCAGAAATGAAGTTAATATATTTTGGTCAAAGATAAAATACTGTTTGAATGATTATCTATTGCAAGGTGTTATTAATGAGAAATTATACAATTTTTTACATATCCCTAAACCGAAATTACCAATAATATTTGGAATTCCAAAAACACACAAAGGTCTTGATCCTTTGGCATTTAGACCAATAGTGGCAGGAAGTGGTAGTATAACGGAACCACTATCAAAATTTATTGATCATGTAACAAAAAAAATTCACCTACTTGTTAAGGTATGTGTGCAAGGATTCATGGGAGTTTTTGGAAAATGTTCCTTGTAACAACTTTGTGCCAGATCTCCTAATGGTAACAATTGACATCAAGGATTTATTTCCTAGCATACCCCATGATATTGGGCTTCAGTGGTTTAGTGAATTTTTCACCCTGGAAACGTGCTTGAGTGCTAATCTAACCAACTTGATTGTGGAGCTAATGAGCATTGTATTGGAGAATAATGTTGTATTCTTTAATGGGGAACTATTTAAACAACTCAAGGGAGTTGCAATGGGGGCACCATGTGCCACCATTTATGCCAATGTGGTGCTCCACAGATGGGAACTCAAGCATGTATTCACATCTCCCTGGGAAGAACACTTGCTGTTTTATAGAAGATTTCTGGATGATATTTGTATCTTGTGGAAAGGAACACATGACTTGCTTCTAGAATTTTTAGCACACATCAACAACTCGACTAGTTTTCTGAAATTTACACATACAATAGGGGTACATGAACTCCACTATTTGGATATGAATTTATATAAAGATCAGGACAATAAAACCTTTCAGTCAAAAATTCATAGAAAGACTTCATTTTCTAATTCCTTATTACATTTTCAGAGTGCCCATCCTTTTTCACAGAAAAAAGGGATTCTTAAAGGGCAATTAATCAGAGCATTTAGGATGTGCAGCACAGATGGTGACTTCTTTAATGAAGTTCAGGTTTTGCAAAAGATGTTCTTAGAGAGAGGCTACCCTTTGGATTTATTTCAAGTGTTATACAGAGAGGTAGCGAACAAAAGAAATTCATTATATTGCCCATTATTGGGAAAGGGTCACACACAAAATCAGATAGCTAGCACAAAGGGAAATGACTTCATCGGACCCAAATTCATTTACACACATTGTGGCCAAGCACAAGAGATAGAAAGGATTATCAACAAATTTTGGCCAATACTTACATCACACGAAGATTTAAAGAATGTCTTACCCCTTAAACCTAAATTCATCAAGAAAAAGGGTGTTAATTTAAAAGAAATGTTTGAAAAGAAAAAAAGAAAAAACAAAGATTGGGTAAAGAAATCAGGCACATACAAATGTGGGGCCTGTCATCAATGTCACGCAATTTTGGATGGTGTAGGAATATACTTGCCCTCAAGAAAAATGAAAATTACATCCCCCACTTATTTTACATGTAACTCCAGAGGAGTGGTTTATTTAGTGGTGTGCACACTTTGTAAAAGTTTTTATGTAGGGAAGACAGAAAGGGAAAGTAAGAAAAGAATGTATGAGCATTTTTATGAAATATCTAAAAACAAAGAATCAAATGCACTTTACAAACATTCCCTTGTATGTCCAAACTACAATTTTAAATTTATGGTCTTGGAGCAAGTGATTCGTGATTTAAGAGGGGAAGATTGGGAAGCCACCCTTGAATATAGGGAATTGGTGTGGCAACTCAGGCGAAATGCTGGCAACTGGCCTGGTTTAAATGACACCATCAGTATTAAAAGTTGGCGTTTTTGTGATATTTTCGTGTCTTATGGTTGTGTAAAACTACTGAACTCTGACTTCTACTAATATACCATCAGTATTAAACCAGTATTAAAACTTAGAAGAGCCAGATTATGATAAAATGTCAGATTATAATAAGTTAAGTAACTACATAGTTCTTAAACGGGAAAGTATTTTATACACATTAGTTGATTTTTATCAACCTTGAATTGCTGGAGCATTATGTTATTAATAAGTCCCCACAAATGTGTTCTTTAACAAAAGAATTTATAACATAGACCGTAATGAAATTGAAATAATACCAAAGCTCTTTTAGGGTGAAACACACTTGGTGTATTAATATAGAATTTAAACAGCAATTAAACTTGTGATTCAGAACATTATGCAATGTAAATACTTGTTTTGGTTTCTCTTGAAAAGAATGAAAGTCATTTTACATTTTAACAAAAGCCTTTTACATATTTTTATATTTTTAAAGTAATGGTTTAGTTAATTGAATAATGTTTTAATTATACATTTATTTTAATTGTTAATTGATGTAAGTAACTATTTAAACTTGTGCTCTACAAGATGTTATCAACTTGAGAAAGCTCGGAATATCCGAGCGAAAGCGCTTGTGATACGTGATTCCAGTTTCTGCTTTTTCATATATAATAAAAGACTTATATTTGGATTTATTCAAACTTGGTGGCTCAGCTTCATGGTTATAACCTTTTTCTTGGTACTGTTTTTTGAACTGTTCTTGATATAATGAACTATTATCTAAGGGCAATAGGTTAGGATACTTTACAGATTTGGACATTCAAAATAAATTTAGTGTAAAAGATAAGGCTACTATGGCACACTTCTGTTGCCTTCCAAAGGTACATAAAGATTTAAATCGACCACCGGGCAGGCCTATTGTGGCAGGATGTGAGTATTTTACACATGCTCTTGGGGTTTTTTTACATCATTACCTTTGTCCAGTAGTTTTTACACTTCCGTTTTATGTTAGAGATGTGTTTGATTTTTTGCATAAAATTAATGATATTAATTGGAATAATAATATATATTTTTTCACAATAGATGTAAAAAGTCTGTATACAAATATTAGTCATTCTTTTGGTTTAGAGGCAGTACGATTTTTTCTTGGAGTTTCTCCAGCTTCAGAATATGTTATAGAATTAATTTATTTCTGTCTTATTAATAACTTTTTTGAATTCAATAATGTCTTATATAGACAGAAACAGGGTACTGCCATGGGGGCTGCATTTGCCCCTATGTATGCTAATCTTAGTATGGGACTCTTTGAAGTGGAATATATTTATAACAACCCATTCTTTAGACAATATGTTACTAAGTACTTCCGCTATATAGATGATTTTATTTTTATTGCACATGGGGGCTTGGAATTAGTGGAAGAATTTGTTCAATCTTTAAATAATAATAGGTTCCA
The DNA here is from genome assembly GCF_019279795.1 of Protopterus annectens. Taxonomy (NCBI): domain Eukaryota; kingdom Metazoa; phylum Chordata; order Ceratodontiformes; family Protopteridae; genus Protopterus; species Protopterus annectens. The sequence continues at coordinate 366,748,083 of NC_056732.1, read as the reverse complement.
TCTTCAATTTGATGGATTTCAGATGGGTAGAAGTATATCTTTTTTGGATGTAGAATTGAATATTAAAGATGGGGTGAGCTTACAGACTAAGGTACATAGAAAATTTGAGCAAGGTACCAATTATGTATATAGGGATATTTGCCATCCTGCACATACCTTAGAAGCTTTTCCTTATGGTGAAATGCTTAGAATACTTAGGTTATGCAATAATATGGAAGACGTATGTAAAGAAATGAAAATAACAGTGGAAATGTTTAGAAAAAGAGGATATGAAAAAGTTTTGATGGAACATAGTTGGAAAAAATTATGCTCTTTTATTAATGGTAATAACATTAAATATTTTTCAAATACAGTTTTATGTAGGGACATTGGTAATAAATCTTTAGAGACTATATATTTTGTCTCTACTTATGGATGGTATAGTTCCAGAATTTCGGAAATAGTGAGATATTTTTGGAACTATTTATGTTCTTTGAAAAATGTAACCTTATGGCTGAAAAGCAAGCTAGCTTTCTCATATAAAAGAGGTAGAAATATACAGAATTTTATTGTTAAAGGTAAATTTAGTATTCCAGAGGTGAAGATGGATTTAAATATATCCAGTGTTGGAACTTTGGGTTGTAACTGATGTAAAGCATGTAAGTTTATAGTGCATAAATTTGATTTTATTAATAAGATTCCATTTAATACTAGTAGTATTTTTACATGTAGCACAGAAGCAGTGATATATGCGCTTAAATGTCCATGTGATTTATACTATATTGGACAAACGAAAAGAGCTTTTAAAATTAGATTGTTAGAGCATATTAGGGATATAAAAAATAAGAAACAGGAGAGCTCTATTGCAACTCATTTTGAACATTTTCATAATAGTGATGGTGGGGGGCTAAAAGGTACAGTTCTGGAAAAAATTAAAACTTCAAAGTTTAATGAAAATGTTTTAAATAATAGATTGCTGACTAAAGAGTCTTTATTTATCCTTAAATTTAATACATTGTATCCATGTGGTCTTAATGAAGAGCTTAATTGGAAATACTTGATTTGAATTTTTTAATTGAATAATTGTTTGTATAGAGTATAAGAGGCAAGTCTTTTTGAATGTATTTTACTCCTTGAAGGCTTTGGGATAGAGCCGAGACGTCAGAGTTTTATTGCATACAATAAATCTGTGGAATACGCTGACTGGTTGCTTTTTTGTTTGTTCCAGTTCTTCTGTGGTTTTTGGATGAACCATTATGTAGTCTGCTGGACATCTAGCTGGCTCAGCAGTACAACACATCCCCTTAAAGCTGGAGTATGACAGCATACATCCCATCCACTGCTACCAAATCATATTTTATGAGCAGGGATATGGCCTCTCAACCCCAACCACTGGAAACCAATTAATATGGAAGGGGCACCTGACTTTAAAGGTATATGGTAAATTTGCACTGCTGCTTTGTCTAACAGCCAGCCTCTGTCACACCCAAGTAAAATTTTCACACAGCTTACACTGATCCACTGTAATCTTGCCTGCAGTACTACAAACTTGTACAAAATCATTTTGCATGCAGATGCACACACACACACACACACACACACACACACACACACACACACACACACATGCACCCAGTATGTTCCAGAAAGGTGGAATGTTAATGATAACTCTCCAGTACCAAAACCATTATCCACAATTCATTGCAATACTGACACCAGTCATATCTTACTTGAAAAAACAAGAACACAAAATAATGTTTCCCTTTAAAATAAGCCAATCTTTAGAATATCTGATTGGTAGCATTTAGCAGTGAACAGTCATTTTCAACAGATAGATGCCAAACACTCAACAGTTCAAGGCACTGTTCTGAAGCACTTAAACTGAATAATAAAGATCTCTTCTTGAAATAAATAAAATAAAACAGTTTGAAATATCTGCTAGTCTTGACCCTAAGTAATTTTATGTATAATGTGACCTAGCTTTCAAGATCAGAATGGAGTTGTCAAAGTCCACAGAGACAGTCCAGTCTGTGTGTGTGTGTGTGTGTGTGTGTGTGTGTGTGTGTGTGTGTGTGTGTGTGTGTGTGTGTGTGCACCAGCAAAAACATCCAGCAACTCTCTTTATCTAACTGCCTTAATCTCTGTTAATATGAATCCCAACAAGGTCTTTGCAGGAAGGTCTGTTTCTCATTGCATGCCCTAGGAGGAAAATTCAAAAACTGCATCTAGCAAAGAACCTGTTTCTCAGCTGATATGAGTTTCAGGGAAGATTTCATGAAAGGTCAGGTTTGAATGTGTCAGATGTTTTCTTGCTTCAGATACTGTGTTTTCAGCTAGACTCACATCTTCAAGGACAATCAGAGTTTGTTCTTCAGATGTGTGTACAACAGAGTTAATTTCATTTCTGAATTGTAGTACATATCCACAGTAACAGATGTACAAGTTTCTATACATCCTGACACAATTATTTTAAATATTAGTTATTTACCAAAAATGCAAGTACATTGCATATCTCTCAACTGTACAGATTTTCACATAATGTCCAGTTTTGTTTCATGTTTTTAGTCTGTTCCTCATAAAATCTTTGGTTTATGGGCAAGTCTTTGAGGACTGACGTCAGAAATAATAGTAGACATTTGTGTTGCAGATGTATACCCTTCAGAAAATGCATGCTAATGCAATACCTGTTATTCTAGCAACTTTCTAAGTTTATAGGAACAATATTTAACAATTGCCCCTATTTTTGGTCCTTTATCCCTCATTATTTATGGCTTTGTCCAGATTTCTTGCTCCAAGAAGTTGAGAGCTATTATTGCAACTACTTTTACATTTTTTCTGTTAAAGACTCGCTTACATTTTTTTAATTCAGTACAAAAAAATTACAGTTTAGTTCATTATTCCTGCATTTCCTTACTAAAAGAACAGTTATGTTTTCCACAATTTATTACAGATTTTTTACAGGGGTTGAATGTCACTAGTGGCATCCCGCAGTGATTCCTAATGGCCCCCCAACTCCTTAGCATAAACTTCTCAGATGTAAAGCAAAAGTCAACAGCTTATGGTTGACCAGGTTTGCTAATTATTGCAAACTCTGTGCAGTTATCAAATCTGTCAAAAACTAGCAAGTGTTCTGAAAAAGGCTGAGCTTAAATAATGATTTGTCAACCACTTGTGGGCTAACCCTGAATGCTAAGAAATGCAGTAAAATTACCTTTATGCAGCATGATCCCTCATAACCTATAAATGACACCCCCCAAAAATGTGTCACTCCACACTTCATACGTAACTAGGAAATTCATCACGCTAGTCCAGCTTTTGCTTTGGGGTGTTTCTGCTAGATCCATCAGTGTCATCATTCCACTTCATACTTCTTTTATCAGATATACCATTTTCTACATGTACTTCACTAAGCGTTTGCATCAGCTCAAAACATCTAACCAAGAGTTAGCGGAATTAGTAACTTCAGTTATTCTGAAAGACTAAAATTCTTTACCAGTGCTCTGTTTTATACAGCCTTCTGCAACAAATTTGTCCCTAGACTTCTAGGCCATGAATGACCCCAGTCCCTTCAATGTCCTCTGCTTCCATAAAACCAGCAGTACAACTGGTACCCAGTCTAAAGTCTTAAACAACCACCATTACATTATTAATTCATTGGTGTAAATGGTTTTTAACACAATGTAACCCCTGCTTCTGGAACCAACTCTACTTGTAGATCAGGTAAAGCAACTCCCTCACTGCCTTCAAAATTAGAACTGATAATTTGATGGGAAACTACAAAGTAGTCAAGCTTGAGTTTTCACTGTATATTACCTTAAACATCTTGTAATACAGGCCCATGGGATATATGCAAATGACCCCTTAAGAACATCAAGTCCTTAAGATTTGGATGGCACAGTGGTGCAGCGGTTTACATTGTTGCCTCACAGCAAGAGGTTTTCTGGTTCAATTCTTGACTAGGGTGCCTTCTGTGTGGATTCTGCATGTCCTCCCTGCATTTGTGTAGGTTTCCTCCAGGTGCTCCGGTTTCCTTGCACTTTATGAAGACATGCATCTGGAACTTTTCTCCCCAGGCCTCCAATGAAAATTGTCTCGTTCTAAGTCAGACTTTCCTGGTAAACAAATGCTAAATAAATAAGTAAAATAAATAAATAAATAAATCAAGTGTTTCAGTTATATGGCTTCCAAATGTCCATGACCTTTTCTTTTTTCACTCTTTATGGCCATCAGCTGGGTATAAATAACCTGTGTTTATGCGTATAGCCAAACAGTCCACTTATGCTGTGCTGACGAGATCATAAAACAGCCAAAACGTGCATGTTCACAGCTATTGAGGTTTGGCTTTATTGGCCTGAATCTGTCATAACCCCCACAAATTACTACACCGATGATACATTCCTAAAGATAGACCCAGTGATCAGTGATTTGTGAAAATGTAGATGACATGGCCATGACCGCCATGTGTCTAATGTAGTTAGGAGATCATTCTATGTTGCACAACCTATAAGCAAGGGTATGTCATCCAGGCCCAAAGATGTCACTGTTCATTGTACTGAGTCCTCATTAGACTAATCATTGAGTACAATGCCCCTTTGGTATGTACATCTCCTGGCATATGTAACAACTGGAATGCTTGCAGAGGTTCCTCACAAAAAGAATACATAATATAGTCAGCATGTCCTATGCAGACCACCTCAAAACTTTATCCTTATACGTGGTTTCATACAGACTGCTAAGAGGAGATCTATGCCTGGCCTGAAAAGCATCTTCTGATGCAGCCTTAATGGATCTGATGTACATTTGCAAAACAAATAGCATCATAAACAATGTATGAACCTCAGCCTTGTCAGCACATTAAATAAGACTTGTAGGAGATACAGGAACATGCCTCAAAGACTGCCAGTTCTTTGAAGCAGGCTTCCCATTCATGTAAGCAAAGTTCTTTGCTACACTTATTCAAGCATGGCCTTGGTCAGTGGATGGGGAAATCATAAATTTACCGCTGGCCTGGCACATATGCCCCTATTAGAAAGAGAGAGCTTGTAAATACTCAACTACCCATGCCTAAGTTTTATACACCCTACAGAAAATCTATGGGATTCAAACTGATCCATTACATTAGGCCTAAAAAGCCCAGTCAGGGACATCAGCCTAGTACTCAGTTATTAATCTATGGTGCCACATTTATGGCATCAAATGTAAAGGAACAAAGAACTTTCTATGTAAAAAGTCAGAACAGCCAAATACTATTAGGTCACTTGAATTTATATTGCACAACAAAAGTTGTGCAACTGATTGTGATAAATGCTATTGCCTAGAGTGAAATGAGAAGTGATCCAGCATTGTCCAAGTAGCAGAGAAGTGTTATTACAGGATATCTTTTAGGACAAGATTCAATGTATACTGCATCTGCAGGAAGGAATGATCAGATGTAAATACGTCAAAAGACTCTTTATGTGGTAGAAGTGTGATAAATCCTTCCAGGCTACATACTTCAAAGTCAGATCCTGTCCATAAGTGACACCTGAGAACTGAAAAATAAAGTACCTTACTTCTAGACTGATGTTGTAGCAGATGTCACCAACAGATTTAAAGAGTTACTGTGAACCATTATTCTATATTAGAGTCCAAGAAGTACTATCACAATAGCAGTATCACATCTCCGACAACAAACTGTCTCCAAAATTGTCATTGATCACAAATACCTGGCGACACAATTCCAAAAAAAAAAAAAAAACTCAACAATTCGTCAAGGGAGTAAACCCTCTGCAATCCCCTCACTGTAGGCTTCACTCTCATATCCCACTTGCTTAAATATAGTACCTCTATGATTCCATAGCTGTGGAGAAAATGAGAAACACCCCCAAATGGATTAATACAGAAAATGCACTGACTGTGATATCATTTTGACAGCAATAACATAACAGCAATCATAACATCAGGGAATTAGGATTGGAGAATGAAGGATGTATAAATAAACCAGGTGTTGACCACATGTAGGAAACCACTTTTGGATTCCGGGAATGGCCATCATTGTCACTTGAATATATTCTCATTGATTTTGGAGGGCATTTCATGATGATAATGACACTATCTTCAAGAGCTTAGTTGCATTCTAATGATTCATACTCACATCTGAGGAGTTCTAAAGTTTCATATAAACAGCATTAATAGCTGCACATTTCTCCCCATCATTCAATTACAAACAGACCAAATGAAATGTTTATCTATATATTTAATAAAACCATTAAACCATGAGCTTTATAATGAGTCACATTTACAGCATAAAGCATATAGGTTTCTTAAATATTAAAATTCTGTATGTGACCATAAACACAATGACACCAATGCTATACAAAAACTGGGACTAGACGTAGTAACACAAGGGTACAAGTACATAACAAGCAAATTAAGAATATTACTGTCAGAAAACAGAAGTTTTATTACTGGCCATTATGTAATAGCACAGGACTACAAATCTAAGTGAAGGTCTGATTAAAATGTGTCATAATCAGGGTCTGAAATGTACACACCATGTATAAGACAGCACCTGGAGAAGACATGTAAATCACTTTATGAAATGTTTAGCACTTGCTAAGTTACAGCTGTCCTTTGATGACATATATGCATGTCCAGAGCCATGGGAAAAGAAGAATTTATGTCTATAGCCGTACAAAAGGAAATCTGTGTACTAAGTGTCAAATCCCCCCCCCCCCAAAAAAACATGAATGACTACAGTTATATGTCAAGAAGAAGGGAAGGAAGGATGCCCAAAAGCAATCCATATACAGGATTTGAAGTCAAAAATTGTATCTGTTTTAGTGTAATGATAACAAACAGAACACCAAACCAAACAGAACCCCCAAACCCTATCTGGAGTACCTTAGAACACACTACCTACTCTAGAGGAACTGAGCATTTAAAGGTGGAAAGCAGTTGTGTGAACTGAAAATAAAAATAAACAGTGGAGTAACTGGCTACAAATTATTTAAACACTGACCACTCTAAGAGTCTAACCTAACAAGTAAGTGTTAATATGACAGCCATCTAGCATTAAAATCATAGTGCTTACTGTATTATGAGCAATGGCAGTATCTATAATTATGTTATAGGTGGCTATGTACAAAAGCATACCTTTTGTTATATTAAATATTACAGTTTAAATGCATTATTTAACTTCCCAGACTTGTAACAAAACAAAAGAAAGTGCAATGTATTTATGCTACCACATATCTACTTGTTCACTCATTCATGCTGTTTTATGCTATATATTGGTAAGTACAGACACAGTTACCTCCCACTCTGGTTCATCGTATTGTCTGATATAGTTCAAAGTGTCATGTTCATTCCATTTCAAACTGTGCAGTAATAGTGTGCATGAGACACGTGTTGTGTGAGCGCAGCCCAAAATTTCGGATTATCTAGGTTTTCCTTTGCTGCTCCTGAACACACACTTCAATTTTAGTGGAATGACAGGGGAGGAGGTATAGTAGGACTATCTTCTTGTCTTCTGGTAATTCATTGCTTAAGGTGTGAGCTGCTGTACTTGTGTTTCAGAGCTTTATGTGGAGTAATATTTTTTTTCAGAATTGCAAAACATTAGCAAAATTAGTTTTATGTGGTTCAGTTAGGCAGAATGTTTCAAAATGAGTCTGTTAAAAAAGCTCACTTTTATGTTCATATTACATATATTGACATGATACAGGGCCAGATGATACATCTTAATCAATGGGTAGAACATACATCACAGAATGTTATGTTATATAGCAGCTTGCATGGTACCTTGTGTTATTTATGGTTATACTAGGCCAGTATTTTCAAATGCTAAGGCCATCCTCCCTGGAAAGGCCAAGACCCTCTTCAGGGGATGCCCAAGCAAGTCAAAAAGGATGTTTACTTAAATTACTAACAGTTCAAATTTAATCTAATGTAGATTAATGGTAAACACAAAATAATGGCCGAGGAACACATTTAATTGCAAACCAACAGCAAAAATATGATGTACTAAGCAAAATCTTGATTATTTTGTTTGTTTATTTTTTTTTTTGGTGGGGATAAGGTGAGTCAGAATACAGCATGTCTCTGCACTGAGTAGTTATACTTTTTTTTTGTTGTTTTGCATGAGGATTTACAGGGGATGCTTAAGGACTTTTGTACAGTGATATTACGGAAAAGTGTGTGGTTGGGTCAAAATGGCATAGTCTGAGAACTAATGTGCTTTTATTTGCTTTGATCACAAACATCACAGTCCTTGAAAAATAGTGTTCATTTATGTTAAAATACTATACACTGATCAAATCTAAATACCTCTGTGTAGACAAAATAGAAAGCAGACACACAATTTGTCAGAACTTCTTATTGTGTAGACAAAATGGAAAGCAGACAGACAATGTATCAGAACTTCTTATTGTAAGTTTGAGTTGATAATATGTTATTGGACCAAAATGTGGAAAGCATGAATGCCAGTCCTGCCAAAATGACAGAAGTCACTGTCTCAGTGAATGCTGCTCAAAAAATGATTCTCTGAAGTCTTACCAGCCAATAAATGCCAGTCTGTAAAATATTGAGTTATGGATAGTACTCAGTGAAATAGCTACTGGTGTAAGAGAGGTGAGTATTTCAGTGGGTTTGGCAGTACTGGAAGCATTAAGTCATCACATATCTGAAGACAGTTTTCTGCAACGAGGGCAGGAAGGATTCATTGACAAATGGAAGGAGGAAGAATGTGTTTTGGAGATGGCTGTAAGGATACATTCCTAGATCTGATCTGGGATAAAAACTGAGTTCCAAGGGTCTGGAAGGAAAATGAGCAAGGTCAGTGCACTCTCAACTCCTAAACTAAAATACAGTAGTCTTTGTGACATTTTTTAACAGCAGGGGAGTCTCTGCCCTTATAACTGTCTGTGTGATTTATTCTTTTGTATTTGTAGATCTCTGTAACTGTTACGACTTCTACAAAAATGAAAAATAATGGTGGCATACCGGATTTATATTAAAATGCCTTTTAGATGCCTTCTTAGTTCACTTTTTTTAATATCTGGTGTTATTTTATTATTTATTGCATTTGTTTACCAAGAAAGTCCACTGGGCCTAAGAAGAGTCCATTTTCAATGGAGGCCTGGGGAGAAAAGCTCCACATTTAATTACATACAAATAAAATGTTACACAATAAATACAGGGTATATAAGACAGTAGTAGCACATCAAATGAAGAATGACAAGATAGAGTAATGTGATAATAACATTGAATCGGTCGATAATGACAGTGGAAAGTTGTTTAATATTCTGGTGGCTGTAAGAGTAGAAAAGTTTTTATATGTAATTAATATTACTAGCAGAGAGAAGAGTTTAGAAATAAGGGGTGAGAGAGGGAGGTAGAAGGCAAAGGTGGGGATAGCAAAGGGTAAAGTGACAGCAGAAGGAAATGGTTTGAAAGAGGGAAGGGGAGGATAGGCTAGTTATAGAGTGTGACAGAGTAAGGACAGAGTAAGGATTCTAAGAGAAGATCAGGTTATGTGGTTGTCAGTAGAGGTGCAAGTGCATATCCAGTGTGAGGAGAGATGCAATTAAAGGGATCTTTTAAAGGTAGTGTATAGGTTATAACAAACTGCAAAAGGATTAAGTATTCAAATATATAGTGTCAGCCCTTTGTATGTGCTCTTAATTCTTCATCTGTCTAAATTATTTGCTTTGCATATGGACATTGTGTTCAAGCCACTAAATCCAATATATAAGTTGTTTATTTTTCATTACTTATCATATTTCATCCAGTCCATTTGAAATGTTGCTTATTTACTGACTACATATAAATTTGTTAACTGACAAAAATATGACCTTCCATGACATGTACAGTGATGCTAATTTAGTTGTCATGTATGCAAGAACATGCTTGCAAATTTGAAAAAAAAGTGAAATAGAATTATTCTGTTTACAGAGCTGACATGTTTTTGTATTGGCATTTCTAATGCTCAGAATTTAAATCTTCTGCTCTGTCTCATCAGCCCACAAGGGATTACAGTAATGCACAATCTCATTAAAATATTTTTTCACAACTAATCCTGGGGGCAGATCAAAGTTGTTATTATGCAAGCACATTAACATTAGCAGAAATATTCATCTGCTTTATGATGACACATCCTCAGGCAACATTTCTGGTCAGCATTTTCTATTAAAACAAAAATGAAATTATATTGCAAGCATTTCAAAGTTTATAGCTTAAGCTTGAATTGTTGAGTTGAAAAGGTCCTGTTTCTATGCTTCTCTGATCTACATACAAAGAATCATAACATAGGTATGCAGATTTAATTAATGACTCCCAATGTGGAGGTTTAGTGTCACTGCAGAGACCTCAGACTTTTGACATTTTTGTTTTGTTTGTTTTGTTTTGTTTGCTGTTAACTTTAGATAGGATGAATACAGTTGCTAATACATTGCATTAATCATCTACAGACAGCACTGACAAGGATCATAACGTTCTACTCAAGGAACGCAGAGCTATTAATTTATCTTAGTTTATTTAAGGAATGTAACACAAAGGATTGACATCAAAAAACAAATATTTAAACAGAGGCAACTTACCAAATTGCCTGTTAACTGACACTTGGCCTGTTTACACAGGATCGTGAAAAATGTCATTACTCCTTACTTTATGGTACAGTCAATGAATGAAATCCATGGGTCTTATCTGGCCAAGACTGAAGGCTGAGCAGAAGAGTAAGATGGGGTGTGTAAGAAATTTCTCCATGAAGTATACAGTGGGGAGTAGTCATGTTGTACACTCTCCTTTATCTGCTGTTAGCCTCAGACCATAAACCACTAGTGACTGCTAGGTTACTAAAAGATCTTGTAGCACTGTGCATAAAGCACTAGTGACTGCTAGGTTACTAAAAGATCTTGTAGCACTGTGCATAAAGCACTAGTGACTGCTAGGTTACTAAAAGATCTTGTAGCACTGTGCATAAACCACTAGTGACTGCTAGGTTACTAAAAGATCTTGTAGCACTGTGCATAAAGAACTAGTGACTGCTAGGTTACTAAAAGATCTTGTAGCACTGTGCATAAACCACTAGTGACTGCTAGGTTACTAAAAGATCTTGTAGCACTGTGCATAAAGCCCTAGTGACTGCTAGGTTACTAAAAGATCTTGTAGCACTGTGCATAAAGCACTAGTGACTGCTAGGTTACTAAAAGATCTTGTAGCACTGTGCATAAAGCACTAGTGACTGCTAGGTTACTAAAAGATCTTGTAGCACTGTGCATAAACCACTAGTGACTGCTAGGTTACTAAAAGATCTTGTAGCACTGTGCATAAAGCACTAGTGACTGCTAGGTTACTAAAAGATCTTGTAGCACTGTGCATAAAGCACTAGTGACTGCTAGGTTACTAAAAGATCTTGTAGCACTGTGCATAAAGCCCTAGTGACTGCTAGGTTACTAAAAGATCTTGTAGCACTGTGCATAAAGCCCTAGTGACTGCTAGGTTACTAAAAGATCTTGTAGCACTGTGCATAAACCACTAGTGACTGCTAGGTTACTAAAAGATCTTGTAGCACTGTGCATAAAGCACTAGTGACTGCTAGGTTACTAAAAGATCTTGTAGCACTGTGCATAAAGAACTAGTGACTGCTAGGTTACTAAAAGATCTTGTAGCACTGTGCATAAAGCACTAGTGACTGCTAGGTTACTAAAAGATCTTGTAGCACTGTGCATAAATCACTAGTGACTGCTAGGTTACTAAAAGATCTTGTAGCACTGTGCATAAAGCACTAGTGACTGCTAGGTTACTAAAGACTGTTGTAGCACTGTGCATAAAGCACTAGTGACTGCTAGGTTACTAAAAGATCTTGTAGCACTGTGCATAAAGCACTAGTGACTGCTAGGTTACTAAAAGATCTTGTAGCACTGTGCATAAAGCACTAGTGACTGCTAGGTTACTAAAGATCTTGTAGCACTGTGCATAAAGCCCTAGTGACTGCTAGGTTACTAAAAGATCTTGTAGCACTGTGCATAAAGCACTAGTGACTGCTAGGTTACTAAAGATCTTGTAGCACTGTGCATAAAGCACTAGTGACTGCTATGTTACTAAAAGATCTTGTAGCACTGTGCATAAACCACTAGTGACTGCTAGGTTACTAAAAGATCTTGTAGCACTGTGCATAAAGCACTAGTGACTGCTAGGTTACTAAAAGATCTTGTAGCACTGTGCATAAAGCACTAGTGACTGCTAGGTTACTAAAGATCTTGTAGCACTGTGCATAAAGCACTAGTGACTGCTAGGTTACTAAAAGATCTTGTAGCACTGTGCATAAAGCACTAGTGACTGCTAGGTTACTAAAAGATCTTGTAGCACTGTGCATAAAGCACTAGTGACTGCTAGGTTACTAAAAGATCTTGTAGCACTGTGCATAAAGCACTAGTGACTGCTAGGTTACTAAAAGATCTTGTAGCACTGTGCATAAAGCACTAGTGACTGCTAGGTTACTAAAGATCTTGTAGCACTGTGCATAAAGCACTAGTGACTGCTAGGTTACTAAAAGATCTTGTAGCACTGTGCATAAAGCACTAGTGACTGCTAGGTTACTAAAAGATCTTGTAGCACTGTGCATAAAGCACTAGTGACTGCTAGGTTACTAAAAGATCTTGTAGCACTGTGCATAAAGCACTAGTGACTGCTAGGTTACTAAAGATCTTGTAGCACTGTGCATAAAGCACTAGTGACTGCTAGGTTACTAAAAGATCTTGTAGCACTGTGCATAAAGCACTAGTGACTGCTAGGTTACTAAAAGATCTTGTAGCACTGTGCATAAAGCACTAGTGACTGCTAGGTTACTAAAAGATCTTGTAGCACTGTGCATAAAGCACTAGTGACTGCTAGGTTACTAAAAGATCTTGTAGCACTGTGCATAAAGCACTAGTGACTGCTAGGTTACTAAAAGATCTTGTAGCACTGTGCATAAAGCACTAGTGACTGCTAGGTTACTAAAAGATCTTGTAGCACTGTGCATAAACCACTAGTGACTGCTAGGTTACTAAAAGATCTTGTAGCACTGTGCATAAACCACTAGTGACTGCTAGGTTACTAAAAGATCTTGTAGCACTGTGCATAAAGCACTAGTGACTGCTAGGTTACTAAAGATCTTGTAGCACTGTGCATAAAGCACTAGTGACTGCTAGGTTACTAAAAGATCTTGTAGCACTGTGCATAAAGCACTAGTGACTGCTAGGTTACTAAAGATCTTGTAGCACTGTGCATAAAGCACTAGTGACTGCTAGGTTACTAAAGATCTTGTAGCACTGTGCATAAAGCACTAGTGACTGCTAGGTTACTAAAAGATCTTGTAGCACTGTGCATAAAGCACTAGTGACTGCTAGGTTACTAAAAGATCTTGTAGCACTGTGCATAAAGCACTAGTGACTGCTAGGTTACTAAAAGATCTTGTAGCACTGTGCATAAAGCACTAGTGACTGCTAGGTTACTAAAAGATCTTGTAGCACTGTGCATAAACCACTAGTGACTGCTAGGTTACTAAAGATCTTGTAGCACTGTGCATAAAGCACTAGTGACTGCTAGGTTACTAAAAGATCTTGTAGCACTGTGCATAAAGCACTAGTGACTGCTAGGTTACTAAAAGATCTTGTAGCACTGTGCATAAAGCACTAGTGACTGCTAGGTTACTAAAGATCTTGTAGCACTGTGCATAAAGCACTAGTGACTGCTAGGTTACTAAAAGATCTTGTAGCACTGTGCATAAAGCACTAGTGACTGCTAGGTTACTAAAAGATCTTGTAGCACTGTGCATAAATCACTAGTGACTGCTAGGTTACTAAAAGATCTTGTAGCACTGTGCATAAAGCACTAGTGACTGCTAGGTTACTAAAAGATCTTGTAGCACTGTGCATAAAGCACTAGTGACTGCTAGGTTACTAAAAGATCTTGTAGCACTGTGCATAAAGCACTAGTGACTGCTAGGTTACCAAAAGATCTTGTAGCACTGTGCATAAACCACTAGTGACTGCTAGGTTACTAAAAGATCTTGTAGCACTGTGCATATACCACTAGTGACTGCTAGGTTACTAAAAGATCTTGTAGCACTGTGCATAAAGCACTAGTGACTGCTAGGTTACTAAAAGATCTTGTAGCACTGTGCATAAAGCACTAGTGACTGCTAGGTTACTAAAAGATCTTGTAGCACTGTGCATAAAGCACTAGTGACTGCTAGGTTACTAAAAGATCTTGTAGCACTGTGCATAAAGCACTAGTGACTGCTAGGTTACTAAAAGATCTTGTAGCACTGTGCATAAAGCACTAGTGACTGCTAGGTTACTAAAAGATCTTGTAGCACTGTGCATAAAGCACTAGTGACTGCTAGGTTACTAAAAGATCTTGTAGCACTGTGCATAAACCACTAGTGACTGCTAGGTTACTAAAAGATCTTGTAGCACTGAGCATAAAGCACTAGTGACTGCTAGGTTACTAAAAGATCTTGTAGCACTGTGCATAAACCACTAGTGACTGCTAGGTTACTAAAAGATCTTGTAGCACTGTGCATAAAGCACTAGTGACTGCTAGGTTACTAAAAGATCTTGTAGCACTGTGCATAAAGCACTAGTGACTGCTAGGTTACTAAAAGATCTTGTAGCACTGTGCATAAAGCACTAGTGACTGCTAGGTTACTAAAAGATCTTGTAGCACTGTGCATAAAGCACTAGTGACTGCTAGGTTACTAAAAGATCTTGTAGCACTGTGCATAAAGCACTAGTGACTGCTAGGTTACTAAAAGATCTTGTAGCACTGTGCATAAAGCACTAGTGACTGCTAGGTTACTAAAGATCTTGTAGCACTGTGCATAAAGCACTAGTGACTGCTAGGTTACTAAAAGATCTTGTAGCACTGTGCATAAAGCACTAGTGACTGCTAGGTTACTAAAAGATCTTGTAGCACTGTGCATAAAGCACTAGTGACTGCTAGGTTACTAAAAGATCTTGTAGCACTGTGCATAAAGCACTAGTGACTGCTAGGTTACTAAAAGATCTTGTAGCACTGTGCATAAAGCACTAGTGACTGCTAGGTTACTAAAAGATCTTGTAGCACTGTGCATAAAGCACTAGTGACTGCTAGGTTACTAAAAGATCTTGTAGCACTGTGCATAAAGCACTAGTGACTGCTAGGTTACTAAAAGATCTTGTAGCACTGTGCATAAAGCACTAGTGACTGCTAGGTTACTAAAAGATCTTGTAGCACTGTGCATAAAGCACTAGTGACTGCTAGGTTACTAAAAGATCTTGTAGCACTGTGCATAAAGCACTAGTGACTGCTAGGTTACTAAAAGATCTTGTAGCACTGTGCATAAAGCACTAGTGACTGCTAGGTTACTAAAAGATCTTGTAGCACTGTGCATAAAGCACTAGTGACTGCTAGGTTACTAAAAGATCTTGTAGCACTGTGCATAAAGCACTAGTGACTGCTAGGTTACTAAAAGATCTTGTAGCACTGTCTTCTTCTTGTTCCCTGTATACCCCCAGCTTACTACCAGCTGCTCGTTTCTTGTTCCCATTGCTCCTAACCTCAACTCCTGATGCTACTCACAGGGTGAGGAGGCTCTGACAATGGGAATTTTATTGTCTGCCAGCTGGTATCCTCCTGGCAGAGGCCATCACAAATGGGGTATGAAAGGGAAGTGAAATTTCTTGGATGGGAGGCTAAGACTGGCTAGAAGTAGGCACCATCAAATATGATGTCATTCATATTAGGGTTTTCTTAGGACCTACACTCCATGAGCTGACTTTGGGTGTAGGTGTGTCAGACAATGTGGAGTGACCTGCTGATGATGATGATATGCCTACCACACAGCACTAGGCAACCGGGCCTCCTAAGCCCTCCCACATATCCAGCCCTGTGATTTTGAGTCTTGGCATCTATCAGGATTTGAAGAATGCTGTATCCATGCCAGAGTGTCCCCCTAAAACAAAACATCTCAACTTCTTAGCCAAGAAATCTGGACAAAGCCTAAAATAATAGGGGTGCAAAGGTCCAAAAATAGCGACATAGTTTAAATATTGATATTATAAATCTGAAAAGTTGCTAGAATAACAGGTTTTGTGTTAGCATGCATTTTCTGATATGAAGTCTGAAACACAAATGTCTGTCTGTTTGCTGACTTCAATCCTCAGTGATTTGCCAAAAAAATCATAAATTTTATGTGGAACAGACCAAAAATATGAGACAAAAATCTGGATATTCTGTGAAAATCTGGACAGCTGAGAAGTATGCTATCCCCCATTTTACAGACACACACACACACACACACACACACACACACACACACACACACACACACACACACATGCACACACGCACACACACACACTGTAGCTATGACCATTCTCCTTCCCAGCTCATATGCTTAAACCACTAATCAAATTTGGATTGCCTGGAATATAGTCAAGACTTTATTCCTCTACAAGAGGGTTAAACTTCATTATTTAAGGTGTATGTAATTGTGTGTATTTGTTTTCATTTAATAGGTTATGGGGGTGTTCTGGGGCATGTTTATTGACAGTTTCCATTAAAACAAAAAGTCTTGTAAAATGTGACATTGGTTCAAACGGAGATGACAAGAAATAACTGTATAAAAGATCATCCTGCCAAACATCAGTTGGTGCATGTAACACAAAAGCTGAAAATAGACATTTAAAGAAGATGTCATATATAATAGGTGAAATTAAAAATCAAGAAAGTCTTTGTCCCTTTAGGTGGAGAATCAGGTAGGTAGGAATACCAACTATGGCAAATAGCAGGTCAGAAAAAAAATCAGAATAATGTGAACATGTCAATGCTCAAAGCAAAAGCAATAAACCACAATTAAAATACATCACCTATCTAGCCTCAGTTGCTTGCCCTTAGTGAATTCATTTAATTCTGCATTTAGAGATCTCCCTGGATGATTCTGACAAATGACTCAAAATAAGTAGTTTGCTCAAAATTGTCCAATGATATAACACGTGGACATTATAAAATATCTCATCAAGTAATTGTAGATGATCCAAGAAATTATAAAGTATCTCATCTAGTAACTGCAAAACATGCAAAGAACCTGTGAGTCTGCAGTTTATTTGCAGCTCACAGCATCCAGCCGGGTAATTGTCTTGAGCAACACCAGGATTCTTACCAGTGTATAAATAAAATATCTCAATAAGTTGTTAAGAACCAATCTGAAAGTAATTAAAGAGATCCGAGAAACACCAGAGTCTGCTACAGTCTTATTTATTACAGCTGCCAACCTCCAGCCTGAAAATTGCCAACAAGCAAATCAAAGGTTTTTCATCACTGATTAAATCAAAATATGTCATTGAGTGGTTAAGAAATAATCAGAAAATAGTAGCAAGTGACCATAAGAAACACATAAGTCTGCTGTCATCTTAATTATTCCAGCTCACAGCTTCCAGCCTGCTATTTGCCTCAGGCACACCTCAGGTTCTTATACGTACATTAAGTACAAAAATCTCAAAAAGTGGTTAAAGAAGCAATATGAGATCGGAAAAATAACACCAAACTACTATGCTAAAATTCATTCTTCTTCATTTTAGCAACAGAACAAAACAGATGGATAAGCATTGCTCAGTAATGGAGATTAGAGTATTTGCAGTTACAAAAAGCACCATTTAGTAGGCATGTTTACAATTGCATCACTGTCAGTCTATGTTTGATGACAGTAAGGTAAAAATCTGATTGACATTTAAGAAAAAGATCTTGAATCTAATGGCACCAAAGCAAGGTGATCAGATTAGGGTTGTATCTTTAAGTATATTCATTTTTAACATCATTCCTCCTTGAACATAATGAGCAAATAAATTGTGCTAGATATTTATATAAACAATAACAGCCTTGTTAGCAACCTGCTACATGGGAGTCTTGGCATCTTAGATCAATCATAAAGACAACAATGTAGAGTAAATGGAGTTCTAAAATTAAAAAATAAATAAACAAAACCGTTTCCAGTTTTTGTGAAAAGTAAGTCTCAATCATCTGAAAAGAAAATGAACAGTTATACTAAGACCTGACTTCTAAATTATTTTTAAAAATGAAAAACAACTGGAGTAGTGTGTGTAGCTGCTCTGCATAAGTGTAAATTAAAAGAAACTGTGTTAAAGAAAAAGGCAACCGAATATGTAGTAAAAATGTAAAAAATGAGCACTGGGGGCCTTGAAAAAAATCTTTTGACTACCTAGCGACTCTTCGAGTTATTAAAGGGGAGATTTAAATTATTAAGCACATTCAGATATTAAAAATTAAAAAAATTAAATGAATTATATGCAGGGAGACCACCAAAACACCACTAATCATAATCAGAAAAAAATGGCCAAATGATCAAGTAGGTGGATGGGGGTACTAGGTATATAATGAAATTGGCAGTACAAAGGTAGTCCAAAAAGAGCTACTGTCCTAATCTCTGTAAAATAAATAAGATGACAACAGTATGTGTCTGGCAATATTGTTATAAATTAAAATTATGGTCATTTAGTCCTTTTATTAAAATGAAACTACACTACAGGAATTAGGGGTCCATAACTGGGATGGAGACAAACACACTGGGTATTGATTCTGACAACACTTTTGTTTGCACTTCGCCAGATCTGCCTGTATAGTCAAAATAACAAAGAAAGTAAACTGAGATGAAACTATAACATATATAAACTAAAATCACAATTAAAATTACAGTCTTTGTTTTCTTTCAATGGTTCCCATTAGGGTTGCCACAATGAATCATCTGTTTCCATTTTTTCCTGTCATCTGCATCTTGCTCTGTCACACCGACCACCTCCATGTCCTCTCTCACCACATCCATAACCTTATCTTAGGCCTCCCTTTTTTCTTCTTACATGGCAGTTCCATCCTTAGCATCCTTTTCCCAATATAGCCAGCATCCCTCCTCAGCACATGTCCAAACCAATTGCAATCTTGTCCCTCTGACTTTATTTCTAAACCATCTAACCTAGGCTGACCCTCTAATATACTGATTTCTAATCCTGCCCACCCTCGTCACACCCAGTGCAAATCTTAACAACTTTAGCTCTGCCATGTCCAGCTCTGACTCCTGCCATTTTGTCAGTGCCACTGTCTCCAACCCATATAACATATCTGGTCTCACTACCATCTTGTAGACCTTTCCTTTCACTCTTACTGGTACTCATCTGTCACAAATCACTCCTAACAGTCTTCTTCACCCACTCCACCCTGCCTGTACTCACTTCTTCAACTCTCTTCCACACTCGCCATTACCCTGAACTGTTGATCCCAAGTATTTAAACTCATCCACCTTCCTCAACTCTGCTCCTTGCATCCTCAACATTCCTCTATCCTCCCTCTCATTCACACACATATATTCTGTCTTAGTCCTGCTGACCTTCAGTCCTCTCCACTCTAGAGCATATCTCCACCTCTCCAGGCTCTCCTCAACCTGTTCCCTACTCTCACTACAGATCACAATCTCATCTGCAAACATCATAGTCCACAGGGACTCCTGCCTGATCTTGTCTGTCAACCTGTCCATCACCATTACAAATAAGAAAGGGCTCCGAGCTGATCCTTGATGTAATCCCACCTCCACCTTAAATGCATTACAATAAAAAGCAAAATTACAAATAAAATTACAATAAAAGACATAATAATCAAAATGTGGGACAGAAAGGAGTTTGTGGAGGTGGCTGGCAGAAGATGGGGGGGGGGGCAGGGGAGAAAATGGAGCATGAAAGGAGTAAGAAAAATAGGCAGAGAGGATATGAAAAAAATAAAGAAATAACAAAAGCAAGTGGACAATGTGAACAAATGTGAAGTAATCAAAGGCAAATGTACCTGCTAAATTATAAATGAAAAATCCAAACTATATAAATCATATCTATAGATACTGGCTAATTAATGTGTAAATGGTGTTTTTACATTTTTCTGTAATTTAGTCAGCTGTATAAATTAGCATGTACAGCACTAATGTTTTGAGGTGGAATATTGCATCTGTATATTGTCTTTAAAACAAGAGCATTTATATTCATTCATAAGGTGTTCCTTTAGTTGTTTCTTGAATTGACTGAGATCTTGTATAGAAGCAATCTCAGAAGTAATGCTATTCAGTGTGACAGATGCAGGCTTGAAGAAAGGTTTTCCACAACTATCCAAGTAGAAGGCAGGTCTATTTATCTTAGTACCTTATAAAGCATAGGAAGATTTATGAATAATGAGTCTGTTGGCCATTGATGGGGTAGTATCTGTCATTACGGTAGCATTGTCGCTGCACAGTAAGACGTTGTCCTGTTCGATTCTCAGCTAAAGCATCTTCTGTGTGGAGACATGCGTGAATGGATGTACCTTTGCTGAAGGTTGTGCCAGAGCTGGCAACTCGGCATGTAAAAATCTACTGCCAATCATTAGCGGACCGGAGTTCCGCTGTGGTCACCCCTAACCAGGAAAAGCCAAAATAACAACACAACAATGTAGATAGGATGACCTAACAGAGACAGGAAGTCATATATTGCTGTTTTGTTTTATTCAACTGTATATTATTTGGTGATTTTACAGGTCACTAAACAGCCATTTGAAGTAAGTGCGCCTATTCCACTGTATCTCTCAGATGAATGTAGATCAAATCTGCTCATCAATATTGTTCTCCTTGTGTAACTTTGGGTGTTTTATGGAATTAACTTTATAAGCTCAAAATCCTGTAATCTTGAATTACAGAATCTCAAGCTCATAAAGTAGAAAATCCAAATCCCCGAAACCACATAATCACGAAGCCCTAAATCCCGGAACCGCAAAACCACAAAATTCAAACTCTCAACACTTGCAAACACCATTACAACACACACGCACAAGCACACACACCTACCCTTATTATATGCAGGGGGCAAGCCCCCCTGCACCCCCCATGTGGGGGGCTGCGATCCCCACAACCCCCTACTTAAATATTCTAACTCCAAGGTCGCACTACATACACACACACACACACAAAACACCACCACACAAACTACATTCCTCTCGCACACACACATCTCAGTAACAACACATACTAACACACACTACAGCACCCACCCAACACCCTTAAACATAAACACTTACCTAAATCCACGAACACATCGCAACACCAGAATTGCTAATTCAAAATCTCCCGCATTTGAGATTTTGAATTTCGTGCTTCTGTGGTTGCGATCTTCCAATCCTTCCACTTTATGAACCCGAGATATTGAATTTGAGATTTCAATATTTTGAGCTTATAAAGTGTTCCCATTTTAAGTACTTGAATAAATACTTCAATCACAGTGAAATTGTATCTGTGAGTACTTTACAGTGGGCTACAAGCTTCAGTGAAGTGTTTATTGGGGGATACTTTGGGAGCTCCCTCCTCCCAGTAGGAAAACAACTCTTCTGGTTAACAATCCATGGGAAGGCAATGATTAATTCAAATGTGATGACATAAGACCTGCCAGGTACCATGTCATCTCAACATGTTATAGATGGAAAAAAAGCACAGATATGAGTGACAGGCACACTACTGGATCCCGTAACCCTCAAATACTTTTCAACTCCATCCTTCTATTACAGCTGACAAGTACAGTTCACTGAAATCTGCCTTAGGCACAGGATTCCACTGAGCCCTGATGTCTGCAGTCTCCTCATGAAAAAGGGGTCGCACTACATTATGAATAAACCAAATGTACACAACACATGCAGCCTATTTGTTTTATGTTGTATTATATTATCCCTTTACACAGTAGCTCTAAGCTCCCTCCATGCTCTGGCCCAGACAAAAACACATGCAAGCAATGTTCATTGCTTTTATTTCAATATACTGAAAGTTAAAGAACTGTTTGCTTTATTTTGTACAGACTATATTTCTAACATACACAGCGGGGCGCAACACATACATACATTGTACTTTTCATTTCAGTTCTTAATTGTGTTACTAAGTATGAAAACATTTAAATGTAATTTTCATAGGTGTGAATTTCAAATTGCATTGGCTTACACTGGGTTTGTGAAATAAGGCTACTAAGATAACTGAAAAGGTAAAACCAAAAACAAAAACACTGTTGTGCAAGATTGTAATATTTGTGCATAGCTCATGATATGCTAGTTAGTGCTGGTAATGCTGTGTAAGGTGTGCATGATTTGTGTGCATGCTGTATTTTAACACATTTCATAATATGTTCCTTCGTGCAGGTACTGCTTTGTGTGGTCCCTTATGTATGTGTGCATGTTATATTTCTACAAACTTCATGATATGCATGTTAGTGCTGGTATTGCTGCATGTGATTCCATGAAGTGTACGCATACTGTATTTCATATATATTTCATGGTATGTGGTTAGTGCTGGTACTGCTATGTGATGTGTCTACAATGTGTATGCATGCTATATTTGTACATACTTCATGGCATGTGTTTTAGCACTAGTGCTGGATCCTCTATCTGTGCTAATGCTATATTTGTGAATACTTCATGAGATGCATATTAGTAACTCTACTGCTGCATCTATACATCATGACATGTATATCAGTGCTTACATCGCTGCATGCCATTTCACAATATCTGTGAAAGCTGTATTTGTACATATTTCATGATGTCTGCGTTAGTGCTGTACCACTGTGTGAGGGTGTCCATAAATGTGAGTCTGTATTATATTTGTTCACATTTCATGATATGTTTCTTGGTGTGTTATTGTTGTTTGATGTGTATGCACACTACACTGATAAATAATCCATGATATGTTGTTAGAACTAGTATTGCTGTGTGGAGTGTTCATGATATAAGAACATGCTATACTTACACATCATGATGTTTCTTATCATATAGAACGTGTTCAGCCTGCATTTACATCCTTTCAAAATGTATATAAAAATTATATCAGCCTACAAATATTCATAAACAGATGTCTATGAGTGTTACATTAGCCACAAGACACAGAGTAAAATAACTGACCTCCCGGGGACTGACAACTCTTTTGGGCCTCGGTGCCTCTTGCTGTAACTGATACACTGTTAAAAAGAAAAGAAAATACAGTAATATCAGAGTTAATTATCTGTAATAAGCAAAATCAAATTACACCATTTTTGTTTTCCAGAAGGCTAAGCAGAAATTCTATTTTTTAATATCTAAATTTTCATTTAATGTAGATAAATAGCAGCTGGTCAATATAGAGATAGCAATTTAAATTGATTAGTTTTCAAAACATATTGATTTTTTTATATTTCTGCACTGAGTTATTCATCATGTACTGAAACTCACTGAGTTATATAAATGCAACAAAGGGGTAGTTAGCAATTGGTTTTCTTCTTTACTGATTGCTTTACTAAGTGTATAATATTTCACCTTATTTCTTGGAAAAAGGAACTGGATGTGATAAATTCATAGAACAATATTTCTGTTTTCACAGCTCTGTAAATCTTTACACTGCCATCAGATGTGCTAGAAAATGGAACAGCAGCTTACACAGGTTTTATTTCTGCTATAAAATAATCAGATCCAAACAACAAGCCAGAACCAAATCTGCTTACATTAACTTTCCAGATTATAACATATTAAACTGTTAGCAAGCAATCCAGGTTTATTTCATTTTATAAGTAAACTGCTAACTAGTGATATTTGAGTACAAGTTTTGTTCCTTCCATGTGTCTCAGGGTGCAGGGTATCAGTGCCAGTTAGTGCGTCTACGAACATTAGGTATAAATGCTTCCTCAGATTCCTTGTGGAATGTCTGCCACTGTAGTCTACCATTCAAATATATATTATTTTTGTAACTTAATCTTCCTCCTTCTGTTTTCTCTCGCTTTCCTTTTTATCAGTTTATTTTAGACATGTATTTGCTTTTTTTAAATATGGTATAGTATAGAGAATTACACCATGCTTGTATGTGTTTCCTCTTTTTTGTATGCATTTTCTTAGGGTATTGGAAGGGTTAGTCTGATGACTGTACTAAGTTACCTGTACATTAATGCAATTTTTAAGCTGATAATAAATAGAGCAACCACTGTGAGTGACAAACCACAGGCTAACAATGAAGATCTTACAGCTTAATTGGTGACCAGCATGTTAAGTTGTTAAACCCAGTATGTCCACAAGATTGCAGGAGAAAAGGCACATTTTAAATGTCTGATTTTTTGGAAATTTATTTCTTTAGTATATACTAACATGCAGAGTTTAATCACCATTTGGAAGAAGAGCATGATGGTGATAGAAAAATAGCACACACACGCATACATACACAGGCACACACAGACACACATGAGCAAGCACACACACATAAAGACATATGTTCTTAAACATACACACATGAACAAAGATATATTTGCACACACACACACACACACACACACACACACACACACACACACACACACACACATATATGCACACACACACACATATATATGCACACACAAGCACACTGATATACACAAGTGGATGTGCTCACACACACACACACACACACACACACACACACACACACACACACACACACACACACACACACACACACACACCTGTAATGAGACACAAGAGTAAAGTGACCACTTAATTTCCACAAAGTATATGTAGTATACTTTCTCTAATCAATTCAGTGCTTCATTGAAGAAAACCTGTTATGGTCAATAGAGCTGACACAGTATGTTAGAGTATTAGATACAGTTCATGTGACATCACTGAGGAATGCTGCAAGCACCATCCTTTTGAACATCTCAATGTACAGGGTCTACATTAAAGAAATAATTGTAGATTACTGCAACACAGGTGACTCACAGAGTATTATAGGTCTAAAACCATATGTGTATCCACTACCTTCACTGGATAATGCCATCATATTTTATACAAGAGAGGTGAAGAAGTAAAGAACATCACTGAATCTGCAAAACAGTGGCCCTGAATCACATCAGCACCAAATTATACAGTGTATTGAATCCTCCACTACTTAACCTGTAATGATTCTAGTTCCAGGAGCAATTGTAGAAAAAATATCTCAAACAGATTTGCATACTTTAACAGGTTCATATGGATATATTAGACAGAAGCAAGAATTGTTGTGCCAGCCATTTACAACAAATTCTGTTTACTCCCATCATGACAGGTGTGAATCAGTTATGTAAAATGCTTGCTCCATGGCATAGACAGAAAGCTCTGACTTAACTATAGTTGGCCAGGTGTCAGCTACCTGATAGGTCACTGAAAAGTCAGTAAGGGGAGGTGGGTTTGCAAGTTTAACAATAGCTCACCCACTTCAGGGGGAGGGATATATTCTGATCCATGGTTACAGTGATTCTTAGTGGGGTAAGAGGTTAGTATCATTAAGGATTGTAGCGTGCACTTGGTAATATCAATGACAAGCAGTATACTCAAAGACAAGAACCTTGTCTAGTCAACAAAAAGAGCAGAGGAAAAACCAGTAGGAAATAAAAACAAATATATTCCTTGCACTCAACCACAGCTCAACAAAAGCACAAAACTAGATATAGAATTCTTTATTAAAACAAAAAAGTTGGTAAGCACTTTTGCAATCTCTCTAGATCGCTTCCTCAGACCATATCAAATTGCATTTAACTTCATCTATTTAAACACTGAGCAATCACAAAACAGCCTCTCATAGGGAGAAAGCAATTATATGTTGCCATAGTACTGTCTTTCGGCTTTTCCCGGTTAGGGGTCGCCACAGCGGAACTCCGGTCCGCTAATGATTGGCAGTAGATTTTTATGTGCTGGCTTGCCGGGCCTAACGCACAACCTTCAACGAAGGAATGCCCATTCACGCATGTCGACACACAGAAGATGCTCTAACTGAGAATCGAACGTGCAACATCTAACTGTGAGGCGACAACGCTACTGCAGCACCACCACCGCAGTATATTATATGTTGCCATAGTAATTAATAAAATCAATAAAACATAAGACTTAACAGACTTGTTCAGTAAGTAGCATTCATTCATCACTTAAAAACAACTATGTTATATCCATTTTTAAATTAAAAAAAAACATAGATTCACAGTCCAAAGTGTGTTAAAGAACTAGTGAGCATCCGTATCATATATATTAAATATCTTTCTTCAGTTTCCTGTCTTTAAAGTAGGCTTCAAGTGAACAGAATCATTCAGTCCAGCTTCCTTATGAGCAGCCAATAACATTATCCATCTCAACTCCTTGCATTCAGTTTTGTTCACAAGGTCACCAAGTCTAATGTCTTCAACTAGATTATCCATTACTAGAAAGGTGAAACAATGATTCTCTCCATGTCGTAGCATATGTTTAGCTATTGCACTATACTCAAGATTCTTTCTAAAGCAGTAATAATGGTCTCTAATGCATTCATTTAGGCGTCTGTTGGTTTTGCCAATATAGAATGCAGAGCAGCTCATGCTGTGAGCTAGATATAGTAGGTTTTCACTTCACAATCTGCTGATATAGTAAACCTATACATTTTATGTGTAACTGGATGTATGAAAACACTGCTAGTGTCTACATATTGGCAGAAGGCACATTTATTACATATATTAGTGCCATAATGATTATGCTGACTAGGAATATGTGTATTTGAATAACATAGTACTGGTTTTAAAGATTTCTTATTTTTATAGATAAATTTTGGTTATTTCCTGATAATTCTCAAGATCCGATCATCAATTCCTAGAATGTGTCAATTTTTAGATATTATTTTCTTGATTGCTTCGCTGTCTGTGGAATATGTCATACAAAATGAAAGGGCTGCATCTTTTCTCATGTCAACATTTGATGTTTTAGGTCTAGGTGTTGAAAAATAGGGCTTACCCTTCCCTGTCCTCATTGCTTTTGCTTTCGTACAGGCTTGCTCTATTTCACATTTCTTGTACCCTCTATCTGCAAAATCTTTCTTTAGAGTGGTCAAGCTAGTCTCAAAATCTGAGTCCCTAGCATGTAGCCCGGAGCTTCTTAGCATCTGATTATTGACCACATTTCTAAAGATATGGGGGGATGCATGCTTGTACGATGTACATAAACTATTCTGATAACATTCTTTCCTATAGACTTTGGTGTATATTTTGGGTCTATATCAGAACATTGAAGTTTTAAAATTTTGAACGTTCTAATATCGATCCGTTTTGAGCAAATGCTAAAAATAGCAAAGCTGCAGAACACCAAATTCTTTCCTAGGGAAATAATTCAGTTGGCTGGTTCTGTGGCTTCACTATTTTTAGCGCTGTGGTTGAAAGTTACGGGTCGGGTTCAGGTAAGTGTGTGTTTGTGTGGTCTAGGGTTAGGGTGCGGGTTAGGTGAGTTAGGGTTAGGGCATGGGTTAGGTGAGTTAGGGTTAGGGCACGGGTTAGGTGAATTAGGGTTAGGGGCGGGTTAAGTGAGTTAGGGTTAGGGCACGGGTTAGGTGAGTGTGCGATAGTGAGGACCTTAGGGTAAGGGTTTGGGTTAAGGTAAGTGGATATATAGTAGTGCATGTACAGTTTAGTGTAGGGTTAGTTGTAGGATTATAAGTGTATGTGTGTGGATTGATGTTTTTTAGGTGTGCTTGTGTTGTGTGTATGCGTTTCAAAATAGCAATTTTTTTCCCAAGGAAAGAATTCGCTATTCTGAATGTTCAATATTATGTGATTTAGATATTTTTAGGTTAGATGAAATAGCATTCGCTATTTTCATCTTTTGATAGCGTGATATAAACGCTATATTTTATTTTCTACTTCATCCTTTAAAATTCTTATATCTAAATAGTTTAAACATGATTGTGAACTTGTAGCAGTAAAATGTAAAAAGTTACTGCTATTATTTAAATATTCTATAAATAAATGTAATCTGCTTTCATCCCCTTTCCATAATAAAAACAAATCATCGACAAAGCAGCAATAGAACCAGATGTCATCCCTAAATGGATTGTTATTTAATAAGCAAGTCTGTTCTGAGTGTGCCATGACCAAATTGGCATAGTGATTGGCACTGGGTGTCCCCATAGCCACACCAGAGGTCTGTAGGAAATATTTATTTCCAAATGTCAATATATTAAACTCAAGTATGAGTTCAAGTAGGAAAAGATTAAATCCACTCTTTCTCTACTTAAAGTATTATTTTCAGTAAGGAAATTATGTAGATGTTCTACTCCTTTATCATTTGGGTTTGTGGTAAAAAGTGAAGCGACATCCAGTGTTACTAAATATTCATCTCCTTGCAATGATTTCTCTGATAAGAACTTATATAGATCTCTTAGAAAATGTTCAGAATTCGTTTTCACATGCCTTGACAAAAATGTCTAGAGCGCGTGGCAGTGAGGGCATAAACAAGCTCAACTGTTTAAATAAGTTGAATGCATTTGTTTCATGTTGCATGGAGCCAAATAAAAGTTTTAAAGCATCGTTGCGTGCAAACAGTCTTACCTCTACAAGGGTATCAGGTAAATCCACTCGACTAGCAGGAACAAACTTTAGGTCTTTATTTAGCAAATTTATCTCATCAACAGTTAGTGACCACTTATAAATATTCCAGACTAAACTTTCCCCATTACATTCCACATTTTCTTTATTGTTTGCATTTGTCCTAGGCTGAACGACTGCTTCCCTTTCGGTTTCCACCCATCTGCTTCTACTTGATTTCCCTTCTGACATGTGCAAAAAGGGAGGGGTAAAGTTATTTGTCAAAGTTACTTTCCTTCTGATCACTGGTTCAGCTTCATTTAAAGTAGTATTCATCACAGAAGATGTATTTGAGGTTAAAGTACCTATGGCTGTAGTGTAAATAGAAAATAATTAAAAATAATTAAAAAGGAACCACTCATTGAGCAGAAACAAGTTTACTAAAATAAATATATATAAACCACTCCATACATAGATACAAAAAGTAAGCGCTTTCGTCAGGCACATAGACCAAACTTCTTCAGACAATTCAATAATATAACAGTTCAGTTTATATAACACTCCCACCCCCAGTAATTACTTACTCAATTGAAATCAGTATAATTAAATTAAGTTAGTCAATACTACAGACTATACACATCAAAAACATAAAATGAAAAATCAAAAGTAAAAAATAATAAAATGAAATAATAAAAAAAAAATCAGTATATATATGACTAAAAAAATGTAATATTGAATGCATATTTATGCTCACTACTTTTTTTAATGAAAATACTGTGTGTGTAGTGAGCATAAATATGCATAAATATGCATTCAATATTACATTTTTTTAGTCAGTATATATGTATACTGATTTATTTTTTATTATTTCATTATTTTTTACTTTTGATTTTTCATTTTATGTTTTTGATGTGTATAGTTTGTAGTATTGACTAACTTAATTATACTGATTTCAATTGAGTAAGTAATTACTGGAGCTGGGAGTGTTATATAAGCTGAACTGTTATATTATTGAATTGTCTGAAGAAGTTTGGTCTATGTGCCTGACGAAAGCGCTTACTTTTTGTATCTATGTACTGAGTGGTTTATATATATTTATTTTAGCAAACTTGTTTCTGCTCAACGAGTGGTTCCTTTTTAATTATTTTTTACTTGTTATTCGTTGGTGTTTGCGTGAATGGGCATACCTTAGTTGAAGGTTGTGCGTCAGGGCCGGCAACTTGGCACGTAAAAATCTACTGCCAATCATTAGTGGACCAGAGTTCCGCTGTGGCGATCCCTAACCAGGAAAAGTAGAAAGACACAACAAAAAATTCAGTTGGTGTTTTTGTAGTGTAAATAGAGTTATTACTCATCGGGGAATACAGTGTCTCTCTCTAGAGGTGGTTTTCAGCATAGTAGTCCCCAAGTCTGACAAATTCTTATTCATTCTTTCAGTATCAATATTCTGTTTGCTCTCCTTGGGCCAAGTAAATACATTGCCATTCTGAAAGTCTAATAAATCCCTTTTCAATTTCCTCTATTTCAGTTGCAGAAGTTTACTTTCATATTGGTTGATTTCATCAACCATTTCAGAGATATGTATATCTATGGTAGCATCATGAAAAGTTTTATAAAGTTCCTTCTAAATCCGCTGTATCTTATGGCCCAATTCTTTTTCACCGGCTAGGAAGAACTCAATTAATAATTGCATGTATGAAAAGCTGGTATTTATGTTTAGTTGTTGCCATTTGGCTAGTAAATCTGAAATCATAGAACTATATGGGGGCATATTCAAAATACGAAGCCCTCTCGGGATTAATTTTAACTTACAGCAAGTTTCAAGATGCAGTCTCTTCAGGTTGTACAGATCATTCTCCAGTTCACAAAATCGCTGTTATAGACATTGCTTCTCATTCACATCACAGTACTCAAGTTCTGTGGCTGTATTCAAATCTCCTGCCAGGAGTGGGTTCGATTCCATGGTTAATAGGCTGGAAAAATGCTCATGATTGCTTTGTATACCCATATGATTCAGTACATACTCCAGTTCTATGTTAGTGGAGCTTCCTTCAGCCATGCTCAACTTAGGCAATGACAATAAATATATTCAAAGACAAAAACCTTGCCCAGTCAACAAAAAATGCAGAGGAAAAACCAGTAGGAAATAAAAACAAATGTATTCCTTGTATTCAACCACAGCTCAACAAAGGTTCCGTAAGCAAGATACTAGATACAGAATCCTTTATTAAAACAAAAAAGTTGGTAAGCGTTTTTACAATCTCTCTAGATCGCTTCCTCAGACCATATCAAAAGGAATTTAACTTCATCTATTTAAACACTGAGTAATCACAAATTAGCCTATCATAGGGAGAAAACAATTACATGTTGCCATAGTAATTAATTAAATCAATTAAATTAATAAAATTTTTCCTCTGCACTTTTTGTCAGCTGGGCAAGGTTTTTGTTTTTGTCAGTGAGATGGCACTCGGCACTCTCTCCTGCTCTCCCTGTAAAAATGGGTGTACCTCAAGTGTCTATCCTAGGGCCTTTACTTTTTAATATCTTTACTAATCAGCTCTATGCCCCCTGTCCTCAGTCATCTTTAGTGCAATATACAGATGACTCTGCAGTCATCACCACAGCCAACTCTCCCTCTAAGCTCTTCTCAGCTACTCAGGCATCTTTTAACTTAGCTGAAACTTGGCTCTCCAACAACCAGCTCATCCTTAACCCTAAAAAAACAAAGTTGTTACTCTTCCTACCTAAAAAGTTTAACAATATTAAACCCTCCTTCTCCATACAGTCCCTTAATAATACTCCCATTCAGGTAGAATCGAGCATTAAGCTCTTAGGCGTAATCATCGATGATCCGCTTAAATTTGACTTGCATGTTAATAACTGTATCAAAAAGACTCATTCAAAACTAGGACTCCTTTACCATAACAAGAATGGCGTACAGCTACAGTGGTCTCACTCCACAAAGGTGGTGCCACAACGGACCCCGGGAACTATCGCCCCATAAGCCTGACTAGTCTGGTCTGTAAAGCTATGGAGCATATTATCATGGAACTCATAAACAAAGACATTGGTAGCCTCCAGATACTGGACCCTACCCAATCTGGCTTTGTTAAGGGCAGATCTTGCCTCTTAATCCTAGTTGATTTCTTTGAAACAGTTACCAAAGCCATAGATGAAGGCAAGGTAGTCCACACAGCCTACCTGGACCTCGCAAAAGCCTTCGACACAATACCCCACTCGGGCATCATAAATAAGCTTACCCCTCTACTCGTCACTCATCAGGCTCATAATTGAATACAATGCCCCTTTTGGGATGTACCTTACCCGACACCTGCAGCAACTGGAGAGACCCCAAAAGTACCTCACCAAGAGGATCATGGGCTACAAACAGATGTCCTATGCAGCTCGACTAAAGAAACTCCAGATCTACTCAGCTGCTTACCGCCTACTCAGAGGCGATCTATGCCTGACATACAAAGCCATGTCAAACCCAGAATTAATGGACATGCTCCACCTCAAAAAATCCAAGTCCCTTAGAGCTACACGCTCCAGGGACCTAAACCTCAGCACAAAAATAAATAGGACATGCTGGAGGGACAGATTCATTTCCCAGAGGCTCCCCTCACTCTGGAATAGAATCTCAATTCATGTTAGACATAGCCCCTCGCTGACCCTCTTCAAGCGAAATCTGGACACGTGGATGGGAAATTGCAAATTCACCCCTGGGATCTCTTCTGTGTCCCTGCTAGACAAAGGCACAGTAAACTAATCTTAAAAGGGTACCTTCTGTGACCTACCTTACAGAGGCACAGTAGGTTAATCTAATAGGGAGGCGGAAGCCAAATACACTCCGGCTAGGCTTATAAATGCCCTAGGGCAGATAGCCTAGTATCTACCTATGAACCTATGAACCTAAGAAATTATTTACCTCTGAAGCCAAGATTACCCTGTCTCTTACCTACCTTCTACCCAGTCTAATGTACAGTTCTCAAATTCTCACAAATCTTAACTCAGCACTCCTGACCAAACTCAAATCTACCTACAACAAGGTAGCCAGATTTGCTGCCCAACAAACCTACAAATCCCATCACTGTCTCTCTCTAAAACACCTAAACTGGCTTGAATTACCCCACCAACTTCTTCTCTCAGCTCCAGATCATCCATTCTATCCTATACCAGCCTTCCTACTGCCCAGCACTATCCCCTCTTATCTCCCATTATTCTCCCTCCAGACCTCTCCGAAGCTCTAACCAAGGCCTACTACAAATCTACAAACCCAAGTCTAAATTTGGATACAACATGTATAGCTATCACCCCACTATTGCCTGGAATAGGCCCCCACTAGAAATCAGGACCCTTACACATCCTTAATTTAAGACAGCCACCAAAGAGCACTTTAAAAGTCACTGGTCCTGCCACCGCACTCTCCTTCCTTAAACATCCCCTACTTCTCATACCTTAATCTACTTTCTACCCGTAACTCACTCTTCTCACTAGCTCTCTCTAATCTTCCTTGACTACTCTTTCTACTGTCTTCTAAAATATATTAAGCAAATCACCTCAGAGAAACATTCTATTGTAATTGTCTTGACTTCATGCAACTACATTATGATAAAACTGGGTTTTTGTAACAACTTACCCCAAAAACTATATTTTTATTTATTTTTTTTTTTTATTTTACATTTGTTGACCGGGCTAGTCCAACTGGATATATGTCCGTTTTCAGTAGAGGCCCGGGGAGAAAAGCTCCATCAGTTGTACACTTTTACAAAAAGGCATAAATGGTTACATAAGAAAGATCGCAAGTAAAAACAATAATATAATCAGATAAAAAATGCATTGGCATAAAAGTTCACATGACATCATAGCAAGTTAACCAGATAATATAAAAAATAAAGGTTTTTTTTTTTTAACAAGGGTAATGGAAGAGAGAAGAGTTGGCATTAGTCTGGATTAGTGCAGGAGCAAAGCCAGTGTTTATTGAGATAAATCTTTAGTTGATATTTGAAAAGTTGGAAAGAGGTTAAAGAAGTGATATCAGAGGGTAGTTTATTCCATGTTTTTCCAACAGAGTTGGAGAATAAACTGACACCTGCATTATTGTTAGGTTTGGTAATATTAATCAGAAGTTTATTTGAGGAACGTAGTTGTTGCAGGTTGTTGTATGGAGAAATAAGGCTAGTAAGTGTTGGTGTGTTGGTTGGCTGATATAGAATCTTATAAGCAATTAAGATCTGTTGAAGTACAAGTTGGTTAGGAAGTTCAATCCAGCCTAGTTCTTTTAGGTTCAAGCAGTGATGAGTTCTAAAAGGAGATCCAATAGCGAATCGAGCTATGTTATGATAGGATGTTTCTAGTTTCTTCATGTTGTTTTTGGAAAGATTAGTGTAAATGGGGGAAGCATAGAGAAGAGTGGAGATTAGGTGAGATCTAGCAATGGTGGACCTTGCTGTGGGTGTTAGGAAAGGTTTGATTCTGTAAAGGGATCCTATTTTTATTAACTAATTTTATGGTGTTGTTGATGTGAGAGTCAAAGTTGAGGTTATTATCAATAGTTATCCCTAATAGTTTTGTGGTCAAGTCAGGAGAGATGAGTGTTCCGTCAGTGGATGTAAGAGTAAAGTAAGGTGGAGTAGATTTACGAGTAGGTGAAAAAGTAATAGTTTTGTTTTCTTGGGGTTGAGGAGTAGACAGCGGTAAGAGAACCATTGTTCTACAGCACTGAAAGCTTTTGAGTAAGTGACTGGAGTTCTGTATGAGAGTTAGCAGAGCAGATTATAGTTGAGTCGTCCATATTGTATACAGGTAGTATATGGGATAGCAGATTGAAGGTCATTAATAAAGATAGAAAATAGCAAAGGGCCTAGGATAGAGCCTTGAGGTACACCTAAGGAGATAGGTAGAAGATTAGAAAGTGAGTTTTTCCAAAGTACTGCCTGCTGACGATTTTCTAGGTAAGATGCAAACCAGGACAAGGCAAGATGATCAAGAGCCAGTGATTGTAGGATATGTAGTAAAAGTTTATGATTCACCATATCAAAAGCTTTGGATAGGTCGATGAAGACAGAGGAAGATAGATAGTTATTGTTACGGTTAGTGTTAATGGAGTTAGTGAAGGAGAGTAAAGCAGTAGTGGTACTGTGTGAGGGTCTGAAACCATGCTGACAGTTAGAAAGTAAGTTGTTGTTGAGAAGGTGATTTAGTACTTGTTTCTGAATACATTTTTCCATAATTTTTGCGATTGGTGAGAGGAGAGCTATTGGACGAAAGTTAGAGAAATCATTAGAGTTTCCTCCTTTATGTAGTGGGATGATATGAGATATTTTCCAGATAGAGGGAAGATTCCTTCCTTTATAGATCTATTGATCAGGATGGAAATAGGGTAGGCTAAGGCTTTGGCACCTATCTGTAAGAATTCTGCAGGCAGTTTGTCTGCAGAGGGAGTGGTGGGTTTTAACTTTAGGAGCAATGATGTGATAAAGGAGATAGAGACTGGTTGTAATTGGAGTGTAGGAGGTGGATTTAATGTGGATGGAGGAAGATTTGAGGTATCAGGAGATAGATGACTAGCTAGTGTTTGGATAGTGTTTGTGAAGAATGAGTTGAAGTCATTTGCTGTTTGTTTAGGGTTTTCTGGGTTAGAGTCCTGGGGATTAGGTGTAATGGAGTGACCTGGAGACAGAAGATTATTAATACTGGCCCAGAATTTTTTAGGTTCCTTATTAGTGATGTTCTGCAGCTGAAGGTAATAGTTTTTTTTTGTCTGTCAGGATAGCTCTTTTAGTGCTGTTTCTAAGCTCTCTAAATTTTTGACGATCAGTTTGATTTTTAGTGGTGAGCCATTTTGACCATGATTTATTTCTAATAATGATTTTATGCCTAGTATTATTAGTTAGCCAGGGTGCTACTTTTGATTTGGTTCTGATGGTACGAGTTGGGGCATGTTGGTCTAGAATTGATAAGAATGTAGAGTTAAAGTAATCTACTGCTTCATTAAGGGGAAGATATTTCAATGAGGACCAATTACAATATTTTAGATCAGCTAGAAAATGTTCTGAGTTAAAAGTCTTTTTTGTTCTTAGTGTTCTAAGTGTGGCAGGTAAGGTTAGGTTGATTTTGTGTCTAATGACATAAGTTAAAGAATGGTCGCTTAGATCATCTGGAAGGGTACCGGACTGGTAGGTTTGTTGGGGAGTATTAATCAGAATCCAGTCTAGAATAGATTCATGGTTGTTGGATTTATCAGTTCTGGTTGGACAGTTAATGAGTTGAGAGAAGCCATATAGGTTTATGTGGGATGTAGGGTTTATACTATTAAAAGAATTCCAATCAATGTTAAAGTCACCTAGAACTACTGTTTCTTGGCGGAGGTTGTTTGACAGCAAGCTCAGGATGCATTCTAGAGTGTTAGTGTTATTTCCTGGGGGGAGATATACACAAATTATGTTAATAGCTTTATTAGGGTTGATTTGAAGTTTTGAGCTGATTACTTCTGCATTATTGTCCTGAGTAAGGTTAAGATTTATAATACTAATTTGTAGTTGTGCTTTGTACAGAATTGCTACGCCACCTCCCTTTTGGTTTTACGGTCCAGTCTAAAGATATTATACCGGGAGGGTAATTTCATTATCCTTAATGGTAGGTTTTAGCCAAGTTTCGATAAACATAAGATATCAAAATGGTGAATATCTAAAAGGGCATGGAGTTGAGAGATCTTGTTACAAATGCTACGTATATTAAGATGAGCTATGGTGAGAGAGTTGGTATAAGTGTTTGATGATATAGGAGAATCTTTGTCTTGTTTAATATAACTATTAGTGTTTGTGCTATTTGGGCCAGGGTTAGGGTGAATGTCCCCATCCAATAGTGATTGAAACAATAAGAAATATTGGAGCTGGGACTGTTTATGTAGGATGTCAATATATTTTTTATTTCTTTGTTTACTTAGCTTAGGGTAAGTAAGTTTGTGGTGTTTGGTAGATATGTAGTTAGGTATGGTAGGAAGATTTAATGTGGTTAGTGTAGAAGGTGAGTTAGGTGTAGAGGTGTGCTTAGAGGGAAGCACAAGAGTAGAGGGGAGTGGGTGTTCATAGGAGGTTAGGAGATGAGTAATCAGAAGAGGAGGTAAGAGTGTTAAACAGATAGTTATTTGAAAGTATATTGGGAGAGATAATGACCACATAGTGTAGGTTAGGGAAACCGATAGAGATAAAGGAAAATAGAAGGAAGAAGAAAGGAAAGTAGTGTTAAAGACTTTAAGAGGTAGTGTGGAGGAGGGTTCTGAGAAAGTTGGGTGTGGTATGAGATAAGAGGGAGGGGTTGGCAAAAGAGGGATTATACCTGATTGGGTAGGGGTGTGTCAATATGAGGTATAAAAGTAGGACCACTGGGGGCGGGTGGGAATTGGGGGCAGGGTAGGGGAGCGGAGTGAGCCCGTAGGGCGAACGGAGCGGGAAGAGCCCAGAGAAGGAGAAAGAGTGGTGAAAAAACAATCAGAAAAGAGAGAGAGCAGAAGGTAAGTTTACTGAGATGTGTAGTAGGTGGAAAGATAGTCTGAGAAGTACAGTTATGGGTATGGATTTGGAGGGATTACAGTTGGATAGGATAGTAGGTTATGTGAAGGATTGAGATGGGTGTTAGCTAAGTGGAAGACAAAATGTGGATAGGCAGTTAAATGAGAGATAGTAAGGGAGAGGGTTGCAGAAGAGGTGCAATGGAGCAAGGTAGGTGAGACGAGGAGGAGAGTGGCAGGAGTATAAGAGACAGTAGGAAGATTGTGGAGTGCCAGTTGGTGGGCAGTTAGGGAAAAAGCAACACAGTCATAGTATCAGTAAGAGGGAAGCAGCTGAAAGGCAGTTATCTAGAATGAAACACAGTCTTAGTATCAGTAAGAAGGAGGAAGCTGACAGTGAGATAGTGAAGTATAGAAATAGATAGGGAGGGGAGGGTTGTTCACAGGACACCAAAGGGGTGGGTAGGGGAGTATTGGCTGCAGGCTAACCTGGCAGGGAGGCACACTGCGACCTACCAGTAGGTATCTACTACCTGAAGTATTACAAGGTTAGGAGTAACACATACTTCCAGGACAAGTTCCTTGCTGGGAAACGAAGGTAGTTTTAAAACTTGATAAGAATGTCCTTAGTTGAGGCTTCTGTATTGTGGCCTTCGAGTAGGGATCAAAATTCAGTAGGGTAGAGCAGGATGGGCTGGATCACAAGCTGGAATATGCAAGGGAGAAAGTAAAAACAAATTATGTAACTAAGTGAAATGTTATGTAGAAGGCAGACAAGAGACAAGTGTGCATTAGCTTACAGTAATAACAGTACTAGATAATATATAGGTAGAAGGCAGAGATGAAAGAATGTTAGATTATATCACAATATGATAAGTTATATCAGATACAAGTTATAGCAACATGATATTAAACTAGTGATATCACAGGTTAGCAATTAATTAGTAGGATAATGCAGTATAGTGAGCCTAAGACAAAAAACTCTACCAAGTTCAAAATGCATCACAAAAACAGGTTATCCACAGTTAACATCCAAAGTATACTTTTTAAGGTTGCACAGGTTTGCTAAGTAAAGTTAGATATAGTAGCACAAAGGACGTAGGGGTCTATCAACATGTAAAACAGGAGTTAGGAAAATAAAAAGCCTCACAGAGCAGTTTACAGGGACAGCGAGTAGAACCTAAGTGACTGAGCAGTAATCAATACAAACTAATTGGTTACAGTAGCATTGAAACTAGATTTAGCATCAGCTCAGTTTTATGGGTTAGACCTGTAGATAAAATCTATTACTGTTAATGTATCAGCTGTGCGTATTGCACTACCGTAAACCTTGCTCATAACAGCTGAAAGAAGGCTCCACTAGCAGAACGCTCTTTAAATTCAGCGTTCGCATCCAGTGTGCAAAAGTGGCTAGACTACAAAAAATAAGCGTAGCAATGATACAATCAGGTAGAGTAGATAAGAAAGACTAGCTCCTAATTGCTAAATAAGGACCCCATAATGCTATCGCTCTTCTCTCGTTCAGTCAGCATCAGTAGCCAGTGAGCTAGACTTTTCAAATGGCAACAAAATATTCACCATAACTCGTAATCAGAATACTAG
This sequence comes from Protopterus annectens, assembly GCF_019279795.1. Classification (NCBI taxonomy): domain Eukaryota; kingdom Metazoa; phylum Chordata; order Ceratodontiformes; family Protopteridae; genus Protopterus; species Protopterus annectens. Next base: position 366,709,635 of record NC_056732.1, on the reverse strand, counting down.
CGTATTACACAGTTATACAGGCAACAAAGTAATTCACAATAACTAGTAACTCACAATGAAGGCAGGAAACTAGCTACCAAATGCTTCTTTAAGGCTCCACAATACTAGCGCATTATACAGTCAGCATTTGTAGCCGATAAGCTAGATAACCCAGATCAATAGTTAAAGTTACATTATCAAGACAACATGAAATAAAAATAAGAAAAGCAACTACAAAGGCTGAGAGTTAACTCCGCAAGCAGAGCACTCTATGTTATCAGCATCTGCAGCCGGTGAGTAAGATCAGGCAAAACGAAAGTAAAAAATGTAAAAAAAAAACAGCTGTGAGATAGTCACCACGTGCAAACGCTAAGCTGAGATAGGCGTTTCTAGCTGGTGATGAAAACATACAAACTACACATAACAAAGCACACTACAACACAGTACTGCAATAGTTAAATTCTCATTATCAAGACGGCATAACAATAAAAGTAACAAAAGCAGGCTCCAATGGCTAAGTGTAAGCTCCGCACGCAGAGCGCTCTATGTTTTCAGCATCTGCAGCCGGTGAGCGAGGTTGGGCAAAACGAAAGTAAGAAAAAGAGAAAGCAGCTGTGAGATAGTCACCACGTTTAAACGCTAAGCTGAGATAGGCATTTCTGGTGAATAAAACATATGCACTACACATTAACAAAGCACACTACACCTTAACAACAGCAGGAGGTGAAAAACAAACTTTACATTCTGCAGACTGAGTTCCAGCATAAATACATAAATAGATACACTTACCGTAGGACACAGCGAAACGCCAAGAGCCAGGGAATGCACAGCAGCCAACTGGAGGTTAGAGGAGTAAAGATGGCGCCTACCTGAAGGAGGTGGCTATATAGAGTAGGGGCGGAAGTTAGGCAAGAGGGGGAAGGGGTGGCAGGGTAGAAAAGGAAGGAGATTACAGACCGAGTCCAGCTACAGAGTGAAAGGCTACAAGAGAGGCATTCGTGGCGGAAAAGGTAACAGAATGTAGTGAACCCTAGAGGAGTTAGGAAACCAGGAATCAGAAGAGGGAATAGCAAGTTCAGAGGAAGGGAATGGGTGAAAGGTGAAGAAACAAGAGCCCAGAGAAGGAGAAAGAGTGGTGAAAAAACAATCAGAAAAGAGAGAGAGCAGAAGGTAAGTTTACTGAGATGTGTAGTAGGTGGAAAGATAGTCTGAGAAGTACAGTTATGGGTATGGATTTGGAGGGATTACAGTTGGATAGGATAGTAGGTTATGTGAAGGATTGAGATGGGTGTTAGCTAAGTGGAAGACAAAATGTGGATAGGCAGTCAAATGAGAGATAGTAAGGGAGAGGGTTGCAGAAGAGGTGCAATGGAGCAAGGTAGGTGAGACGAGGAGGAGAGTGGCAGGAGTATAAGAGACAGTAGGAAGATTGTGGAGTGCCAGTTGGTGGGCAGTTAGGGAAAAAGCAACACAGTCATAGTATCAGTAAGAGGGAGGCAGCTGAAAGGCAGTTATCTAGAATGAAACACAGTCTTAGTATCAGTAAGAAGGAGGAAGCTGACAGTGAGATAGTGAAGTATAGAAATAGATAGGGAGGGGAGGGTTGTTCACAGGACACCAAAGGGGTGGGTAGGGGAGTATTGGCTGCAGGCTAACCTGGCAGGGAGGCACACTGCGACCTACCAGTAGGTATCTACTACCTGAAGTATTACAAGGTTAGGAGTAACACATACTTCCAGGACAAGTTCCTTGCTGGGAAACGAAGGTAGTTTTAAAACTTGATAAGAATGTCCTTAGTTGAGGCTTCTGTATTGTGGCCTTCGAGTAGGGATCAAAATTCAGTAGGGTAGAGCAGGATGGGCTGGATCACAAGTTCCAGGACAAGTTCCTTGCTGGGAAACGAAGGTAGTTTTAAAACTTGATAAGAATGTCCTTAGTTGAGGCTTCTGTATTGTGGCCTTCGAGTAGGGATCAAAATTCAGTAGGGTAGAGCAGGATGGGCTGGATCACAAGCGTAGGACACAGCGAAACGCCAAGAGCCAGGGAATGCACAGCAGCCAACTGGAGGTTAGAGGAGTAAAGATATTCATCTTAATGACATATTTATTTTTATACATCTTGAAATAGTTTTGCTATACTCCTGATAATTGACACTCTATAACATTGTATTGCTACTTAATGCCTTGTAACAATCCTGTAACATTGCTGTTTAATGCTAATTTATAATGAAAATTATATAATATGTTGTAGCTTTTCTCCCCGGCCTCCACTGAAAAAGGGCTCTTCAGCTCAGTCAGACAATCCCTATCAACAAATGTAAAATAAAATAAAATAAAATAAAATAAAATAAATAAATACAGTTCAATGTTTCCCGATTTGCTATCCAAATGGCAACAACTAAGCATAAATACCAGCTTTTCATACATGCAATTGTTAATTGAGTTCTTCCTACCCATTGAAAAAGAATTGGGCCATAAGATACAAAGGATGCAGGAGGAACTTTATAAAACTTTTCATGATGCTACCATGGATATACGTGTCTCTGAACTGGTTGATCAAATCAACCAATATGAACATAAACTTCTGCAATTGAAACAGAGGAAATTGAAAGGGTATTTATTAGACTTTCGGAATGGCAATGTATTTACTTGGCCCAAGGAGGGCAAACAGAATATTTTTTTTTTAAAAGAATGAATAAGAATTTATCAGACTTGGGGACTGAAAACCACCTCTAGAGAGACAGTGAGTTCCTCGACAAGTAATAACTCTATTTACGCTACACCCATAGGTACTTTAGCCCAAAATACATCTTCTGTGATGAATACCACTTTAAATGAAGCTGAACCAGTGGTCAGAAGGAAAGTAACTTGACGAATAAGGAACTGCCTTCTCACACTTTACCCCTCCCTTTTCACACATGTCAGAAGAAAAATCAAGAAGTACAAGCAGATGGGTGGAAACTGAAAAGGAAGCAGTCATTCAGTGAAGGACAAACGCAAATGATAAAGAAAATGTGGAATGTAATGTGGAAAGCTTAGTCTGTCTAATCTATTGAACTTTAGAAGCAGAAATAAAAACTTTCAGAATTTGACTTTTAATGAGGCTCAAGCATTGGTTAATCTGTAGAAGGATACTGAAATTATAATTAAACATGCTAACATAGGCCATTCTATTGTTGTTATGGATAGGATGTTTTATCTGAAATACATATACGACATGCTAAGAAATGAGCAAACATATAATTTATTTATTTATTTATTTGTTTATTTAAGTTTGATGACTGGGGAAATCCACTGGGCCATAAAGAGCCCCTTTTCACTGGAGGCCCGGGGAGAAAAGCTCCACAATAATGAAGTTACATATCAAGTGTTTACAAAGATATACTTCTATACATACAAAGATTCAGCTAAATAATGTACATTACATTTTGAATGTTTACAATGATATAAATCAATGCAGAAAATTAAAAAGGTAACAAAGATACAGTTCATAGGTTCATAGGTTGATACTAGGCTATCTGCCCTAGGGCATTTATAAGCCTATCCAGAGTGTGTTTGGCTTTCGCCACCCTTTTAGATTAGTTGACTGTGCCTCTGTATAGTAGGTCACAGAAGATAGCCCTTTTGAGGTTAGTTTACTGTGCCTCTGTCTAGGAGGGGCACAGAAGAGATCCCAGGGTAAACCTACAATCTCCCATCCACTTGTCAAGATTTCTCTTGAAGAAGGTCATTGAGGGACTCTGCCTAACATGGATTGGGATTTTGTTCCAGAGTGAGGGGAGCCTCTGGGATATGAATCTGTCCCTCCAGCATGTCCTATTTATTTCTGTGCTGAGGTTTAAGTCCCTGGAGCATGTAGCTCTAAGAGATTTGGATTTCCTGAGGTGGAGAATGTCCATTAATGTTCAATACAGAAAAGTAAACTTTAGATTAGATGCATAACATTTGCATTCATAGAGTCTTATGGGTATACGCATTTTGACTAAAGGTATAGTATTTGCAGTTTGAAAACATACATTATAAAGAAGGACAATTTAAATACAGAGAGAAATATAGAGTGACTAGGCATTTGTAGGTTATGAGAGGGAATATAAGGAGAGGTGACAGAGAGACTGAAGAGAGAAGTATAGTAGAAAATAGAGAGAAAAAAGTATAAAGTGGGGAAGGGGGGATTTTGGTAGAGATGAAGCAGTGTTAATGGATAATGCTTAAGTTATTAGGGCAAATTAGATAGGGGGAGGGGATTAAGTAGGAACATGACAGGGGCATTCCCATTTGGATGATAGATGAGAGAGTACCTGAGATTTGAATTGAGCATGGTTAAATATGTTGTGAAGGGAGAGAGTTCCACTTTTTGGCTAAGGAGTGGGATAGTAGTAATAAGAATATTGATTTTGCTACTGTCGAGAGAATGATAAATTGTTACAATGGGTATATTCATAACTCCTTCTTGGAAAATTATATTAGTAAGGAACTGTTCTTGTATTTTACTGTAGAACATCCTGTCATCCCAAACTTGAATGGACTACCTAAAATACACAAAAACAGTAATATGCCTTCATAAGAGATCTGGGGACACAGATTGAAAGCAACCTCTCCTTCGACCACCACTGTGATCAGAAAGTCCTTCTATGTAACACATCTCATTACCAAGGGTTTTGCATCCAGGAAGAAAGAGGTCATCATCTCTGTCTACTCTTCCCTCGTTAGGTCAATCATCGTGTATAATGCCCCATTTGGCATGTACCTCACTATTTACATGCAACAGTTGGAAAGAACACAAAAGTACCTCACAAAGCGGATCCTAGGCCTTAAACACATGTTGTACATGGACAGACTCAAAAAACTCCAGCTATTCTCTGCCTCATATTGTCTACTAAGAGGCGATCTCTACTTGACTTACAAAGCCATGTCTGACCCAGCTCTGTTAAAAATGATACCTCTAAAGAAATCCCAATCCCTCCACACCACATGCTCCGGAGACCTCAACCTCATTACCACAATCAACAGAACATGCCGGAGGGACAGGTTCATAACCCAGAGACTGTCCATACTCTGGAATAGACTCTCCATACATATCAAGCAGAGCACCTCACTGACCCTCTTCAACAGAAATCTTGATGAGTGGATGGGAAATACAAATTTCACCCCGGGGATTACTCTAATGGCTCTACTTAATAGAGGCACTAGGAGCTAATGTCTGGTGGTACGATGCCAAGGCACTTCTATGGGCTAGGCTCCAGGGCCATCAGCCTAGTACACACCTATGAACTTATTCAAACCGATAGTATCAGGAGCAGGATGGCTAACTGAACCAGTGTCCATTTTCATAGAAAAACAGCTAAGAACAATATTGGCTGATTATAATGTAGTCCTTAGGGACTTAGGGATTTTCTAAGAGATCTACATGAGTTCTTATCAGATAAATCGTTACAAGGAGATGAATATTTAGTAACACTAGATGTCACTTCACTTTTTACCACAATCCCAAATGATAAAGGAGTAGAACATCTACATAATTTTCTTATTGAAAATAATACTTTAAGTATAGAAAGAGTGGATTTAATCTTTTCCTAATTGAACTCATACTTGAGTTTAATATATTCACATTTGGAAATAAATATGTCCTACAGACCTCTGGCGTGGCTATGAGGACACCCAGTGGGAATCGCTATGCCAATTTGGTCATGGCACACTCAGAACAGACTTGTCTATTAAATAGCAATCCATTTAGGGATGACATCTGGCTCTATTGCCACTTTGTGGATGATTTGTTTTTATTATGGAAAGAGGATGAAAGCAGATTACATTTATTTGTAGAATATTTAAATAACAGCAGTAATGTTTTACATTTCACTGTTAAAAGTTCACTATCATGTAAAGACTAGATATAAGAGTTTTAAAAAATGAAGTTGAAAATAAAATATGCACAAAAGTCTATAGGAAAGAATGTTATCAGAATAGTTTATGTACATCGTACAAGCATGCATCCCCCCATATCTTTAGAAATGTGGTCAATAATCAGATGCTAAGAAACTCCGGGCTACATGCTAGGGACTCAGATTTTGAGACTAGCTTGACCACTCTAAAGAAAGATTTTGCGGATAGAGGGTACAAGAAATGTGAAAAAGAGCAAGCCTGTATGAAAGCAAAAGCAATGAGGACAGGGAAGGGTAAGCCCTATTTTTCAACACCTAGACCTAAAACATCAAATGTTGACATGAGAAAAGATGCAGCCCTTTCATTTTGTATGACATATTCCACAGACAGCGAAGCAATCAAGAAAATAACTAAAAATTGGCACATTCTAGGAATTGATGATCGGATCTTGAGAATTATCAGGAAATAACCACAATTTATCTATAAAAATAAGAAATCTTTAAAACCAGTACTATGTTATTCAAATACACATATTCCTAGTCAACATAATCATTATGGCACTAATATATGTGATAAATGTGCCTTCTGCCAATATGTAGACACTAGCAGTGTTTTCATACATCCAGTTACACATAAAATGTATAGGTTTACTATATCAGCAGATTGTGAAGTGAAAACCTACTATATCTAGCTCACAGCATGAGCTGCTCTGCATTCTATATTGACAAAACCAACAGACGCCTAAAATAATGCATTAGAGACCATTATTACTGCTTTAGAAAGAATCTTGAGTATAGTGCAATAGCTGAGCATATGATATGATATGGAGAGAATCATTGTTTCACCTTTCTAGTAATAGATAATCTAGCTGAAGGCATTAGAATGGGTGACCTTGTGAACAAAACTGAATGCAAGGAGTTGAGATGAATAATGTTATTGGCTGCGCATAAGGAAGCTGGACTGAATGATTCTGTTCACTTGAAGCCTACCTTAAAGACGGGAAATTGAAGAATGATATTTAATATGCGCGATATAGATGCACACTAGTTCTTTAACACACTTTGGACTGGGAATTTATGTTTTTTAAAAATTTTAAAAAGGATATAACATAGTTGCTTTTAAGTGATAAATGAATGCTACTTACTGAACAAGTGAACCTATGAACCTATAAGTCTGTTAAGTCTTATGTTTTATTGATTTAATTACTATGGCAACATGTAATTGCTTTCTCCCTGTGATAGGCAGTTTTGTGATTACTCAGTGTTTAAATATATGAAGTTAAATGCTTTTTGATATGGTCTGAGGAAGCGATCTAGAGAGATTGTGAAAGCGCTTACCAACTTTTTTGTTTTAATACAGAATTCTGTATCTAGTTTTGTGCTTACAGAGCCTTTGTTGAGCTATGGTTGAGTGCAAGGAATATATTTGTTTTTTATGAACAACAAACAGCTGAAGTTAGGCAAGTGGATTTTATTTCGCATGTTCCATTTGGCTGATTTTACAGTTCCCACTTAGGTGACATAATCTGTAGCAACAAAGGGGACAAGATGTTAGGCTACACTAAAATTACAACCCCCTACAGCTATCTGGATAATGGCCTTACAAAGAACATTAATGAATTTGCAAAATGATGGCCCTGAATCACATCAGCACCAAATGGTACAGTGCTCACATCCAGCACCAACTGCCACATGTTTTATGGGTGATGCAAGACTAATGTCCACTATGGAAACAGAACCTGTCATAAGGTAATATAAGGTAATCTGGTAGGGCAATGGAAAAAGAGATGAGCCAAAACTGGCAATTGCAGAGATGGAAAATAGCAACCTGAAAAAAAAAAAAAAAGCTCTGTATGTTTCATCTCCCAAGCCCCAGCTTAGACTTATCAAGGGTATCAGAACTTCTTAGAGAATTGGGATGCATGCCTAGGCTTAAAAAGACCCTTGCAGTCATTAACCGAGTAAACATCTATGACCCTGTAAAATGAATGGGACCTTATAAGTTTCAGTCATACTTTATAGATGTAACTTTTGTATAGACATGCATTTACAAATAAGTCCAGTATACAGAAAGATGTCTTTTTGTGGCTGCAAAATTAAAACTTCAAGGCAAGCATCTTGAAACTGATGCACAATATGATCCTAGATGTGCTGAGGAAGGAAAGGTCTGTTGCGAAATGAAAATTGCCTTCGGCAAAAAAAAACAGGAAAGTGCTGACTAATGCTAGAGGTAATGCCATATGTTTCAGAGACAAGCAAATTAGCTGATATTCAGGTATTTCCTCATTGCGGCTAATCGTGTTTCTGAATCACATTTCCCATGTTCACGTAAACTGCTACATTTGTCCATAGCAGTTTACATGTGCCCTGAGAAACTTTTCAGAATCCCAGACTATGCTCCTTATTTAATGGGATAGAAGCATGGATCATATAACTTTTGCTAGAAAATGTAGCTGAGACAAACAAGTAAAATACAGCAATAGCCAGAGATATGTCTTAAGTAAATTTGAATGTATCGATGATCTGTGTGGGTGGCATATGAAGGTAAAGTCTAAAGAACTATAAAGTTTACCAGATTCTAATGAATCTTGGGAACTTTCTAAGAGAATACTATAGGTCATGGATAGTGGACAGTGGACATGCTGTCCATTTAGCATGCATTGACACCATACAACATATTAACATAACAAACAAGTTGAATGATTTACAAGTGACCCCCTACATAGTTAGTTGGATAACATATTGGTTGAGTGATAGAACCCATGTTTTGAAATTGACAGGTGCATCCTATTTAAACATGAAGGTGACCAGTGGTGTTCCATAGAGTTATCTGCTGGGACCCCAACTGTTTGCCATCTACTTCACAGATCTCCAAATTACAAATGGGGATCTTATTGCTAATCCAGTTTGCAGATGATTGCAAACTTGGCGTCATCCTCATGTTCCCCTCTGACATGCAGAAGCTCCAAATAGAACTCACACATGTCAGCAAATGGAGGGCAAAATGTGTATTAAATCTAAGTGTTAAAAAGTGCGATATTGTTACATTTGGTAAACAATCCTTTCATCCATCTTGTAGTATAAACAACATCCCACTTCATGCTGAAAGGGTGGTGAGAGACCTTGGAACCTGGGTAGTTAATTCCCTTGCCTTTAACCATCATGGTACAATAGTGGTTTGAAAATCCTTTTACCTGCTGCAGCTGCCTGCAAAATGTATTTCATCTAGATCTGAGGAAGTTTGTATTCTACATTCTGCACCGATTAGACCATTTATTGAGTACAATGCCCCTTTTGGGGTGTATCTTGCTGGGCATATCAAGATACTGGAAAGACCCTAGATGTTGTCATTTAAAAAGATCACATGCTTAAAAAAACAACAGCTACCAGGAGAGATTAGAAGTAGTGTCCCTTTATTCAGAGTCTGTATTACTCCTTACTGGTGATCTGTGCCTTGCCTTTCAGGCCATTAGGGATCCAATTGTTCATCACCTCTTATACTGCTACAAGTCAAACAGTCCCCTAACACTAAAACCAGGGACTTAAACTTACTTCACCAAATACATAAAACATGGAAGAGAAACAGATTTGTCACATGATGCACAGCTCTACTGTGGAACAAATTTTCACTCCAAATTAAGCAATGTAATACTCTTTCATCATTCAAAAAGGAGTTAGACAATTGGATGGGTATCCACAAGTTCACCCCTAGTATAACTGACCTATTGCTCCTTGAAAAAAAAAGTAAGATCTAAAGGGAGATATTGACAAGATATTACATCTTCTATAATTCTTTTATGATTCTAGGTAAACAGTTCAGGTCAGGGATGAGGGGAGTGAGTGGCCAATGCCAGTTCACCATGTTGGGGAAAGGAGGTATCTTGGCTCACTGTACTGGCATTATGTTTTTTTTTTTCCATGATTTTAGGTAAAACACCATAAGGCTGACAGGTTAAAACAATTTAGATGTAATATAACCACTATTATGAATAAGTACAAGTACAACCTGTTGCCCTAAATTAGGGACATGTCCATAGAGTAGCATTTTGTTTTATACATTTGATAAGGGTTTTGCTATATTTTCCTTAATTCTGTGTATCACCATGTATTTAGATATATATATATACCTGCAACAGTATCAAACAGCTAGAAATCTCATAAAAAATAATATGGAACAGCAAATCTAACTATCTTATTGCACTACAGACAGCATACAAAACCAAATAAAAATAATTCTAGTGCTTCATAAATTAAATCCTTAAACTAGGTAATTAAACCCAACCATATCATATGCCAAAGGATTCTAACGCTCATGTAGCTTGTAATATCAATACACATTTCACACAAGTGGCAACCTCTTTAGCACAATAAAGCACTCTGTCCAGTACTAAAAGCCCAACTATATTTTAACAGGATTTCATGTTTTACTCAGGCTCAGTCTTGCGAATCAAAAACAACTTCCCAGAAAACAGAAAAAAAAACTCTACTAGTACTAGACACATTTCCATCTGAATATCTATATAAAGCAGTAGAAACAATTGCCTTTGCAAATGCACTGCCTTCTCATGCAAGCATTGTTTTACATTTTACAAAGTAAGGACATAACATATAATGAATGTAATAAGAAACAAAGGTAATAATTAGGAAGCAATATGTTGCCTGACAGAAAAGAATATCTGGCATCCTATATTATATTTAAGAGTCTTTCACTTTTGGAGTTATCAATGGTTCAAGCACAAAAATGTATATTAAAAGTAATTAAAAATATTTTGGGACTGTGATGTGTACAAATTAGCGCAGCTTACAAATAGTATAACACATATACTGTAAGCTTAATTAGTAGGTCCTGATGGCCAGGACTTCCACACTGATCGCCATCTGAATAATATTACCTGAACAAGCCACTTAATAGAATCCTCAAGGACTGCCCTAAAACAGATACCGTACCAGTGACATTTCTTAAACTATAAAGGTAATTGGTGAACAAGTTGTTTTAGCAAAACATTTCTAACATTGTCATGCTAGCTTATTTGTTGTAAGGAATTATACAATAACCCCTCATTAATATTCCAAAACGTGCATGCTGATTGGTCAGCATGCACGTTGTAAATCAGATTTATACTAATTGAAAAAGGTCCGGTCACGCAGACTTTTTCCATTAGTATAAGTCTTTTTTTTTCTTACAGCAATGGAGAAAGCAAGATCTCTGTTGCTTTTTTAGAAAGCATCTCGCTATGTTAAAGGAGTTTAACATAGCGAGACAGCTTTAAAAAAAGCAACGGAGAAAGGAAGATCTCCGTTGCTTTTTTTAAAGCTATCTCACTATGTTAAACTCCTTTAACATAGCGAGACACTTTCTAAAAAGCAATGGAGATCTTGCTTTCTCCGTTGCTTCCACCCACAGCTCTGATGTACTACGTAAGCATACGCATGAGCAGTACATCAGGAATGCTGCAGAATACCTGACCGCTGCAGAAGGGCAGCAAGGAGGCATTATACAATGCCATTATTTAAGAAAACTAAGTATTTTTTTCTTAAATAATGTCATTGTATAATAGCAATAACCCACTTCTGGGTGTGGGTAATGCTGGATTTATCCATGGTTGTCTTTGTTTGGCCACTCGGGCTTCGCCCTCATGACCAAACCATGCCAACCATGGGTATATCCAGAATTACCCACACCCAGGCGTGTGTTATTGCTCAATTATACCATATCTACGGAAGACTACTATAGATAACACATAATTGCTCATTTATATCATTGTGTGTCTGCACTACATAACATGCTAAACAGAGAATTCCTGTACTAGTACCGATGAAACAAAACTAAACCTATGCTCCTTATTTGAGAATATAAAGGGGTTAATAGTTTAAACACTCTGATAAGAAGCTCTTATTAGCACAAGTTTATAGGAAGACAATAGATTAAATCAATGTGTCCTATAAATCAATAATCCTAAGTGCTCACAAAATCTGCATCACTGTCCATGTATAAACAGAGAGTAAACATAATATTTAGGTTTGCAGTTAAATAGCTCTGTATATTGACCTAACTAATTCAGGGATGCCATAGAGAAAATAAGAAAAATAACTAACAAGCAAGCCACTGTTAATAGTAAAGGTAAACATTATATTCAGTTAAACTACTGGAAACACAGAGAGCAGTGCCTGACCTGTACCAAAGACAAGCTTAATCAGATGCTTATAACAAAGAAAATAAATGGTTTCAAGACATCTTCCAAAAATATTTTTAAGAATGCAGACTAATGCTCAGAGCATAGATTTGTAAATCAGGTATTTTAGGTATGAATAAAAACAACAGTGATTGTGCCCATGAAAGAAGTTTGTCACCTCAGTGAGAAGTGTTTACACAATCCCCAAGCACAGGTTAAGTCTAAGCAGACAAGCCTTCACCATAGGAAAATCAAAAGTTTAGTTTCAAAGATGAATAGGTGGGAAGAAATTTATAACTACACACACACTCAAAACCAAAGTAGCAGTCTACTGCAATTGTCAATCAGCTTCACTCTCCCCCCTTAAACCAGCAGATATCTAGTCAAAATCAGCATTGCTGTTAGCTAAACTCTAGGATCCATTAAAGAATAAATGTAGCCTGTTTGAAAGGTGCTCAGCTGATATGACTTGAAAGGAAATATAACCTAATTACTCCACCTCATTTGTATCTCCTACACAACTGTTTCTACCCAAATGGTGTGGACATTTGTAGTGTAGTTTTTTTTTTGTTTCTTCCTAAGTAGTGTGGATATTTGTAGCATTGTCCATATTCAGGCTTGTGTTTGGGCCTAGTGTTTGTGGAGGCTGTGTGTCTGAGCACATGTTCAAGGACATCTTGGTTTAGCCAAAGCCATTAGGCATTTCAGTGAGAGGGGATTGTTTATGGTCATTGGCTGTTGGGGTCACCTGTACTACAGCTTAGAGTAAGCACCTCACTGGTTCTTTTGAGCTTTTTTTTTAAAGTTGTCTCATGTTTCAACTTTCTGTTACCTAAGAAGTTAAGTTTGTGAGTGTTTCTGCCATTTCACACTGAGCTAATCGAAGGAAGGGCACTGAGTAAACTTGGATCTATAATATATAACATTAAGTATCCTGTTATTTTGCTTATTTTTCGAGTTATTTATAGCACTTTGTGTACTGCATACTTTTCTAGCTAGTTTCACTGTGTGTGAGGAAGTAACTGGAAATTGTCCACTTTTATTAAGCATCTGTTTGGGTTGTTTGATTCTGATAACTTGTTTGCAGTTAAAAGCTTTCACTAGAGACTCCTTTACCTGTTTAAAACTTTCATTTAAAGGCTCACTGCTGGTTTTCTGCTGTGAGAAACATTTCTGCAGTTTGTTTCCCACCCTCTGTCCCTATTTGTATGCTGTTCTTATAGTTGGTGGCTTTGTAGTTGCCTGCCCCTACTGTAAATTTGATCTGGGACCCTCCTCCCAGTCTAGTGTCATTACCTCATTCTACCTAATCCAGGGAGAACATTTGAGAAGGCCAATCCACTTCGTTTCTGCTCCTCCTTTCTCTCTTTCCACTTAAAAAAAATTCTAAGCTTGTTTCCTGCCTTTCCTGTGGGTAGTCTAGTCTGGACACAGATTTGCTGTGTCCAGGACTGTTTGTGGGCTTCTGAGCCCCCAAGCCTTTCTGTGTTGGAGGGAAGCCTTCTAGCTTAATTTTGTTTCTTAGAACTAGCCAGTTTTTTTAGTTTCAGCACTCAAGTCTGTTTCTTTAAGCTCAGCACTTGTTCAGAACACGTTGTAAGCACTAAATAAGCTACAAATTACTACAGCACTCAACTTTCCTCACTTGTCTAGAGGAAAACAGTTTCTAGTACTTAACAAATAAGCACCTATCCAGGCATGTCTAAAGGTCAGCTCCCGGTGTTTTCTCCTGTCTACCTGATGTATCTGGGCATCTTGGGGCAATGCAGCAATTGCCTCATGTACACAGACAACCCTCTCCTCCTACCACCCCACACTACAACCTGTGAGAGATGCACTTATATAGCTGAACTGGAAGCAAAGTTCTATTCACCCAAGACTGGACTAGACAGTCAAGAGGAGAAAGTAAACACTTGCACTACACCACCCTCATCACATAGTCCCTCAAAACCTATACCACCAAAACACACATAGAAACACAAAACACACACCTACATTCATGGAGGTTCTCAGTAAAAACCTGCTCAAGCAACAGGGACCTTCTAAGCAGAAACACAAGCAACCTCCACCCCCCAACACAACCCAAATGCCACATAGCCCACAAACTTAGTGTACCACTCAACCACAGCACATAAGGCATAACAACATACCCAACATTCTAGTCATAGGTGACTCTATAGTCAGGCACACTGAGGTTCCACTTACCAGGCTAAACAAGGAGAAAGTTGCTGTCAGCTGCCTGTCGGGTGCCAGGATCCACCACATAATGCATGCACTCAGGTCACTCCACAACAAGTACAAATATGTCTCTGTCTGTCCATTTTGGTGTGAATGACCTGAAATGTACCTCCATGGAGGAGCTGTCTGATCTTGTAGCCCAGGCAGGTATGACTCTAGCCTGAGTAGCATCCTGCCATCACCCAGAATGATGCTACAGTACAAGACAAAATGATTGACTTCAACAATTGGCAAAGCTTCTGGTGTCATTCTAAGGGGATCCAGTATCTGTCTGCCTGGGATGTCATGATCAACAAACCATGATGCTTTGCCAGAGATGGCCTGCATCTGCTGCCCCTGGGATTCCGGATACTGGCTAAGGCTCTAACCACCCCTATTGTGCCTTTTTTAGGCAAGGTTCAAATGACAAATTCACCACCATAACAGCTACAAGCAAGCAGAACCTGAGGGTATTGCTACTCAATGCTAGTAGTCTAAACCTCAAAATGCACTCACTCGAGGCACTCCTTAAAATGGAGAGCATCGACATCTGTGCAGTGACAGAGACCTGGTTCAAGGCCCCAGAGTACCCCTGCATTACCGCTCTATAATTCATACAACACCTTTCGGCCACCTAACCTGGACCAAAACACTAAAGGCAGAGGCATGCCCATATTCATTAGGGATATCCACACCTTGAGGCTAGTTGCTCAGCATAATGCATCCGAGATTATCCAAGTGCAACTAACTCTGGGCAAGACCGCAGTCCAAATTATAGCTTGCTACAGATCCCCCACCATGCCCCAAGATTCCCACTCCTCATTTCTTTATACACTGGAAAATATTAGGGTACAACCTAACCCCTAATAATGGGTGATTTCAACTACCCCACCATTAACTGAGAAAACTACTCATGTACCATCTCTTGTGCTCAACGTTTTCTGGAATTCATAAATTCCAGTGCCTGGGATCAACTTATCCACACCCCCACCAGGGGCAGCAATATCCTAGACCTGGTTATTACCAACATGGGCAACTGGTGCTCCATACCAGAGGTCAATTCCTTGTTGGTCAGATCTAACCACAAGCTAGTCACCCTAGACATCCACATCCCTCCCCCACACCCCATTAGAGAAACCACCGTAAAAAATTTCTCCAAAGCCAACTTCACGCTTCTTAAGACAGAAGTGGCAAACTTCACGACAGCCATGCTGATGGACAATAGAGGTTTGACTGCTGAATCCTACACAAATGCACTTTATAAGCACTTACACAAGTGCATGGATCATGCAATCCCTAACAGAACCAAGATGCTATCTTCCAAAAAAAGGAAGCCAATCTGATGGTCCACTGCCATAAACAAACTCTGCAACAGAAGACATAAACTGTTGCAAAAAAGAGTAAAATCCCATGATTGGAGGAACCCCCTGGTCAGCCTCAGTAAGAAGCTGAGATCCCTCATAAAATTCTTCAAAGCTAGTTATGAAAACAAAATCACCATTGACTCTAAAGACAATCACAAAGCATTCTATAGCTATGTCAAGAATCTCAATGGCAACACTCAGATCTGCTCTGAGTTACAGCACAATGGCACTACATATACAGAACCAACTGATATTGCCAACATCCTGGCAGATAGGTTCAGTGCTAACTTTACCCCCCCTCTCATCCCCTAAAGGGCCCATCTATATACCGGAAGAATGCAAAGTTCCTGTAATCACGGCTGCACAGGTAAAAAACACACACTCCAAAGCCAAGAACATAGCATCCATGGGACCAGACAACATCCCAGGCTGCATTCTACATGAACTACAGAACGAACTGACATCCCACCTAAGTACCAAGTTCAGTCATAGCCTCACCTCAGGCTATGTGCCCACTGAATGTTGCACAGTGACGGTTAGCCCACTCCACAAAGGGGGAGCCACCACGGACCCTGGAAACTACCACCCATTAGCCTGATGAGCCTGGTCTACAAGGCTATGGAACGTATCATCATGGAACTTATAAACAGTGACAATGGTAATCTCCAAACTCATGACTCCACCCAGTTCAGGTTTGTAAAAGGCAGATCATGTCTCCTAAACCTGACAGACTTCTTTGAAGTGGTCACCAAAGCCACAGAGGAGGGTAAGCAGGTTCACACAGCCTATCTAGATCTCGCCAAGGCTTTTGACACCATCCCTCACTCTGGAATTATAGATAAACTCATTAAACTAGGTATAAATCCCTATGTCACAAGATGGGTTGCCAACTGGTTCACTGACAGAACCCACACTGTGAAAGTAGCAGACTCCAAATCCAACTTCAGGCCAGTGACAAGTGGAGTACCACAGTGTTCAGTCCTGGGTCCTTTCCTGTTTGGTATCTACTTCTCTGAAGTACAGGCTAACACAAAAGGTCTTTGTCTAATGAAGTTCGCAGATGACTGCAAACTAGGAGACATAATCAAAACTCAAAAAGATGTGGACATCCTACAAAAGGGCTTCGCTGGGACAGATGCTTGGTGTCAAAGCCATGGCCTCAAGCTTAATGCCAAAAAGTGCATTGTCATCCCTTTTGGTAAAAACTCTGTACCAATGAAATGCCACATAGGCGGTCGTCTACTTAACACCGAAAGTGTGATAAGAGACCTTGAGACACAGCTAGACAGTATAGTCTCTCCTTTGATAATCACATCACCACAGTAGTCAGGAAATCCTTCTATGTGGCACACCTCATCACAAAAGGTTTCTCATCCAGGAAAAAAGAGGCCATTGTTCCCCTCTACTCGTCACTCATTAGACCCATTATAGAGTACAACTCCCCTTTTGGTATGTACCTCACAAGACATCTACAACAACTGAAAAGGCCACAGAAATACCTCACAAAGAGGATTACCAGCCTCAAACAGATGCCCTATGCAGACCGTCTCAAAAAACTGCAGCTTTACTCCGTCACATATTGCCTACTCAGAGGCAATCTCTGCCTAACACACAAAGCTATGTCAAACCTAGAGCTTTTGGACATACTCCACTTAAAGAAATCCCAATCCCTCTGAGTTATATGCTCTAGGGACCTAAACCTTGCCACCACAATAAACAGGACATGCTGGATGGAAAGATTCCTGTCCCAGAGACTTCCCATACTCTGGAACAAACTACCTATCTATATCAAACAAAGCTCCACATTAGCACTCTTCAAGAAAAATCTTGATGATTGGATGGGAGATAGGAAATTCACCCGGGGATCACTTCTGTGGCTCTGCTTGACAGTGGCACTGGAAAATAATTTTCTTGGGTAGCGAAAGCCTGGGTACCTTTTGGCTAGGCTAATATAGGCCCTAGGGTCAATAGCCTAGTACCTACCTATGAAGCTATGAACTGCCTAGCTTTGAAGAGTGGTAGTCTAGGCAACTATCAAACACTAGAATTTCATATTTTGCAAAATCAGAAGTGAAAGGTGCCAATTTACTGCTATGGGATTTTCATATAGTATGTTTGCCATTCTTGTTGTTGATAACACAAGTTACATGACACTAGCAAAACATCTAAAAGGAGCAAATACATAGCTGAAATTTAAAGTGGTTAAAAACATCTTTCAGGGTTAAATTGAAGAAGACAAGCTTCCTACTATTCGAAGGCAAACCCATGCATGGTGAACATCTGACATTTCGGAGATCAATGTATTTACATCTGGAAGACACAATGCTATCCCATTTCTCAAATGCTAAGAAGTCTAGTTAAACCAAACACGTGACTTTTCTATGCATAACTGTTATGTTGTGACCCAAACTATAGAAATCTGGCACAGCTTTACAAATTGTATAAGTACACAATAGCAGCCAAGAGAAAGATAAAGAAGGTAATATTACTATTATTTCAGGGTATTATTTGCTCAGGAATAATAGATAAAGGAAGGGTGGAAGTGAAGAATTGGTCTACATAAAGGAAAGAATGAAATGTGAGGTTATATAGGAGGAGCAACGCCACCACATGAAGGGTCTAGGGAACAGTGTGTGCCATAATCTAGGTGGGTTAAGTCCTGGCAGGTAAGGCAAGGAGAGGGAATCATGCTGCTGAATCAGTACAGTACAGTACAGTATAGTACACTGCCTACCAGTCACATAAGGAGAGGAGGGACAGGATTTAACTGAAGGAGAAAATTAAGGAGAAATGAAAGAGGAAGAGGGTTATATTGATAGGAAACCCGAGGAGTTGTCTGAGGTCTTTGACCATTGGCTACAACCACCTTGTTGAAACTATGCAGAATGAAGTCTGGTTGTAATCCTCACCAAGCTGAAAAAGGACAGTGATATTCAAGAGAAAATAACATTAGCCAACTGTAACCACATGACTGTCTCATTTAGTGTAGAGAAGAAAGTGTAAGAATACAATATTTTAGATGAGTGGGTGGTAATGATCTGAGAAGATGTTCAAAGACAAGTTTGTGAACTTGTGCAAACTAAGGGTGTCAACAAGCTCCAAACAGGTCAGAGATGGAGTATTAAGAGCTATGGACAGGGACCTTTATTGCACTGTCTTCCATGTGTTCCTTTTGGAATATCTACTGGAATATGGAACAGGATCAGCATCTTTGCTGACAACACACATTTTGACACAGCAGTGGATGATGCAAGAAGAGTCTATGGAAGAATTTGTAAAGCTGACCAAATAGACAGAAACAGGGCAGTTAAAACTCAGTAAAGCCAGATGCAAAGCACTGCATTTGGGCCACAGACACATTTAAGCAAATTATCAACTGGAGAATTTATAACTAACAGCAACAGAGAAGGAACAGGGTATGAGGTATTGAACACAACTAGACTTACTTGACCATAAGTAAAAAAAAGTGAAAGGGCAGTTGTAACTACATACATAATGCTGTGGTCATTCCAGAATCAAACAAATAATGTTCTTATTCTACTGCTCCCTGATTAGGCTCCACCTTGAACGCTATGTGGAGCTCTGCAAGCCATACAGGGAGACAGAGACATCAAACTTCTGGAAGACATCCACAGAAAAGCTACCAGAGGTTATCAGGGACAGAGTGGAAAGGATACAGTTAGAGAATGGTGGAACTGAAGCGTTTGCAACAAGTCACTGGAACAGATGGAGAGACATTAAGAAAAAGAGACAGAGATACATTATATAAGTCTTCAAGGACATTGGGGAGATGGGAAAGAGTCATCTTAAACAGGAAAGACAAAGGGAGAAGAAGTTCTAGATAGCTGGTATTAAGTATCATTTACTCCCTAGATTTATGAAAGTATTTCTTCCAGAGAGGCCCATGGAATAGATTACCACAGTGAGTGGTAAAGAAGGAGTCCATACAAGGATTGAAAATACAAAGATAGTGGTAGGAGGAAGGTAGAAATGGAGAAGAGATCAAATGTTACTTTTGTTTAAATGGTAGACTAGATAAGATCACTATCACCTTCTGTCCTTCTGCCATTGAGCAAATGCAATGTAATTCTTGAGATTCATAACTTTAACCATCAATGAGATGACCTGCTTTATAAAACTGGCCTTGCTTGTTATAACAAGCAGTCATATCTGTATTTGTTTTTGCACATAGATTCAGGCTGCTATTTTTGGATCATGGTTCATAGGTTCATAGGTTAGTACTAGGCTAACTGCCCTTGCGAGCCATTTTAAACCTAGTCAATTCTCCCCTGTGAGATTCAAACCCTGTACCTTGTGTTTGTAAGGCAAACACCTTAACCATTAGGCCACCCTCCCAACCAGACATATCAGTAACTACATCAAAAACTGTAACCTCCATGAACATTTCTCAGAACAAAATTGCTGAAGACTGAAGGAATACTAGTTGCCAAAATCAGCTCAACCCCAAACTGAGCCCAAACACACACACACACACACACACACACACACACACACACACACACACACACACACTCTCTCTCTCTCTCTCTCTCTCTAAATATTTGTAGCCAGCATGACATTATGAAAATATGTAAAGCCATTTGTGGAATGTCAGTCAGCGTGGACACTTTGGTTTGACATATGACCTCACTAGTCATTCCACTCATCATTCTGATGTCTCATCTTGTTTTTCCCTATTAGACTGGATCACTAAATCTGTCTGGGGTATCTTTGTGATTGTACACTTTAAAACTATATATTTGGTTATTAATGTTAACATTCCAATGTAGTAAGGACAAGTTCTAGTATCACTAGTGCTAACTGTTTGCACATATTTGGATAAAACTGTTTTGTCTGTTGCTGGGCTTTAATTATGAGTGCAGTATACAGGAATTAAGAAAATTAAAGTTGGTATTGTCAGTTATATTACTTACCAATGTTGGTATCCTGTTTGTACCTTGTAATAATATGATTGGTACCATGTCTTAGGTCTTCCATACTTAAGTTCTGTTAGAGACATTATGAGACTAGACACCAGTGTTAAGCATGAATCCTTAGAAGGGACATAAGACAAACATGCTACTCAAGGGGTTTCTCACTAGTGTCCAGATACTCCAAATCAAACTGTTCATAGTTCTCACTTAACACTGCTTCTTAAAGATATACTAAATCACCAGAAAGATTACATAACCAACAGCCAAACTCTCTGTTTGTCTCTCTCTCCTATATGCATTGCTATACTACATTTTGTACAATTATATTATAACTAACATTATGTTATAATAGACATTGCAGGTGCTGGACTGTCTAGCAGAAAAATGTTAAGATATGGTTGTTGCAAAAAATGTCCTTGATTTATTCTGTATAACTGAATGCACACTTCTTGCAGAAGGTAGATCTCAAATTTGCATTATAACTTTATATAGTGGCTTTCATGTATGATCTGTGTCACGTAATTTCATCCAATGACATACTGACCCTTTCCCTTTTCTGTAAAGAAAACAAGTTTATGGTGTGGCTTGTCAAAGTATTGTTTATATTTTCATATGCCTTTCATAAATAATTCTGAAGCGTGCATTCTGGTTTATGATATGAAAAAAATTATAGACAATGACAATTTAGATATCAGCTTTCCTCCCATTAATATCTGTGAAAGTGGTAAACCTGCACTTTGCAAGGACATACTCCCACAGTCTATCTGAACTGATATAACACATTTCTTCAACATATTTTTCACTGTCTGAATAATGCAATTCACTTGTAAATTTGACTGCAGATAATTTGGACTTAAAGGATCATGTTATGAGCAAATTAAAAATATTTGAATTATTGACTCACAAATTATGGACCATTACCTAGCATCAGAACCTATTCGCTATTGTTGATGTGGAAATTCTGGAGATGTCTAGTGTGCTCTACCTGGGAATAATTATCAACCAAACATTAAGTAAAAAAAAAAAAGTGAAATTCTAGTGGTAGTGATAAGAGCAACTGTCAAACTGTCATAAAAATAAAAAGAGGAGCACTGGGAGGGTTTAATAAATATTGGAAATCTGGCATTGATATTTTAAGTGTATTTTTAATTGCAGGATAATTATCACATTGTTGAAGTGTAAACTAGGTCTAATACATGCCAAAATGACACTGTAAAGGATTATAAAATTCTAATCGTTGATAACTTCATGCCTAGACAAACTATTAGACACTTAAATAGACTGAAAAAGAGCAATATTACAGTTTCTGCACTTCTAGGTTTAAGGATGACTGACAGAATCAATTTAATCCATAGACTAACATAAGTCATTTCCAAGTATGCATAATTCTTTATTCATGCAGGTACTAACATCTAATATTCTTTACCATTAAGACATATGAGAAACACATTTTAATGCTAATTGAGATGTTCAAAAATGCCATGCTAAGTTTGTTTCATAGATTGATTATCTTTATACTAAAGAGCACATATTTAATGATTGGTTGAAATAAATATGGCTGGTCTATAACATCAGCTTTGAACATACTGGATGACTATGTTCTGGACAATGAAATGTTTTCAAAATCATCAAAACAGCATTTGTACCTGGTAAAATATTTAAAACATTTTTTAGAATTACTGACAAAAACTACTGGTGTAGAAAGACTTGATTAGTTTGTGAAATATTATTTTTCTAATGCTCTGAGTATAATCATGAAATACCTAAAATTTAGAATTATTACTGAACTTGAAAAGTGGAAGATTGTTGCTATTGAGGAGGCTTGGAACTCTACTGACTTTTTTCATGATTATGAGAAATATGATCATTTCAGGTATAATAGTACAGGAGGTGGGTGGTGTAATATTACTTGTCCACAACTCCTTTACTTCACATTTAAGTTAAAATTATTGAATTTTTGGAATGTGTTGTAGTAGACAAATATGGTCTCCTCTTAAATAAGACATTAAGAGTTGCTTTATGTTATTGGCACCTTAACATAGTATCTATAAAACATTGGGGCTATTTGTCTTCATTGGATACTATCTTAATACAGAAAATATATTAATGGGTGATTTTAATTATCCAGAAAATGACTGCATTAATCTCACAACCCAAAGTATATATTTAAAGAGTTCATAAATGTATTTTCTTAGAATGGATTCAAACAACTGGTTACCAGTAACATCAGAAGGAATATTGTGTTAGACATTAGCAATTGATGTCCCTAAACATATTTACAATTTATTTGTTATTGAAGCCATAACACAATTGACTTTGAAATAATTATGACATCATCATTTCATACTAAAGCAAAACAATTTAATTATGAAAATATTAATTATAATTGCTTAGTATATACTGATAATATTGATTCATCTAATGAAGCTTTTGCCCAGCAAAACAAATTTTGACAATCTTATCCATTAAAAAGTCCTGAGGGATACAGCTACTAGAAATATAACAACTATACATTTTAACTTACTTTCTGTTGGAATATGAACCAATCAAAATAGATAAGAAAAAGAAAAAGATTATTCATACTTGTAAGAAATTTCCCAGTAGCTTCAACACAAGATAATTGAACATGATTTGATGGATGCAAAAAGAATGAGAAGGTTATTTATGAAAGGAAGTTGGCTTAGGATGCTTCTAATAAGAAATATACTATAT
The DNA here is from genome assembly GCF_019279795.1 of Protopterus annectens. Lineage (NCBI taxonomy): Eukaryota > Metazoa > Chordata > Ceratodontiformes > Protopteridae > Protopterus > Protopterus annectens. Next base: position 366,686,378 of record NC_056732.1, on the reverse strand, counting down.
AAATAAAATAGCTCTTTCCCCACTGATGCTATATCAATAGAAACTGAATTTAATCATGTTTTCTTCTTCTGGCAGCGTCATTAATTATCAGAATTTTGACTTTAATAATATTAGCCTAGGGGTTATTGCCCTATAATAACTTCACAGTAAATTAATGGTGTACTAAACACAAATAAAAATCAATACCTGTGGATCCAGATCTTATCTCTACCATCTTGTTACACAATTCAAAATGCAACCTTAGACAATATTAAAACATATGTTAAATAAACTTCATTCTGGCAAAGTTCCAAGTGTTCAGAAAACAATCAATATCAGACCCATTTATAAAATGGGATGTTGGATTTATGTGAAGAATTATAGTCCAGTTAACCTATCATCTATCATAGACAAATATTTTGCCATTATGAATTATAGCAACAAGCTGATATGACTGGTTATTAACCAACACAGTTTTGTAAAGGGTAGGTCTATGCTTACCAACTTTGGGGAGTTTTATGACCATATTATAATGTCGACTGATATTAGGGTTATCTTCTGGGGTTATACATCTAGACCATGCAAAAGCCTTTGAATTACTCCTCTGTGCAGCAATGTATAAGGTGCTGAGTGATGGTAAGTTTAATCCATGTATTATCAGGTGGATAACAACATGGATGGTATAATGACTACAAGCTGTGGTCATCAGTGATATATCTTCAAGGTATCCACCAATTAAATCAGTTGCACCCCAGAGATCTGTACTTGTCTCTCGCAACCAAGCTGAAAAAATAAACATTGTTAGCTTAGCAAATTGTGAATGATAGAGATGTGTTAGTTAATACATTTATGGTTGAGGTTAGTATATTGGCTGAGTCTACAGGCTGAAAATTTAGTCCTAAAAGTAATGTTTAGTATTTTGGGAATTCTTGTATTTTCAATATTTATGACATCTGCTATAGACAAGTGGTTAAACATAATAAAGACTTAAGAATTTCTATGGCTATAAGTTTTTTCTTTTTTTGGGGGGGGGGGGTTAATATGCTGACACTTTAATTTGTCATGCCATGAAATAATTAGGCCATACAATCAGAAACCTCTTGATGAGGGACACCAATTGTCTGACATCTATATATAAGATCTGTATTTGAAATACCCTTGAATATAATGGCGTATTTGTATTTATGCACTTCAGCAGCTTAGGAATGTAACATCTATAAAGATAAACTTCCCTAAGAAAATGTTACAATTAATTCATTTGACTTTTATGGAAAGATTAAAAACCTTAACTTATGCACATTGTGATACCTATGTATAAGGGGTACATTTATTTTTGTGTATAAAATATTTCTTGGTCCATTTCAATGTGATTAGAACTTATGAATAACAACTTAAAGTTTTATATGCCAACATTAAAATCAAAGTTGAAATATTCTTATCTGGCATAAAGAGTTCCAACATTGTGGAATTAATTATCCAAGTTGATTAGGTGATCAAAGAATATGGAAATGTTTAAACATAATCTTGCTATGTGGGCAGGTACCATTGTTTATAAGCCAGATGTGATGGATCAGTATTCCTTGACAATCATTTGACCTGACCACTGAAGTTGAACTTATGAACTTATGAACATTGCTTACTCCATGTCTTAAAGATTTAAAAACATTTATTACAGCAGATACCACTTTATATTTTGCATGAACAACTTCTGGATTTTATTGATTTATTTATTTTTTTTGTTTGTTTGTTTTCCAGAGTAGAGTACAGATCCAAGTGGACCAAATGCAGTCTCAGCCAGGACTATAAACTCCAACAGAAGAATACATCAAAGTAAATTTAGAAAGCACACATAATTTACAGTGTGATAATATAGTACATGACGGATGGAACAAGGCAATTTACAACTGTGGTATACAAATATTACAGGTTAATAATGAATTATAAATTAGTCAGAAAAAAGAATTACTGATACATGTCTAAGTAATAATGAAATCACAAGGGAAAAAAATGGGGTTATTTATATATCTGTGTGATAGCCGTTTGGATGTGGATGCCATTTTTTAAGCAAAGTGGTATTAGGACTATTTGAGTTTAGGAAGGAGGATATTAGTTAGGTGGTGATGTTATGTTTAAAGCATATTCATTGTGGTTCTATGGGGAGATTTAAAGGGTTTATGCATGTCTGAGTAGTAACATAGCAGAAAGCTGAGATTATTGATATTATTATGCTAAAGCAAGTCAACCCTTAATTTTACCAAAGATAATATTACAATTTCATAAGGTATTATTTCTTCTCATTGGTTTTTATTCTTATGCATGCTAGAAAACTAAACTGGTTTGCACCATTAACTCTGTGAGTATTGTCATTTTAACCCTGATGTATTTTTACCTGCTGACCTTTTAAATAGTACCAACAATCTATTGTAGATGCATCTTCACCAGTTGTGGGAGGTTGAAACAGTGGTTAAGGTGATTACCTAACAAACACCAAGGTGCAGGGTTTGATTCTCACATTGGGTAATTGGCTAGGCTTAAAATGGCTCACATGGGCAATTAGCCTAGTATAATCTATGAACCTATGAACCATCTGGTAGACTATCATGGTACAGTAAACAAATGTAAATTATAATGCCTTCTTTTTTGCACTATCTTTGATGTTGTACCAACTCTCGGCAAGCAAAAGTATGTATTCTCCTTTCTCTGAATTGGAGTCTCAGATGTTATATGCACAGAGATCATGTACATGGGGGAAGTGTGTATACTTGTGAGCTGGAGGGGTGCTGTGCCAGTCTACAAAAATACTTTAGAACAATGTTTCTCCTTACATTTTTATAACTACCAGACAAGGCAGTGGGACAGTTTGATCTACATGTCAGACTCTAATGAACTCAGTGTTAGTTAGATCAAGAACCCCTGTTAAAGCATTACCTAATATCTTCATCTCTTTCCTTGAATTTAGAAATTTTTTGATAAGACTCATGAATTTTCAGAAGCTTTTGCATTTTTTTCAGTTGTGATGGAATTATGAATTTCTCTCTGATGGTATATTTTAACTGAATTAATAGAAATAAAATAAAACACTGGAAAAAGAAAAAATGGTGAACTATTTAATGACAAGTAATTCCCATCAAACAGTAAGCACTTTTGTCCGCAATGGACTTCTTCAGTCTGAATAATGTGACTAAAAAATTCCAACATTTTAAAACCAGATTAATTAAGATACAAAAACACATAGACATATAATTAATAATACAACCCTTTCCTTTTAAGGAAAGCTATAACGTCTTCCCTATCATTTAACCTGGGTGGATGGCAGGCATTCAGTCTAACCTGCCATTCATATTCTTTCCACCCAAGTTCTTCCTCAGCATTCAAATTGTTTTCAAAATTTAAACTTCATCTAAGACACAAAACTTAAAACCAACCTTACATGCATTTTCTTTGTAATGTTTACCCAGAGCATTTTATCATCTTTAATGCTCACAGCATACTTATGCTCATATAATCTTCTATTTAACTTGCTTGTAGTACGTCCAACATAAAATGATTCACATGACAAGCATAAAACTAAATATACTACAAAATTAGATTCACGTATATATCTGCCTTTTAACTGAATATTATGACCACCAATCTTAATTTCTTTTACATCAGTCAGTAAAAAAAATCACATAAATTGCAGTTGTAACACTTATACAGTCCAGGATTTACACATTTTTTTTTTGGGAGGGGGGTTCAATTTGCTTTGAAACAATTTTTTTAAACTCCTTCCCTTCTTTTGCACAGAAATAGGTGCATCTCCCACTACTTTCATGACATCAGAATTGCAACTGAATTAATAGATGTAGATGTTATCTGGCTATCTAGTCATTGCAGCTTCTCTCTACTGCTGTATGTCTACATCTTTTCTAGTAGCTATCTTCATAGAGGAATAATATGTAATCAGTCTGCAGACTATTATATGCCAGCCAATAACCAGTGTCCAAAGGTGAGAATCAACCCTGTAACTTGGGTTTGTGAAGTAAACACATTAACAGTTATGTCAACTCCCAATCTTCAGTTCTTCTAGTATTTCAGGAGTTACTGGAATTAGTGTCCCACACATAGAACTTCCAAATCTTCTCTCAGTAAATCTTATTGCCATTCCTCCAATTAAGGCCTACTTATAACCTGTCAGCAATATGCATCAATCTTGCTGTTATATATTTTACCTCCAAATTCTTTATAATCTTGTATGCTTTTACGCATTGACTTTTTGATGCTTTGCAAAGTGTTGTGAACTGTTTCTAATTTAATATTCCCCTATAATCATATAATCATCAGATTTCTCACATTCAGAAACTATGAATAGCATTTATTTTTCAAAATGTGCATGTATATAGTAATGTTCTTGAAGCTTAAGCTGTTGGTTTGACCACTTGCTGTAGTACTCCTAGTTCTTTCTACCTTGCCAGTGCTTTAAGAATCATCAGTGATGCTTCATCAAAATATGCATTATAGGTTCAATAGTCAACAGTAGCTTCAGTAGATCAAAAGTTATACTTTGTTCCTCTATGAAACTCCAGACTTCATTCTACTCAAGTGGCTTTCTTAGAGGTATAGTTAAATTTGAGGTAGGAACTCAGACAGGTACTGAACTATTCAGAAGAATAAAATTAAGGAGGCTTTAATAGGTAGTTCATATAATATTTAAAGTAAGACATCCATCGTCTGTTTATGGACATTGCCTATGAATGGTGAAAAGAACATCAATGTACTTCAGTGATGGCTTACCACTCTCATACATACTTTTGAAATACATGGACTTCAAAACTGGTTTACCAATGTGACATTTAGTTTTGAGTTTCAAATTTTGTGACTTAATCTGGCTAGCAGCTTAATCAATCTGATTTCATGCTGTTGTTGTTGATATTATATCAAGCTAACATAACATCTATTATATTCTTAGCTTCTTCTGTCTGCAACCATAACAGTTGCATCTCTTTGAAAGATCTCTGGAGCTGATCACATGCCGTATGGTAATGTTAGAAATCTATAGTTGTCTAATGTGTCTCAAACTGAAATAGATTAGAACTTGCATCAATCAACTTAATTTGTCAAAAAATATATATATCACCATACTGTTACGAAAAAATGCTTTAGACATAGTAACAATCACTTATTCTTTTTCTTCTGCCAGTAGTGAATAATGTGCTCCTAGACTTTATGTGTTAATATCTAATGGGACTGTGCAGATTTAGACTTTCTCTTACTCCACTGTAGTTCATCATAGGATCAAAGGAAGTTACTAGCCTAATGGCCCTAGGGGCCTTACAAGCCTAGCCAAGTTATACCCTTATTTCTATGATCAGCACCTATTACCCCTGTCGAAGAGGTTACCCATCCAATTGTCCAGATTGCGTTTGAAGATGGCCAGTGATGTGCTCTGTTTAACATGAAGTGGGAGTCTGTTCTAAAGGTGTGGGAACATCTGGGAGACAAATCTGTCCCTCCAACAGGATCTATTAATGTCACATACCAGGTTAAGGTCTTTAGAGCGAGTAACCTGTGTACTATTTGACTTGCGGATATGCAGCATTTCCAAGAAAGCAGGGTCAGAGATTGCCTTGTATGTAAAGCAGCGATTGCCTCTGAGTATTCTGTATGAAACAGAATAAAGTGACAGTGATTTCAGATGACTGACATGGGCCAGATACTGAAGACCTTGAATCTTCCTTGTGAGGAACTTTTGTGGTCTCTCCAATTGCTGCAGGTGCCTGGAAAGGTACATATCAAAAGGGGCATTGCACTCAATTTTTGGCCTGATGATGGAAGAGTACAGTGACATTATAACTTCATTTTTTTCTGGAGGCAATACCCTTACTTATGAGATGAGCAATACAGAATGCCCTTCTTACCACTGTGGAGACATGGTGATCAAAGGTAAGGTTGCTGTCAACCTGTGTGCCCAGGTCTCTCACCACAGAGTGTGTACTTAGGGTGTTGATATTGATGTGGTAGTTCGTAGGAACATTGCTCTTACTGAAAAGGATGATAATACATTTTTTGCATTGAGTTTAAGGCCATGACCTTGGCACCAATCATTTGTCTAAGACTATCTCATAGGATGTTGACATCATTTGGAGATTCTATGACCACTCCTAGTTTGTAGTCATCAGCAAACTTTGTCAGCCATAAACCATTAGTTTTTGCTTGTAGTTTGGAGAAATAGATTCCAAATAGCAGAAGTCTCAGGACTGATCCCTGTGGAACACCACTGGTTACAGGTCTGCTGTTGGAGGTGGATTCTCCTATTTTGACTATATGTGTCCTATCAGTGAGCCAGTTAGTGATCCATCTAACAATATAAGGGTTGATAACTAGCTGGGTGAGGTTGTTAATGATGCCTGAGTGTGGGATAGTGTCAAAAGCCTTAGCTAAGTCCAGGTAGGCTGTATGCAGAGATTTCCCCTCATCCAGGGCCTTGGTGACTGTCTCGAAGAAGTCCAACAGATTTAACAGGCATGACCTCCCTTTAAAAAATCCAAACTGAGTAGGGTCAAGAGTTTGCAGATTACCTACATCTTTGTTGATAAGGTCTCTGATTTTTTGATTTCTCCAAGTCTTTTGGGTTTCTAATACCATGATGGGAATGGACCCCATTCCTAAGTCAGAGTACGATTATAGTTCATAAAATTAGTATTATTTCACTCTTTGATGTTAGCCAAAAGTGCTCTTCATAGTACAGCAATGTGCCCAGCAATGGCTCCTCCTGCAATTCATACGGTGTTACATGAATTGGTAACATATCTAAATATTCTTTTTTATAAGACCAGTTGCTCCTACTACTATTGGAACTGTCTGGCTATCTTTCTTCCACATGGCTCTCGTTTCTGCCTGCAGATCAAGGTATTTTATGACTTTGTGTCTTTCTCTCTGTACGCAAGACACTATAGTCACTAGGTGTGGTAATTTCAATGACCAATGCTACTTTTGTCTTCTTTTCTTAGATCACTATGTCCTGTTTTCTAGCATCTATCTTTTGGACTGTTGGTATTGGGTGATCCCATGTGATGTAAACTTCATAATTTTCTATGATTCTCTGTGGCTCATGTTTCCAATGTTTTTCAGTCACTTTGATACCATAATGTTTGCACAATCTTCAGTGTAACAATCTCGCCACATTATTATGCCGTTCAATACACAGTCCCTCTGCCATTAGAGCATCGCAACCAGCAATAAGGTGTGTAACTGTTTCCAGCTCGGTTCCACAAAACCTACATATGTCTGTTTCTCCCAAATGTTCAATGGACTTAGTAAACCAGCATGTATGCAGCCCACTATCTTGGGCTGCCAATATTAACCTTTCATTTCTTGATGTAAATTCACCTCTCCTTAACCATTCCTGTGTTTGTTATTGATCAACATGAGGCTCTTACAGAAGTTTTTTATACTTGCAACTATATTTATGTTTTTTCCACATTTCTTGACATCTTATCTGATCCTTCACCTTATATTCTTTCTTTTCTTTTTTAGCACATTCAGTTGCTGCCTGGTTTTTATCCACTTCTGGTTTGATTTCCATTCCTGTTTGACGTCTATATGCTTCTGCTAAATTAAGCAGAGATGTCATCTTAGATTTATTCTCTTCATGTTTCAAAACTTTCACCACATTTAGATCTTGTGAGGTCAATAGATATGTGTGGAGTCCCACGATTGCAGATCTATACATGTAATCAATTTCAAGGAGGCCCATCCCTCCTTCAGAATGGGTTATATATAATCTTGGTATACACTGATTTTTATAAATCATTTGGTGAGCATGAAACCTCCTTCTTGTTTTGATATCCAATCTATCCAACACTTTTTGGGGCCAGTCAATCACTCCAAAACTATAAGTTAGGACAGGAAGAGCAAATTGATTTATAGCTTGGATCTTGTTCCTAGGTGTTCCTAGGTGTCAATGCTGTTTTTAGGATTAATTTAAGTCTTCTAAAGTACTCCTTACTAAGCCTTATTCGCATTGTTCATATTTTATTGCTGATCATCAATTCCCAAGTATTTATATACCCCTTCTTGCTCAAGTTCTTTTATATCACATTCTTGTCTCAAACTGATGTTTTCCTGGTGCTGCAATTTTCCTTTTTTAAATTTTTTTTTTGCACATTTATCAAGACCAAATGACATTCCGATATCATCTGAAAAAGTTTTGACAACCTGCAGCTGTGCTTTCAGTTACTCATCTGATGAGCTATACAATTTTAAATCATCAACAAAGAGAAGATGAGAAGTCATTATACTTTGTTGTTTTCTAGAAGCCAAATTGTAGCCATGGCCTAGGCTGTTAAGTATGCAGCTTAATGGGTTAATGGCAAGGCAAAATAACAAGGGTGACAGAGAGTCCTCCTGGAATATCCCCCTTTGAATTTTTATCCCTGGGATAATAATCTGTTCTTTATCATGGCTTAATTGCAAAGTGGTCTGCCACTGTTTCATGGTTACTGTAATGTAATCAATCAGTGGAGGGTGTATCTTATACATTTTTAAGCACTCTTTTATCCATGAATGTGAGATACCATCACATACTTATTTGTAGTCAATCCATGCCATACTTAGGTTCTTCCCCTTCTTACAATTCTCCACTATGACTTTGTTTAACAACAAATGGTCCTTTGTTCTATATGACTTTCTTTTATTGCCCTTTTGTTCTACTGCCATAATTGAGTTTTCTTCTAAATGACTATAAACTCTGTCAACTTCAATTCCCATGTATAGTTTGTATGCTTAAGTAAGAGCTTTGTTTTTCTTGTTGTTAACCAGTGCGGTGTGTGTTCGAGGTGCATATATAAATAGTTCTTACTTATGTCTAAATCATTGTGCAAAGAAGTTAATAATTTAAGCCAAAAGTTAGGTACTGCATCTGGGTCTGGGGTTTTCCAGTTAGATGCTTTTCTCAACTTTATTTCAATCTCTCTAGTTATTATTTCATCCCATTTCATATCCTGTACCTGTAAACTTCTTATTCTCTCTTTTACTTCTTTTATCCATTTAGCATCTTTGTTATGTTCCATAGGATCTCCATCAATACTTCTCCAAAATGTATCTACTTCCTCTTTTTTTGGCGGTCTATCTATTACTTTTACCTTATTTCCCAGTTCTCTATAAAACTTTTTTGGGTCATCAATAATTGGTTTATTTTGTGTTTTTCCCTTATATTTATTTTTGTATCTTCTAAGCCTTTCCGCCTGTTTTGTAATTTTTAGTTTGTTATCTCCAATATTGCATAATAGATCCTGGTCTGTTCTAATACTACACATTGCTTTTATCACACCTTGTTTGTGTCTTTCGGCTTTTCCCGGTTAGGGGTCGCCACAGTGGAACTCCGGTCCACTAATGATGGGCAGTAGAGTTTTACGTGCTGGCTTGCCGGGCCTAATGCACAACCTTCAATGAAGGAACGCCCGTTCACGCATGTCGCCACACAGAAGATGCTCTAACTGAGAATCTAACAGGCAACGTCTGACTGTGAGGCGACAACACTACCGCAGCACCACCACTGCACTTTTATCACATCTATCTTTCTTAATACTTTCATTGATCTGTTCCCTCTTCTATAATCTTCTAACAATGATACTTCTTGATTTAGCTGCTTTATAGTTTTCTCTATTCGATATTTCCATGATGGTATTTGCTGTTGCCCCTCTTTTCCCTCGCTACCCTATGTTCCTGTGGTAGAACTTTATCAGTTATTAATTTAGCAGCACAGTAATATATCCTGTTTTCTTCTGTCATATCGCATAGGTCTCTATGGACAGTGGTAATTACTGTGTTCATTTGTTTTATCAAGCTTCTGCTGTTTGGGGTTTTATTAACCTTCTGCAGTCTATTTCTCTCATCGATCTTGATATATCTATCTTTATCTATTAAATCAAGAAACACTTCTCTTAACTCCTTTTCTTCCATACTGAGGGTACATCCCTTGTTTTCCATTTCCTGTGGGCATTCTATAGAAAGTTCTATAGCATCTTCCTGTGACACCTTCTCTTCAGTTTCATCCTGTGCCATCTGTTGCTATGTCATATGAGAACTTCATTGGCTTATCACTCCCCAACATTGACTGCATCAGAGTTTCCAGTTTCCTGTTTCTTTCCTTGCTGTCTAGCTTCAAATGAATGTTTATACTGGTTTCCTGTGGAAGGTTCCAAAATATCTTGATATGGCACCTGACCAGTTACTTCCTGTTCCAATGGTTTCCCTTTAGTTTGGATATCCATTGCTCTGTCCTGTTGTGGTGCTTTTTGCATTTGATTTTCTACACTGAATCCTTCTCTTTGCAGCTGTTCCATTACTTCAATTTCTATTTCTTTGACTTCTCCATTACTCATCTCTTTTTCTACTTTTCCTCTTAGTCTTCTTATTTTTTGTTTTGTAAAGTTTTCCATGTCCAGATTCCTTTGCCTATATGTTTCTCTTCAAATATCTTTGGTGCTGCTCATTTTGTATTAGTTAGTTTTGCTTTCTCCTTTGCATAAATATTACACCATATTAATTCTCTTTTTCTTTTCCCTGTCCATATTTCTTCTTCACATTTCTCCTGATCTTCTTTCTTTTCCTTTTTCTGGGGACTCACACCAGCATACTGTGATATAATCTGTCTTAGACCTTCTACATTAAATCCTTCACTTTGCAGGCACTCCATAGCTTCTATTTTTTAACCTTTGCTTTACTAATCGTCTTTTCTACATTATGTTTTTGTGTTATTAAACTTTTTATTTATAAATTTTCCATATCTGGATGCCTTTGCCTGTATTTCTCTTTGAATACTTTTCAGACTGCCTTCTCCATATTAGTTAACTTAGCTTTCTCCTTTGCATAAATATTGCACCATATCAAATATCCCTTTCTTTCCCATGCCCATATCTCTTTTCTAGCTTTTTCAAATATCTCTAAGTTGTGTTGCTTATATTTTTCCACTTCCTCAAAGGCCATGATGACTCACTCCATGACCTTGCAGATAAGGCTAGTCAGGCTAATAGCTCTATAGTTCCTGGGGTCAGTGGAAGCACCACCTTTGTGCAAGGGAATAATGGTGGCCTTTTCCCATTCAGCTGGGATAAAGCCAGTGCTTAGACTATGACTGAAAATCGTACCTGATGGTGTTGCTAATATAGTACACTGATATCCCATTCTATAGGCACACTGTCTAATAATCCTATCTGTCTCTTCCATACATTTAATCACTTGCACATGGTTTACTGACACAGTTATACATACTCTACACAGTGGATGGATCACCACCACTGCAACTGTTGATAATTTAATGTAGTGTTTGGCTTTCAAGCAACCAAGATCCTCAAACAACTCTGAACAGTTTACTATCATGCTTGTGAAATAGCTGTGATGCAAAGAGAATTGAATCCTTTTTTCTGACATTCTGATTTTTATTAACTTTAGGGTCTTTTCTCTAATTTCAATAATTTCTCTACTGTAGTTAACATCACAATATATCCTCTCAAACACTGGTTGTTTGCCTACATGTTCTCCCCATGCCTGCAAATATAAAAATTATATTGCCTGTCTTTGTGATTATGTGAATTATATTCTCACACTCTCTCAGTGTACTGATAGTTTTACTCATCTTCTATTTGTATAGCTTCGATTCTTTAAATCATGCCCACAGAGATATGTGCACCTTTACCAAGTATATTGCCTTACTCCTGAGACTGCAAAACTATTATTTGAAAGAGCTATCTGTATACCTTACTTTTCTATAAACATTTCAAAACAGATTTTGCACACCATCTTTAATTTATGTCCCAAGTAAGACAAAAGCTGATAGGCAGAATTGTTTTATTTGCAATGTAGAGACCAACTTCTGAATGTAAACTCAGACATTACGCCACATTCTTCTACAGTTTCAAATTTAAGAACATCAGATGTGTCACTGATGCATAGTTTCTCTGGCCATACTTCTTTATCACACATTTTCAGAGTGTTTATCACACTTTACTGCTTCAAACGCAAACACTTTACCTACATGATTTTAGGACAATGATCCACTAAGGAGGACACTGATGTTAAGAAACAATCAAAGTCAAATGAAAAAGCGATGTCAAATGCTAACATGGACAGACAAAAGTATTAAAGTAATGAATATGAATTTGCAAGAACTTAAACATGATTGATGGCATGCAGGCATGACATCCCTGGGATCAAGAGTCAGACTTAACTAAATAACTGAACAACACAACAAGATCAACAGCAAAACCTGTTTCACAACCTCTGTTTCTGACTTTTCTTTGCATAGTATACATAGAAGTTGTTTACAGTATTCAGTAATTTCAGTTCTGACTTTATTATGTGTCTCTAAAACAGTAATTTTCAATTTTAGCACCATTTTCTGTTAAAGCACATTCTCACATAATGGTTCATTTCAATGAATTTTGTAAAGTGGGTTGTGTGTAATAATGAAAAACAAAGTAATCCAGCTATTAAAAGCAGCATTCTTAACACAGAAACCAAATGATATTCAAACTGTTGTAGTCAGAGAAAACAAGTCATATGGCTAATTTCTCCCTGGACAAAGATGAATTACATGAATGTTTCAGCGCTTCCAAAACCACTGATATCATTCCTTGACTTCTGACACCATGCTAGGTCTTCCAGACTCAAGTTCTGTCAGAGACATTAACAGAAACACACTAGCGTAAGTAAGAAGCCTTACAAATGATGAGACATAAGACAGACTTGATGCTAGCTAAAACGTTTGTTTCCAAGTTCTCAGACCCTATTGATCACATGGCTCATATCCCCACCTAACTTTACTTCATAAAGGAATGTTAGGTCATATATTATAGTGCACCATGAAGATGCCTCATTGGGTCTCCATTTGCAATAATTCAGTACATATATTTTTCTTGGATTTCATATTGACTGAGCAGCACCTTCTGAATCTATGCCCCCTTTTTAGATCCAAGAAGCAAAGTGTTCCTTGATGCTAAGTTTTGTCGACAGCATTGCAAAAAAGTAATACAAAACAAAATGCCAGTATTTTTTTCAGCAATATTTGTCAGTTCTAAGGAATTCAACCACTTCTTCCTTTTAATTTCACATCTCCCTCCACACTTCTATTCTCATTTTTAAGCTGCACACCTTCTCTACCTTACAATTACAAACCACAACCCACAAAATTCTAACTTCCCCACGTAGACGAAATAAACTAATCAGCTCAAGATTTGATCAATCTTTGCTTAGTACTAAGTATATATATTGCCTAGCATTCTCCAAATACTCACCTGCTCTAAGACCAGTAATAAAGTTCTTCCAGGTTCAGTTATGACCCTTTGCTTAATGATACATTATGATTTCTCACTCACAAAACTTGCTGTCTCAATGCAATCAAATTCTCTCAGTGATTATCCCCTACTACACACATGCACAGACTCCTCCATATACTTTGCATATCCCATAAGTCTCCTTCTCCCTTTAAACTACAGTCTAGGAAACATATAATACCAGTTTTAAACCCATTCCAGAACAGTCAGCCATCTGTTATCATTATTTTTGTTTATTGACATCAGTGAAAAGCACCTCCAAGTGTCTTTTCTCTGGTTATACAGGTCTTTCAGCAGTATACATTTTTCCTCCCTTTTTTCTGCTGTTCTGACTTACCCAAGCACTAGCAGGAGAATCGTTCTGCAACTAAGTATCTTTTAACAATGCAGTCATCAGAATCTGCATTATTGCAGTGTTCCAAACCCCAAGAATTGTCTTCTTTTGGCTTTTCCCGGTTAGGGGTCGCCACAGCAGAACTCCGGTCCTCTAATGATTGGCAGTGAATTTTTACGGTGCTGATTTGCCAGCTTGATGCCCAACCTTCAAGGAAGGCACACCCATTCATGCACACACTTACCTGCATGTCTTTAGATGTCACTCGACCACGGGGAGGACATGCAGACTCTACACAGAAGGCGCTCCAGCTGATGATCGAATGGGAGAACCTCTTGCTGTGAGGTGACAACGCTAACCGCTGTACCACCACGGCTGCACCCAAACCCAAGAACTGTGATGAACCCTAACTCTAACATTACTGTTTTGCTGCACTCTGTGGTATTTTCTGCCTCTTCAAAACTATTTCAAATCCATCCTGCTGTGTTGCTATTTTTCAACAGATCATCCCTCTTCCCCTAACTCCATTACTTATTCTTCCTCTCAGTGTCAATTTGCTTTCAATATGTCAGTTCCTGTTCTTCATCATTTTATTCCAAATGACACTCCACTTCAAACTGGCCTCTTTCTCTACATTTCTTACCAATCCTCACACAATTAGATGTGTTGTATGGGCGAGTGCACATACACTTGAAGAAAAGTTGTCAATCTCCAAGTGGAGTTCTACTTTTAAGTACACAATTTTGTGAGTAGCACTTAAAATGGAAAAAAAAACTATAGACAGCACTAAAGAGAAAGCTGCCAATGTGCTAAATACACTAGTGGACTGTACTGCACAGCTACCCAGCCGAACAGAAGATCTTAGCTGGATCACCAAGGATATTTTGGAATGGAAAAGGATGGCCCATGGATGAAAGGTAGATTACATGGTTCTGGCAGCCATTTAGAGCAACAGAGTGATGAAGTCTGACAGCTTATGGAGACAGAGAGCTTTATGGAAATAAAGTTAACATTAAGAATAGAGTCAGATCTGAACAGCTGAGAATTGTTGGTATGACCAGCAGTAAAGAAGCTGGAGATAAAATATGATTCATACAGCAAATATTTGACAATCAACCAGAAACACTAGAGGGTGTGTACTTTAACGGAGATAATACACAGAAAAGAAAAGGGAGAATATCTTAACAAGTGAACCAAACATAAGGTCAGAAATAGATATTCCAATATCCTTATGTAAGCACGGAGGAGGAAATGTTATGGATGTTAGAGGACTCCTTACAACTATTCAGAGTGATGCAAAAATATATGAAGATATCCTGGTAATGCTGGTAGTCAAAGAGTGATGGGCTGCCTGCAGTACCTTAATGAAACTGTTTAAATTTCAAAGGGATGGAGACAAGCATTTATCACTATTAAGGAAGATGCACAGTTTAATAAGGAAGTGACAGAGGTAAAGAGACCAAAAACAGCTCCATCCCTGTGTTGTCAGAAATGGTGTTTTTAGAGAAGAAGGTATAAGCTGTGTGGATAAAGGTGACTGTTTGAATTACAACAGCTGTAGGTGTAACCTAGAGTAGCAGAACTGTAATTTAAAATGAGGGGGGCATATACAATGGCCGAGACTGTGCAGCTTTGGTGTAATACCACTACACTGAAGTATAGCAAGCTTGGAGTCAATGCATACAAGTAGCATGGATGTGGGGATGTCTCCTTATGTCAGGGGTACCATGGAGACAGCATCTCCATGTCAAAATGCTTAAAGAGAATAACACACTGAGATTCAGAATTCACTACTATGTTTGTTTTGATTGCATTTTATTTTTCGCACAGCCTGTAATTACTCTATCAAGTATTGCATTTCAGACAGACAGCCAACCAACAAAGAAGGGTGCTTATGATGACCTCCTCTTCTAAATAACAAGATAGAAAAACAGGTAAGAGATATAAGATGAAGGACATGAGGTGTGGCTGGTGCAGGAATGGTTACATTGTTCTGGAAAATAATGCAAATGTAGGACAGAAAAACAGCAGCTTATTATTAGCCAGGGTTGGCTAGTATGGAGCAACATTTGAGGAACAGTGAAAAAGTAAGAAAAGGAGACCTCCAGCCTCTGTTAGATAGGCAGACACTCTGTCAAGTGGACATTGTGGTATGCATTCAGGGGGCCCCATCTTCAGAATGAGCAGTAGAAGGAGGATAAGTCAAGAGAACAATTCAGGGTAGGGGGTAAACTATCAAAGGGCCTGAATGAACCTGCCTGCTTTGAATAGGAGACTCAAGTGAAGAGATCCAGGAAACAATGCAGTCATGGTGGTACAGAGGAGGTAATTGAAAGCATTTTTCTAAGGTAACAGAGTATGGGTTTTGTTCTTGAATAATGCCATTGTAGCAATAAGTGGCTGAAACACCTCTTAGCTGTACAGATTTTTACAGAATGACCAGATTTTTATCTCATATTTTTGGTCTGTTTTTCATAAAATTTCTGATTTGCCTGGCAAATTGCCAAGGATTGAAGTCACTAAATAATAACATACATTTAAGTTTCAGATATTCTATCCTTCAGAAAACACGTGCTAACACAAAATGCTGTTATTCTGACAACTTGGGGTAAGCATCTGACTGTGTGACTATTTAATTTTTTGTAGTCCACACAGAACCTAGTGCTGCCATGCTTCTTTGGTACCAGCACCACTGGGGAGGCCCAGGCACTGTTGGACTCTTGAATTACCCCTAGTTCCAACATCTCCTGTATCTCCTCCTTCAAGTCTGCTTGACTCTCTCAGGCACCTTATAAGGGGCCTGCCTAATAGGCCTATGGGGTCCTATATCCACCTGGTGCTGCACCAGGTAGGTGTACCCTGATTTCTCAGTGAACATGTCCCCAAACCCCTGTAACACTGCTCAGATTTCTCAAACCTGGGTAGGGGATAGCTGCAGGGACACTGCTACCCCTTCCACTGAGGTGTCAGTCCAAGCTTCACTGAGGAGATCAGTCTCCAGATCTCCCTCATACTCCTCCTGCAATCCACTGCAAATACTCAGCACAAGGGCGTCTCTATCATGGTAAGGTTTCATCATGATAACATGGTACAACTTGTGCTCCCAACTCCTGCCTAGCAGTTCCACCATGTAGTTAACATTACTTTCCTTTCTTACCACCTTGTAGGGTCCCTCCCACGCTGCTTGTAGCTTGTTGTTTCTGACAAGAATGAGAACCATTACCTGCTGTCCTACAGCATACTCTCTAGCTCAAGCATTCCTGTCATACCATACCTTTTTCTGTTGTTGGGCTTCTGCCAGGTTCTTCTGGGCCAAGCCCATGAGTTCCCTGATCCTTGTCCTGAGATTTAGGACATATACCACAACAGACTCTTTGTGAGATTCGCACTCACCTTTCCATTCATATCAAATTAAATCTAGAGGTCCTCTCACCCTATGCCCATACAGTAATTCAAAGGGTGAAAAACCTGTGGATTCTTGGGGAACCTCTCTGTAAGCAAACAACAGATGGGGCAAATATTTGTCCCACTCCTTCTTAAACTGGTCTACAAATGCCCGTAGCATGGACTTGATTGCAGAGTTTAACCTTTTAACAAAACTATTAGTCTGGGGATGGTAGGGGGTGGTTTTCAGGTGCTTCACCCCACAGTACTTCCACAGACAAGCCAGCAGGACTAACATGAAATTGGCACCTCTGTCAGTCAGTATTTCTTTTGGGAAAACTACCCTGCTGAAAATCTCTAACAAAGCATTTGCCACCTTTTCTGTCTCAATGGAGGACAAAGCCACTGCCTCAGGTATCTTGTAGCATAATCTACTACCACTAGGATATACTTTTTCCCTGTAGAACTTGGGGTATTCAGAGGCCCCACAATATCCACAGCTACCCTCTGAAATAGCTCCTCAAACACAGGCAAGGTGCTCTCACCTTGTCTCCTGCCTTGCCTACCTTTTGGCACTGCTCACAGGTCCTGCAGTACCCTGCTATATCTCTGGAAATTCCAGGCCAGTAGACTTTCTGTATAATATGTCTGTTTGTATGTTTTATGCCATATGACCTGCAAAGGGAATATGATGGGCTATGGCTAGAAGCATCAGACTGTAGGCTCTAGGCACTACCAACTACTGTATCCTCTCACCTTCTAGCCCACCATCAGGGTCTACTCTCTATACTGTCCCAGATTCCCCCTTCCCTTTAGAATCAGGTGCCTCACAAGCTACCTGTCTCAGGGCTTGCAATCTAGGGTCTGAGAGCTTAGCTTGTCTCAACTCTCCCTTTGTAACCCTTCCCACTTCCCCTTCCACAGGAAGTCTGGCATCCTCTGACAGCGGTGCCTCACTGTCAGCCTGAGTAGTACTACTCATCTCTACCATTGCAGTCACTCTGTCCAAGGGAACATCAGTACCCACAAGCAGCTGCGGCTCAGCTTCGGTCTCACTCCTACAGAGTAAATTCCTCCATGAAGTAACCACCTCACCAGTTCTGGCTGCAAGTATGTGGTCTGTCTGGGTCTCCCCCAGGCTACCACACTCACATGTGCTTGTCTCAAAGCCTGACTGTGTGTATCTGCATAAACAC
This sequence comes from Protopterus annectens, assembly GCF_019279795.1. Taxonomy (NCBI): domain Eukaryota; kingdom Metazoa; phylum Chordata; order Ceratodontiformes; family Protopteridae; genus Protopterus; species Protopterus annectens. Next base: position 366,668,172 of record NC_056732.1, on the reverse strand, counting down.
ACAGTACTGCCTCATGAAAATCCTTCCCTATCAGGACATCTGCAGGATGGTAGTTCAGTACCCCTGTTGTCTCAAGGCAACCTACTGTTGGCATTTTGTCTTTCCCACTTACTGGCTCTCTCACCTTTTGTTCCTCACCTTGCCTCCATGGACATCTGTATGCCACATGGCCCCACTGGTTGCATTCAAAACATTTAACCGTAGGTCCTGGATGTGTACCTGGACTAGTGGCTTCCCCTACTACTGGCAGATTCTGTTTGGGCTGTCTGGGCTGCCCACCATGGATTCCTTTAGACCCATGTGCAGTAATGGGGGTCTCTCTCCTGTGCAGGGATGCCCTGCTTACTAGGTATAGGTCTCCCTTCTTCCCCAATCCATCTGAAGTAGCACATTGTCTGTCAGCTAGCCAGATCCTCATGTACTCAGGCAAAGTGCTACTGGCTTGTTCCCTCACCAAAAGATCTTCCAGACCTTCAAAAGTGGTGACCAGACATCCATCCACCCACCTATGAAATAAGTGCTCAGTTCAGCAACATATTCACACACGCTTTCATCTGCCTTGTGTCTATGTTCAAGAAACATTTTCCTATAAGTTTCAGGTGTTAGCTTAAAAAATTCTAACAAACAATTCTTAACATCAGTATAATCAAAACAATACTAATCAGAAAGTTTAGATAACACAGTTACAACTTTAACATGGAGTAAGGGGGTCAGGAACCATGCCCAGAGCCTTAGGTCAACATCATACTATTTAATCACCCTCTCAAACATATGAATGAACCTATCAAAATTATCCCCCTCTGTAAACTGTGGAAGAAATTTACTGACCTTTTGTGCTTCTGGGGTCTGGTTATTCCCTTCCCTATTACCTCCATGACTCTGGTGAAGAGTCAGCATCTCCTTTTTGTGCTGCTTCTGACCTTCCTTCTCCTCAGCTTCCAGGCATAGCAGTTTCTTATTCTCCTCAGCCTGTAGACGTCTCAGTCTCTCTGCTGCTTCTGTTTCCAAATACCTGGCCTCCAACTCAATTCTCTTTAGCTCCAGAAGGATTTTTAAGTCCTCTGCAGAAAGGTTAAACTGTCCATTTCCCTGAGTGTTGTACATCTCCACGGCCAGTCTGATTGCCCTCCTGAGTGTTGTTTTCTGATGCAGCTGTCACCAAAGCAGCAATCATGTCTGCTTTTGTCAGGTTTCTATACACCAGTCCCTTAGCCTGGCACATCTCAACCAACTGGCTCCTTGACATCTTGCCATACTCCTCTAATGACATGCTTGCCTGCTCTCCCTGACTAACTAAGCTAACAAAAAAAAATAAAACAATTGTGATCTGAACTCTGAATATTCACTGTGTGGCTGATTTACAGTACAAAACCACATTCAGTGGTCACTGTACACAAGCTACAATAATTCATAATCCGCACCACTACAAGCCAGTTGCCAACCAATTAATATGTGGTGTGGGTATCTCACCACTGCCAATCAATTAATATGTGATGCCCGTGCACTGGCCCAGTAATCAGGGAGCCTCAATCCTCACCACTAACACCCAGTGAGGGGCATCTACATTGAAGTACAATTTCCCTTAAGAGTACACAGAGATCACAGTCAGTCTGGAACTGGTTTTTCCCTTTCTCTCCAGATCCCCAATAAGACTCTCCACTGGCACAGCTATAGGGTGCAGATCTCAGTCTAGTGGTCAAGCTGAAACCTCCTGCATCCTCTCTGTCCAACCAGTGCTTCATGTCCCTGACCAAGTAGCTCACACACACACACACACACACACACACACACACACACACACACACACACACACACACACACACACACACACACACACACACACACACTCTAAGATGGGAGTTATATACAAACACACAGACACTCCTGGGGAAGGCTGGCACAGGTTCTCCAACTATCTCACTTCCTGCCAGTCTATAAGGTAGTACCAGCTGCCAACAACCACTATCTGCTACTAAAATGGCCCTTACCAAAGGGTGTCCAATTATTACTGTGCAATGTTATTATCCAGATAGTAAGTGTGTGACCCAGGGATAAAGCTATTGGAGTGGCTTGGCCAGTATCACTATATACATGCAATGTACTCTAGAGCTTAAACTATCTCCACACAAAACAGCCACAGTTGAAAGGTTTAAAATATTTTATAATAAATAATAAAAAACACAAGACAATACTTCTTACTACACAGTGCTAGTCAAGAGTTCAGACCTCATAGGGAAATGCTTAAAATAATACTGTAGAATAGTTCTGGCATAAATATAGAAACCAGCTAGACTAAACTTACTATTTCTATCTTTTCCTAAAGAGTAATCACAGTACTCAATAAACTTATATATAGAGCAAAAGCAGAGTACTGGTGAGATGTCAGCTTTAGACAAAATCCAAAATGCTCTCCCTCTCTGTCTCTGAGAAAGTCCTTTTAACTGATAATACATCCTGCTGACTCATTTTAGATTACACCATTCTCAACAATTCCCTGGTTTCCCCAGGCTTACAGAAACTCTGCATTTACATTTCTTAGTAGCTTGTACCTGGTCAGGAAACTACAGTAATTAAAGACATTATACATGTAAAATCTAGCAATTAACTCTGGTCTCAAAACAATAGAAAGAATCTGCTGATTTAGACACCAAGGCTCCCAGTTTGAGATCAAACATTCATAAAAGGCTTGACTTATCAGCTTTCTTCCAGCAGAGTTCACTGTTGTTACATTTTTGATGTTCAGCATTTAACCAGTGTTGCCAATTTAGCACTTTTCATGCACTTCATAGCTTGAACATTAGTTTCCTAGCACCTAGCATGAAATCTAGCACATTCCTATTGATCCTGGTGATGGTGTGATGCTAAAAACATGAAGGTTTTTGTTGTCTTTTTGTCTACACCTCGCTTATACAGTTATACAGTCCCAAAGCATAACCTGGTACCAGCTCCGACCCACCCACCCAATGGACTGCCTCTTGTTGTCCTTCCCACCATGGCTGCCACCCTACAACTACTTCCTAGTTCCAAGTTTGAAAATGCAAACTAAATTGTGTGGCAGTGCAGATCCTTGAAATGTTAGCATGGCGTGGGGTTTATGGTAACCAATCAGTAACAACCACTCTCATACATGCTCCTAATCATTAGGATACTGAGGGAATTCTACTGCTAGTTAGTGTGTGTCAGTAGTTTTTGAAGTTGTTTTGTTGTTGAAAAGAGTGGTGATGGATCCTAAAGCTTGTAACTGTGCTACAGGTAAGTGTTCAGTTAGTAAATGTGGGTGTTAAGGAGATGGTTGTTGCCGCATTAGTTATGCATTGCTACAGAGTTTAATGTTTCTGTTGGGGAGTAATAATTTTATTCATGATGCTTTCATAGCCCATATGTTTCTCCAACAATCCGATATACTCTGGGCATTAGGACCTTCCTTAGTTGAATATACGTGGTTAGATTCATTGGTAGATCCAAAACCACCACTGGATGAAGCATAATATTAACGATCGTTAGACATGGGCTGATGTTTTGCAAAGGGAATCCGAGTGCATGTTTGAAATTATGTATATATATATATATATATATATATATATATTATATATATATATATATATATATATATATATATATATATATATATATATGTGTATATGTGATTCGTGAGCAGTAGACTGTATTATTTCATATAGATTGTAAGCATTTATATTATATTTTTTTCTAACAAGCACTATGTATGGTTTAAATTAAAAGTTCAATAGACTGTTGCAACTGGTTTGGGGAAGGGGGAGGAAAGGTCACAAAATCTAGCGTATTTTCATCTGTGACAGTTGGCAACACTGCATTTAACACAATTTTCTTCCTTTTAAGAGAACAAGTCTGTGGCTTATATTAATATTTATAAATGACAGAGTGGGTGGAGAAGAGTGTCAGGAGTGATTTGTGACAGACCAGTACCTGTAAGAGTGAAAGAGAAGGTTTACAAGAGGGTAGTGAGACCAGCTATGTTATATGGGTTGGAGACAGTGGCATTGACAAAAAGGCAGGAGTTTGAGCTGGATGTGGCAGAATTAAAGATGTTAAGATTTGCAATGGGTGTGACAAGGGTGGACAGGATTAGGAATAAGTATATTAGAGGGTCAGCCCAGGTTGGAAGGTTTGGAGACAAAGCCAGAGAGGCACGATTACATTGGTTTGGACATGTGCTGAGGAGAGATGCTGAGTATTTTGGGAAAAAGATGCTAAGGATGAAGCTACCAGGTAACAGGAAAAGAGGAAGGCCTAAGATAAGGTTTATGGATGTGGTGAGAGAGGACATGCAGGTGGTTGGTGTGAAAGAGCATGATGCAGAGGGCAGGAAGAAATGGAAACAGGTGATCTGCTGTGGTGACCCCTAACAGGAACAGCTGAAAGAAGATGATGATGATGATGATGATGGCAAATGACAGAATTATCTACAAAATTCTATCTGGCTAGGCTGGCAGCCTTCACATATCTTCACAGAGGCCTTTCCCCACCATTATTTTAGGCCTTGTCTAGATTTTTTGCTTCAACAGGTTGAGAGGTATGGTGGCTGAAGCTGTGTTTTCTTGATTTTCTTCCTTGACTCTGTTGAGTGTGGAAGATGAAAGATGAAGACTCTCTGGACATTTTCAGCGGAGAAGATTGGTGTATGGAGAAGAACAAGAAAGATGGATGATGACTGAGAATTGAAAACTGTGAAAATGATGCAAGGCAAAAGAAAAAAGTGGACAAAGGTATGGGCTGTTAATCAAGGCAAGCTGAGCATAAAGGGTGTCCGTGGAATGGACTAAATAATCGGGCAATTTAGTTTTGGACTACTACCACTGAACCTTAATGTAGGCAGTGCAAATAAAGATGTGCTAGGCTGCAATGTATAACAGATTAACTTTACCTTAAAAAGACACTATGGGAGCAGAAAAGGTCATAGCCAAAATTCAGAAGCCCAGGTTAGAGGCAAAATCTACTGCTGGCAAAGGAGGATAGCCTGTAACTCATCACTTCTCATGCTGACACACAGTGGATACTGCTGGAATGACACCACTTTATTATCCTGTTCCTGACATCAGCTATTGTTGTTTGAAATTTTGGCAGAAGTCTCAGATGAGGCAAGATTAAGTTATGGCTCACTGCCTCTCCCTCAGGCTACAGCATCTACAATTATTCATGCTGATGTGAATATCAAAGATAGCATACTCATACATGATGTGAAGGTTCTGGTCATATTCCAAATGCCCACGTGTTCTAAAATCACCTCATGCCATAGGACTATTACGTTCAATCTACATACATGGAGAATAACGTCCGCTGGTAAACTATATACCTCTTTAACATCTTTGTTAAATGTAATGGTTACTATGGATGGAATATACCAAGTAAAGGCAAGGCATCTTATCAACATAGTATATGATCTAGTCCCACTCATTTTCTCTATTTCCAGCCTAACTTTACTAGCGTCATCACATTAAGCTTAGCTTTCTAATTTCAAAGACAGTTGTACAACTTTTTTCTTAATAACATATGAAAGCAATTTGAATATCATAAATGTAGGAATGACAAGGTGCTTGCTTCTGTTCAGATCAGACTCAGCCTGACTTAGCTGTGTGTATGTGCACATGCAAATAAAACATTACAGCATACTCTATTTGTCAGCAGTTTTACTTTATTAAAATTTGAAAATACCCCACATTAAGAATGCTCCTTTGTAAAACTTGTAATTCAAAAGTACCATTTGTTTTTTAGACTGATTTCCCTATGTTAATTCAAATTATTGTTTGAATTATATTTCAATGCTGTATATCATAAGGCTACAATGAAAACAAACAAAAAAAACCCCAAAAATGCATTTTTCTAGGGGCAAACCACCTGCCCCAGCCACCCCCGCCATTTACACATGACAACTTCATGGTGACAAAAGAGTGGGGATATGTTAAAAAAATTACAGATAATAGCAGTTTGGCATAATACAAGTTAGTCTGATTATGGCCAACCACAATAAAACAAACAAAAAAAAACAAGAAAAAAAGATGCTTTCTGCTTTCTGAAATCTTAAAGTAAGGTAGCCTTTCAGATCTCTGTTCTGTTTTTTAGTACCTATCTAGTAAAATACTAAAAAAAAAAAAAAAAAAAAAGAAATAGTCTCAGTACTCATTCCAGGCATGTACGTACATTATTCACTTTTAACTGATTCACTCCCTTAATGAGAAGCATAGGTCTAGGACTTAGCCCAGAAAATCATACGATGAGTTCTATAATTAACTATATGTTGATCCATTGTAACATTTTCATAATGTCCTGAACATTCCTGCTGTAGCTATATACAGTCTGTGTGTTTTTGAACTGGCTTTCTACCCAGCTGCAAATTCTAATAATATCGTTGATAAATCAGAATAAATAAATACTGAACTGGAACACAAAAGTGTACCATCTAGACTGCATTGTTTGAAATATTTTTTAAGATAGTCAAATTTCACCATGCAGTTAAATTATATTTTCATAATTCAAATGCTTAATGGCATTTTCACTCAGATCACAAGACCTCCATGAAAAGGAAAAATAAAGTGTAGCAGTGAGTGCACTTGCTTGCTTGAACAATTAAAATATGAAAACAGAAAGGGAAAGGCTATCAAAGCAATTCACTAACATCATGTTTAATGTTTTTACAAGGAAAACATGAATGAGTGTGCACATATGACACAGAAAATGCCTTTTATAAATAAGTCTACAGCCGGTTATATGCTGTGCCAGTTATTTCCACTATAATAAAAGGAACACATAAGGTAAATGTTTCCTTGTGTACAAAGTCATGCTACTTCAAATTGGAATGCTTTGGGACAGAAGAATAATATACTGCTTATGACTAAAGGTCACGCAGTCTGCCCTAGAGGTTACACACTCCAAGTACGTATAATAAATCCATATAAACAAATTAAAATGTGATGCTCATTAAAGAGACTAAATGTAAGTAAAAGAATTCTGTTTTTTTCTTTTAAATATGGGACAGACATATAAAGTAATCATTAAGTGAGCCATCAAATAAGCTATCACAGTACTCAGGAAACTGAGCATATTGGACTAGCCTGCATAACAAAACAAATAAAAAAAAGATGATTAAGGGCCCACTATGCTCATTTAGCAAATAAACCTACATATCCATTACTGGAGACTTGCAAGCCAGCAAGCACTGTTTTAACAGTGGGGGTGGGGCGAATTAACATGACAAGCAGCTTCCTGCTACAGTCAGATGAAAACAAAGCACATTTCTTCAAGGTAAGGTGCAGAAAATATATATTCTCTGAAAATACAAGGGCGCTCAGTACAACAGCTGGTGAAAGAAATCAGAGAAAGGAGAAAATACAAACCATAAAAGTTCTATTCATCTTGCATATTGTATGAGTGGGTGCAGGTATAGTGAAGCAGCAGCATTTTAGGATACAAAATGATTGCCTTTGAATGAAAATAAGCTCAGACATCATTTAACAAACCACCCCACACATTTGCTTGGAAGAAATGGCTGCAGCCATTTATTTATTTATTTTGCCAGTCAGATTGAATTATGTATCATATCAGTGACAGATCAGCAGTCAATGCCAATCAGACCAATCAATGCCAACCAAGAATATTCAGATGTGCACAAAGGGCAGAATTTGGAAGTAAGTCAAATCAACCAAACACTGACAGTCCCCTGTCACTATTCAGTCAGATACCAGTGGCTGAAGGGGACCTGCCACTTGTGGCTTCAGCTACATAGCTTCTGAATGCCCATGACTTTTTAATTTTTAAGTCTTTATGGGTACATTCAGGCCAATAAAGCCAATCCCTACTACCTGTAGACATGCCATGTTTTTTTACTTTTCATGACATCATCAGTACAGCATAAATGGATTGCTTGGCTATGCTTTAGAAACACAGGACTTAAAGCATTATTTGACACACAAAAATATCACTGTGCCCTCAAATTTTCCCAAACAACATCCAAGAAAAGAGTAAAAAGGTTACACAGACAGGCCATTTAATAAAAACTGCAAGATATTTATATATATCTATATGTGGTGTATTTAGTTCTGCACTGTCATTTCCATTTTGCTGTGAAACTAGGGATTTTTCATTAACCTTGAAGCCACACACCTTAAATCTGGAAAACTCAAACACATCACCATGGATAATTTTAGGGTCCAACCTACGACACTCATATTAGGCAAGTTCAACTACCTCTCCATTAACTGGGAAAACTACTCATGTAGCAATACACTTGCCCAACTTTCCTGGAATTCATTAATTCCAATGCCCTGGACCAGCTCATTCTTACCCCCACTAGTGGTAGCAAAATCCTTGACCTGGTCGTTATTAACATGTGCAACCATTGCTCTACACCACTAGTCAACTCCTCCCTGGTTAGATCCAAAACACAGGCAGCTAACTTCACAGCACCCATGCAAATGGAGAATAGTTGTATGACCGCCAAATCATACACCAATGCACTGTATGAACACGTACACAAATGCTTGGAGCTCACCATACCCAATAGAACGAAGACACTCTCCTCCAAAAAAAGGAAGCCAATCTGGTGGTACCCTGTCGTAAACAAACTCTATAACAGAAGGAGAAAACTGATGTGGTATAAGGTGAAGTCCCAAGACTGGAAAAATTCCCTTATCAGCCTTAACAAAAAGTTGACATCCCTCATCAAATCCTCTAAAGCCAGTTATGAAAACAGAATTGCAGCAGATAGTAAATACAACCACAAGACCTTCTATAGTTATGTAAAGAATATCCAGACTTGCTCTGAACTACTGCACAATGGAACCTTCTATACCGAGCCAACAGATATTGACAATATACTGGCCGGCAGATTCAGTGCCAACTTTACCCCTCTCACCCCCCCAGGACCAATCACAATACCAGTAGATTGCCAGGCACCAGTATTACCGCTGCACAGGTTAAAACAGCACTGTCCAAGGCCAAGAATACAGCTTCTATGGGACCTGACAATATTCCTGGCTGTGTTTTACATGAATTACAGAGTGAATTGGCACCTCACCTGTGTGCCCTGTTCAATCAAAGCTTCACCTCAGACTCTGTCCCTACCGAATAGCGCACTGCTATAGTCATCCCTCTCCACAAAGGAGGAGCGACTACAGATTCTGGGAACTATCGTCCCATTGGCCTGGCATTTCTGATATGCAAAGCTATGGAACACATCATCATGGATCCAATAAACAAGGATATAGGGAATCTCCAAATTCTGGATCCCACACAGTTTGGTTTTGTGAAGGGTAGATCATGCCTGCTCAACTTAGTCGACTTCTTTGAGTCAGTCACCAGAGCTGTGGATGAAAGCAAGGTGGTTCATACAGCCTACCTTGATCTGGCCAAGGCCTTTGGTACCATTCCCCATTCAGGAATCATAGGAAAACTCACTAAGCTAGGCATCAACTCCTATATCACTAGGTAGGTTGCAAACTGGCTCACAGATAGAATCCACAGTGTGAAAGTAGCTGACTCCAAGTTAGTCTGCCGACCAGTCACAAGTGAAGTCCCACAGGGATCAGTCCTGGGTCCCCTCCTGTTTGGTAACTACTTCTCTGAAGTCCAGGCCAAAATTAAGGGACTCTGGCTGACATAGTTCACAGATGATTGGAATTTGGGAGCCATTATTAACTCCGCAGGTGATGATGACATCCTACAGAAAGGCCTCATTGAGACCAACGACTAGTGTCCGAACCATGGCCTTAAGCTCAGGATCCTAGGCCTTAAAAACTTGTCCTATATGGACAGACTCAAAAAACTCCAACTATTTTCTGTCTCATATTGCCCACTTAGAGGCAATCTCTGCTTGACTTGCAAAGCCATGTCTGACCCAGCTCTATCCCAATCCCTGCACACCACATGCTCCAGAGACCTCAACCTCATTATCACAATTAACAGAACATGTTGGAGGGACAGGTTCATAACCCAGAGACTGCCCATGTTATGGAATAGACTTCCCATACATGTCAAACAGAGCACCTCTCTGGCCCTCTTCAAGAGAAATCTTGATGAGTGGATGGGAAATAGAAAATTCACCCTGGGGATCACTCCAGTGGCTCTACTCGACAGACACACTGGGAACTAAGGTCGGGTGGCACAATGCCAAGGTAATCTTATGGGCTATGCTTATAAAGGCTCCAGGGCCATTAGCCTAGTACACACCTATGAACCTATGAACCTAAGTATCCATAAAGTGGTAAGGGACCTGGGATCACAGGTTGAAGGCAACCTTAACTTTGACCACCATGTGTCTACCATAGTAAGGAAAGCTTTCCATGTACCACCGAAAATCAGTAACTAGTAACACAAATGAAGGCTACACAGTGTCAAGAAGGGTCCCGTTTATTCAGACAAATAAAAATAAAAATAAAGAGTAAAATATACTAAGCGCTTTCACCCATAACCATAGTGGGCATCTTCAGAGTACAATTGTCATAAAAAGCAACTTCCTAATATACATAGTAAGAAACACAACGCCTTAATGCTGAGACCAATGAATGACTGCAATTAATTAGTGTAATTAAATGAATGAATTTGTTAAACTTCACTTATTCTTAGTTAAAATACAATAGAATAAAATACAATAAAATAGGATAATCAAAATTAAAAAATACTGCAGCTAGAGATATTGACCTATATACATTAACAATGACTTAGCCATACTTTATGTGATAATGTATAATATTAGAATATTGTTTCACCATAAATATATCTTTTAGAAACTAATAAATATTAACAAAAATTAATGCATTAATAAAACACTATAAACCATTAAAAATTAAACATATACATGTATAACTGCGTATACCAGCATAAAACAAAACATCACTGATGTAACCAAGACTTGTCAGCTATCAAATTAATCATATGCAGTAGGATTTATATTTTAATATGCTTGAAATAGAAATGTGGTCATTAATTCCTGGTGGATTGGTGGCATCCAATCTCAATTGCCATAGACATTCTTTAGCTTCCAATAAATTTTTGTCATCACCCCCTTTGATGTTATTTGGAATTCTAATAAATTTTTGTCATCACCCCCTTTCATGTTATTTGGAATTCTATCAATCATAAAGATATGAATCTCTTAAATTGATTAAATTTCTGGATATATGCATATAATGAACTCACTGTTTTTTTATTTTTTATGTCCCTTGTGTGTTCCAATATTCATTCCCTAAGTTTCCTGATGGTCTTCCCTACATAATAAGTGGAACAACTTGTGCATGTCGCAATATAAACCACCATTTTGGTATTGCAATTGCAATAACCAGGACATCTAATAGTTCTCCCATAGTTTTGAACCACTACATAGGGTCCATCATTTATAAACTTACAAGTACTACATAAGCTGCATTTACTCATTTTTGACATTTTATGTGTATTCTTATTAGTACCTGTCTCCAATAATTGCTTCAAGTTCATACCCCTACTATATGTTATCTCGGGGTGACTAACAATAATGTCTGTGAGTTCTGTTTTATTCTTAAAAACACTAAGCCATGTCTCCTGTACTAAGTTAGAAATTTTAGATGCTGTTTCATTATTTGCAAGTTTCAAAGCATCCCTTTTCTTTCACTTTTCATTGATTGATGTAACACTATCCATTCCAAATTTAATAATGGGTTTATAAATTTGATTTCTTTTAACCATCACCTCATTTCTAGTGTTGTTCAATAAATCCTGAGGATATCCCCTGTCACAAAACATATTCATTAGTTTACAAATTTCGTCTTGAAATACCCTGTCATCACTCACTATTCTAGATAGTCTAACCATCTGCCCTTTCACTAAGTTCTTTTTTTGAAATTGGGGATGGCAACTCTCATAGTGTAGGAATGAGTTTGAATAAGTCTTCTTTCGAAATATATTGGAATCAATCCTATCATTCTCTTTATAGAATAATATATCGAGATATTCACATCTGTTGTCATAAATCCTACTAGTAAACTTCAAAAAGGTAGTGGTCGTACCTAAAAACTCCACAAATTCCTGGATTTCTTCTTTATTACCTTTCCAAAAAATGAGTATGTCGTCCAGATAACGTAAATATAATGCTATTCTGGACCAATAAACAGAAGTGAAAAGGAACTGTGTTTCCCAAAATGCTAAAACCAAATTTGCATATATAGGGGCACATCTAGCACCCATAGCCACCTCTGTACTCTGTTTGTAGTACTCACCATCAAGAAAGATAAAGTTATTGTTTAAAACCATTTCTGTAAGCTCCACTAACAGCTTATGTTTAACTGTGTGCATGTTTCCAAATCTGGATAAACATGCTTCAAACATTTCTAGTCCCAAGACGTGTGGTATGACAGAAAATAAATTGATAACATCTATTGTAACCATAATTGTACTAGAGTTAATAACAGATGAATGTTGTCTCACAACATCAAGGCAGTGCCAGGAATCTTTGAGTATGTGGGGTAGCTGACTCAAAATACCCTTGTAGTGAAAATCCACATATGATGCCATGGCTTCTGTTTTAGAACCTTTGGCTGAAACTATAGGTCTAAAAGGTGGATTGTTCACATCTTTGTGGATTTTGGGGATACCAAAGATAGATGGTGTGGTCGGTATCTCAACCATAAGATAATCATACTCATCTTTATTCAATACTCCATCCATCAAGAATTCATGTAACTGCCAATCCAGTTTGGTATAGGCCCTATACACCTCATACTTGGAAACCTTTTCATATGTGTTGTTGCCACTTAACATAAATGACATTTTGCTCAAATTTTGCTCAAATAGTCTTTATTTGACATAACCACTACCCCCCCACCCTTGTCGAGTTTCATTACTCTTATATATATCTGTGGAGATTAGTTCCTTTAGACAGAATCTTTCTGCTGAGGTCAAATTATCATGTGCAGTGATCTCCTTCTTAACACATCTACGTATTTGTGTTTCACATAATAATTCAAATAAATGGATCATGGGATTTTGTGGGGGTATAAAAGTGCTTGTTCTTTTTAATGTCAATAATCCATCATCTGTCCTGGGACTGATGTTGTTAGCAAAAAACATTTTCAGGTTCAACAATCTAACATACAGTCTAAGATTAATTAGGATTTTACCTATGTCATACTTAAATTTTGGAATAAAAGTAAACCCTTTCTTGAACAATGCAATATGTCTAGATGTAAGCTCATTTCTAGTATAGTTATAAACTGAAAAAACAACATCTTCTATTACTAAACAACTTTGTTTAGGCAAACATATTTCATCAATGTTGGACAAGATGTTAAAATCTACTGAAACATTATTATCAATAACATCTAATGGTAGAAATGCTCAATCATTGTCAATCATATAGTCAAAAAATTGTTCAACAGAGGAAAACATATCACCCTGCCCTGGACTATCAGTAGAAATTCCTGTGTGTAAATTAGCCCCGGTATCATTGGAATGTCCAGCAGAAACAATTTCTATTTCTATCTGTTGTTGTGTCGGGTTGTCATGTAAGATGTGGGGTGCCTTTGATTGAACTGGTGACCCCCTGAACCCTCGTGGTGACCCTGCTGGTATTGTTGGCCCTGATACCAGTCTTGGATCCGGTCGGACCATCTGAGAGGTTGCTGTTCTAAAACAAATCTTCCTCCTCTCTATTAGTAACCCTGTCGTGGGTCATAATAGGTTCCCTCATAGTAGTGTCTGTTAAGGGTGTATTGTAAGTACCAGCTCTTTCTTTTCTTATCATTTGCCTTCTGTTCTTAAAGGCTTTAAAGTGCAGCATATTCACTTGTATCAAGCAGGAGCTTAGGCTTTAAAGTGCAGCATATTCACTTGTATCAAGCAGGAGCTTGTTGTTTTTGATTTCAAGCCCCTTGTTAACAAAATTATCCGTGTCTTTTAGGATATTCCAAAATGGAACTTATTGAAATCAAACAATAAATCATTGGTTATACTTGTGTTCAACACCAATAGCTGTTCCCTTAAAGTAACTAATTTGGCATTGTAGTTACAGATAATAAGTCTCATAAGATCCATACCTGTTCTATCAAATAGACTTGTCAGTTCTTCAAAAAACTGGTTTCCTTCATCGAAACCTATCGGCAGCTTGAAAATCCTTAATCCTTTGGGTACCTGTTGTAACTCGATAGATCTCTCCAAGAAAACATTGTCCATTTGGAGTGATTTAAACAGCTTCAAAGTTTTTTCAAATTCAATGAGCTGTTTGTTTAAAGAGCCCATGTCTCTGCAACCTTAACTTTGACCACCACGTGTCCACCATAGTAAGGAAAGCTTTCCATGTACCACACCTTTAAAGGCATCGCCTTGAAAGCAAAAGAAGTTATAACCCCCCTATACTCGGCATTTATCAGACTCATAATTGAGTATAACACCCCATTCAGCATGTACCGTACTAAGCACCTGCACAACTAGAGAGACCTCAGAAGTTTCTAACAAAGAAGATCAAGGTCCTCCAGCATGTGCCTTGCATGAACTGACTAAAATCCCTGTTACTATACTATCTATCATATAGACTTCTTAGGGGAGACTTATGCCTGGCCTACGGACCAATCAAGACCCAAACCTAATGAACTTGCTGCATATCTATAAATTAAATGGGTCTAGGGCTGCCTATTCCAGGGATTTAAATATGGCCTGCTACTTAAATAGGATATGCTGGAGGGACAGATTTATCTCCCAGCTACTGTGACATCTTTGGAACAGGATACCATTTCATGTGAAACAGAGAACCTCTATGATACTATTCAAGAGAAACCTGGATGAGTGGAAAGGGCATCCTAAATTCTTACTGGAGATAATGCCCACAACTCTCCTAGAAATGGGCAGTTATCACTAAATGCAATCTTGGGTATTGACTAGCACATCCGTGGTATTACATTGGGTTGAAATGGCTAGGCCTAAAATGACCTCTGGATCGATAGCCATTTGTAATGAACTACAATTTTAATTCCACATTTTTTTCATTCAAACAAACCTTCTGTAAGATTTACATTTCTAGAGATAAGAATAGATTCCTCTGCTGTACCTAGTATCTGTGTATAATATTCACCTTGAAATTCAAAATATTTATGACACTGAATTTAATCTGAGAAACAAAAATTCTGTTTATAGGAGATAATCTGTGTTCCCCAAAACATTATTTATATAGTTTATTCTTAACCTTAAAGTGGTGACAGGGGAAAGTGTAGTTATGCAGCATAGAATGGTGGTCTGTAGGATGACATTGGTGATCAAGAGGAGGAGGACAAGTGTTTCCAGCCACTGGGGATGCACAAGCCAGTGCATCTCTTCATGCCAGTCCCAAGCCCGGATAAATGGGGATGGTTACATCAGGAAGGGCATCTGGTGTAAAACCTCTGCCAAATAACATATGCGGACAACAATAGATTTCCATACCGTATCGGTAGAGGCCTGGGTTAACAACGACCGCCACCAGTACTGTTAGCCAACAGGGTGCTGGCAGAAATTAGGCTACTGTTGGCCAAAGGAGAAGAAGAGGGGGAAGGCATGACCGAAAGCAGAAAGAGAGGAGGAAGGTTAGGAGTGTAGTAGTGAGGGTAGGAACTTTGAATGCTGACAGTATGACTGGTATAGGGAGAGAGCTAGCTGATATGATGGAGAAAAGGAAGGTTGATATATTGTGTGTGCAAGAGACCAGATGGAAGGGCAGTAAGGCCAGGTGTATAGGAGGTGGGTTCAAATTGTTCCATCATGGTGTGAATGAGAGGAGAAATGGGGTAGGGGTTGTCCTGAAGGAACAGTATGCCAAGAGTGTTTTGGAGGTGAAAAGAGTGTCCGATAGAGTGATGTTTACGAAGTTGGAAATTAATGGTGTAAAGATGAATATTGTTAGTGCATACGCTCTGCAAGTTGGGTGTGCGATGGATGAGAAAGAAAAATTTTGGAGTGAGTTGAATGAAGTGGTGGTGAGTGCACCCAAGTGTGAGACACTGGTGACTGGAGTGGAGTTCAGTGGGCATGTTGGTGAAGGGAACAGGGGGGATGAGGAAGTGATGGGCAGGTATGGTGTTAAGGAGAGGAATGCAGAAGGTCAGACGGTAGTGGATTTTGTTAAAAGGATGAACATGGTTGTGGTGAACACGTATTTTAAGAAGAGGGAGGAGCATAGGGTGATGTACAAGAGTGGAGGTAGATGCACACAGGTGGATTATATCCTATGCAGGAGGGCCAGTCTGAAGGAGATTGGAGACTGTAAAGCGGTGACAGGCGAAAGTGTAGTTAGGCAGCATAGAATGGTGGTGTGTAGGATGACATTGGTGATCAAGAAGAGGAGGACAAGTGTTTGAGCAGTGCCAAGGATCAAATGGTGGAAGTTGAAAAAGGGTGATTGTGAGTGCAGTTTATGGAAGAGTTAAAACAGGCACTGGGGGGCAGTGAAGAGTTACCGAATGGCTGGGTAACTACAGCAGAGATGATAAGGGAGACAGCTAGAAAGGTGCTTGGTGTGACATCTGGACAGAGGAAGGAGGACAAGGAGACCTGGTGGTGGAATGAGGAAGTACAGGAGAGTATACAGAGGAAGAAGTTGGTGAAGAAGTTGGATTGTCAGAGAGATGAAGAAAGTAGACAGGAGTATAAGGAGATGAGGAGCATGATAAAGAGAGAGGTGGTGAAGGCTAAGGATAAGGCATATGGAGAGTTGTATGAAAGGTTGGACACTAAAGAAGGAGAAAAGGACCTGTACTGATTGGCTAGACAGAGGGACCAAGCTGGGAAAGATGTGCAGCAGGTAAGGGTGATAAAGGATTGTGAGGAAAACTTACTCACAAGCTTGGAGGGTGTGTTGAGCAGATGGAAAGAGTACTTTGAGGAGCTGATGAATGAAGAGAATGAGAGAGAGAGAAGGTTGGATGATGTGGGGATAGTGAATCAGGAAGTGAAACAGATTAGCAAGGAGGAAATAAGGACAGCTATGAAGAGGATGAAGAATGGAAAGGCTGTTGGTCCAGATGACATACCAGTGGAAAAATGGAGGTGCTTAGGAGAAATGGCAGTGGAGTTTCAGATTGTTTAATGAAATCTTGGAAAGTCAGAGGATGCCTGAGGAGTGGAGAAAAAGTGTTTTGGTAACTATTTTTAAGAATAAGGGTGATGTGCAGAGCTGCAGTAACTACACAGGGATAAAACTGATCAGTCACAGCTTGAAGTTATGGGAAAGAGTAGTGGAAGATAGGTTAAGAATGGAGGTGATGATTAGTAATCAGCAGTATGGTTTCCTGCCATGAAGGAGCGCTACAGATGCGATGTTTGCTCTAAGAGTGTTGATGGAGAAATATAGGGAAGGTCAGAAGGAGTTGTATTGTGCTTTTGTGGACTTGGAGAAAGCATATGATAGGGTGCCTGGAGAGGAGTTGTGGTATTATATGAGGAAGTGGCAGAGAAGTATGTAAGTGTGGTACAGGATATGTACAAGGGTGGTGTGACAGTGGTGAAGTCTGCAGTGGGAGTGACAGATGCATTTAAGGTGGAGGTGGGATTACATCAAGGATCAGCTCTGAGCCCTTTCTTATTTGTAATGGTGATGGACAGGTTGACAGACGAGATCAGACAAGAGGCCCTATGGACTATGATGTTTTCAGATGACACTGTGATCTGTAGTATGAGTAGGGAACAGGTTGAGGACACCCTGGAGAGGTGAAGATATGCTCTAGAGAGGAGAGGAATGAAGGTCAGCAGGACTAAGACCGAATATATGTGTGTGAATGAGAGGGAGGATAGAGGAATGGTGAGGATGCAGGGAGTAGAGCTGATGAAGGTGGATGAGTTTAAGTACTTGGGCTCAACAGTTCAGAGTAATGGTGAGTGTGGAAGAGAGGTGAAGAAGAGAGTACAGGCAGGGTTGAATGGGTGGAGAAGAGTGTCAGGAGTGATTTGTGACAGACGGGTACCAGTAAGAGTGAAAGGGAAGTTCTACAAGAGGGTAGTGAGACTAGCTATGTTGCATGGGTTGGAGATGGTGGTATTGACAAAAAGGCAGGAGTCAGAGCTGGAAGTGGCAGAGTTAAAGATGTTAAGATTTGCACTGGGTGTGACAAGGATGGACAGGATAAGGAATCAGTATATTAGAGGGTCAGCTCAGGTTGAACGGTTTGGAGACAAAGTCAGAGAGGCGAGATTGCGTTTGTTTAGACATGTGCTGAGGAGGGATGTCGGGTATATTGGGAAAAGGATGCTAAGGATGGATCTGCCAAGTAAGGGGAAAAGAGGAAGGCCTAAGATAAGGTTTATGAATGTGGTGAGAGAGGACATGCAGGTGGTTGGTGTGACAGAGCAAGATGCGGAGGACAGGAAGAAATGGAAACAGACGATTCACTGTGGCGACCCTAACGGGAACAGCCAAAAGAGAGGATATAGTTTTTTCCAACTGTTATTGTAAATTAGGGTATAGCAGCAAAAAGTCTGTTTATAGGAGCTAAACCATATTTCTCAAAGCATTATTTATATGGTTTAATCCCACTGATTTGTATCTCATGTTTACCCATGTCCAGCTAAATTCAAAAGACAGGAAGATAGAGATATAAAGTATTTTAATAGGTTGATAGTTTCATATGAAAGTACTAGGCTAGCTGCCCTTGTGGGCTATTTTAAGCCTAGCCAGTGAGCTTAGTGAGGTTTTATATGACTCCTGAGTGGGGAATGATATCAAAGGCCTTGGCCATATCAAAGTAGGCTGTATGAACCACCTTGCCTTCATCCATAGTTCTGGTGACTGACTCAAAGAAGTCGACCGGGTTAAGCAGGCATGATCTACCCTTCACAAAACCAAACTGTGTGGGATCCAGAGTTTGGAGATTCCCTATATCCTTGTTTATTAGGTCCATGATGATCCGTTCCATAGCTTTGCATATCAGACTCATTAGGCTAACAGGGCAATAGTTCCCAGACTCTGTAGTCGCTTCTCCTTTGTAGAGAGGGATGACTGTAGAAGTCCGCCATTTGGCAGGAACAAAGCCGGAGATGAGGCTGTGATTGAACAGTGCACACAGGTGAGGTGCCAGTTCACTCTGTAGTTCATATAGAACACAGCCAGGGATATTGTCAGGTCCCGTAGAAGCTGGATTATTGGCCTTGGACAGTGCTACTTTAACCTGTGCAGCAGTAATACTGGATGCCTGGCAATCTACTGGTATTGTGATTGGTCCTTTGGGTGGGAGAGAGGGGTAAAGTTGGCACTGAATCTGTCACCCAGTATACTGGCAATATCTGTTGGCTTGGTATAGGAGGTGCCATTGTGAAGTAGCTTAGAGCAAATCTGGGTATTGCCGTGGAGATTCTTTACATAACAATAGAAGATCTTGTGGTTGTATTTACTATCTGCTGCAATTCTGTTTTCATAGCAAGCTTTAGAGGATTTGATGAGAGACTTCACCTTATTCGGCATCAGTTTCCTCCTTTTGTTTAGAGTTTTTTTTATGGCAGAGGACCACCAGATTGGCTTCCTTTTTTGGAGAAAAGTGTCTTGGTTCTATTGGGTATAGCGAGATCCATGCATTTGTGTATGTGTTCATACAGTGCATTGGTGTATGATTCAGCGGTCATGCAACTATTCTCCATTTGCATGGGTGCCGTGAAGTTAGCCACCTCTGTTTTTAGGAGACCAAAGTTAGCTTTAGAGAAGTTTTTCATGGTGGTTACCTTTGTGGGGGTGGGGTGGGAGGGATGTGGATTTCCAATGTGATTAGTTTGTGATTGGATCAAACCAGGGAGGAGTTGACTGTTGGTGTAGAGCAATGGTCGCCCATGTTAGTAATAACCAGGTCAAGGATGTTGCTACCTCTAGTGGGGGTAAGAACTAGCTGGTCCAGGGCATTGGAATTAATGAATTCCAGGAAACGTATTGGTACATGAGTAGTTTTCCCAGTTAATAGTTAATGGAGGGGTAGTTGAAGTCACCCAGTATGAGAATGTTAACCTGGACCCTGATATTCTCCAGGGTGCTTAGGAACATGGAGTGTGAGTCTTGGGCATGGTCGGTGACCTATAGCAGGCTACAACCCGAATTGCTGTCTTACCCAGTGTTAGCTGTGCCTGAATTATCTCTGATGCGTTATGTTGGGCTACCAGTCTGGAGGTGTGCGGTACTGTTGTTGATGACATTTAAGCCAGGTTGTCCACTAGCTGATATCAGGATGGGTGACATTCTCAATGCTTTATTAAGCCAGCCACAGGACTTATCTCCACTCTAGTGTGCAGCTTCAATAGATTCAACTGTTTCTTGAGTTTGCGAAGATCCTCAGACAAATCCTATTGAAGCCATCTGCCAGTGACCAGGTGGTACAAAAGTTTGTTTAATTAGACAGCCATGCCATTTTAAGTAATTTGATATGGTAGAGAAGCTCATTGACCATTTGGATTGTTTCACTTCTCATTAGCAGACTCATATTTAGAGGAAACAGATTTCAATGTTTTAATGTGTTGGTGATGGGAAATACCACTACGGTTAAAAATATCTGGTGACAGGATTTTTGAAATTTGTTTTTGCTCCTAAGTCATTGTTCTCAACTGGCTGGATGGTTGGAGCTTCACCTGCAACTGTGTAATGGCATTCGATTTGCAGCATTATATTAAAAAAGAGGCAGGAATAAATGTCTGTTTTTTTTTCTGCTCGGCATGAGCGAGCAGTTGCTATGTCCAGAGTTGTATGTTGTTGTCTTGTGGGTGGTTTTGCTTTATGTGGGAAAAGAGTTGTTTTGCTTTGCTTTGCCTCCATGGACAAACAATTTTGGTAGCTGTCTGTTGCTTTTACTGGTTGTTTTAGTTGCATCTTTTAGAACTACTTAAGTTGTTTAGCTGACAGCCGGGTTGGCAGTTGCCTTCCAGTTTTAAGTTGCAGGTGGGAAAAGGTCAGGATTGACCCCTGCAGCTAATTTAAAAACATGCTAAGCTAATTGAGTTATTTATTAGGATGCCTTGTTTATCTGCAGTAGGGGTGCTGCGGTAGCGTTGTCGCCTCACAGCAAGACATTGTCGCGTTCGATTCTCAGCTAGAGCGTCTTCTGTGTAGAGGCATGCGTGAATGGGCATGCCTTCGTTGAAGGTTGTGCATCAGGGCTGGTAACTCGGCACATAAAAAAAAATCCACTACCAAACATTAGCGGACCGGAGTTCCGTTGTGGCAACCCCTAACTGGGATAAGCCGAAAGACACAACTTGGGATGCCTTGTTTGATTCGGTTACAAAGATTGTGTATCAGAAGTTGTTTAATGAACTGTCTTTGTTTTAGTGATTGAATTTGGAACCAGCATCATGACTACAACTTACAGACGTAGTTTCCAGCTAATCTAGAATGCCCACAGTGGTGATACACCCAGGAAGGAATAACCTTCTCCATTCTTACAGGTTTGGAGTTTGCCAATACGTTTTTTAGTGATAGCTTTCTAACAGCCACAAATAAGTAAGGTGGACAGGGCTTGTTATACGCATAAATACTAATTACGTGCCTCATTTGCCAGAATGGGAACTGGGAAGAATAATCAGCTTAGAAGTACAGGACACATACACCTTTAGCTGTTTCCAACCCATGCATAAGTCATGCCTCTCTTTCAAATGTTTTTGTTAGTAGGGGAGGGTGTCACGGCTACAGGGTGTTATGTTGCTTTGCTCCGTCATGAAATATTTTTTGCAATAAAGTTATTAGTTTTTTTTTTTGTTTTTTTGAGGGGGCTGTTATCAGAGGCGAGTGACCTTTACTTTTGGCTTGTTGGCCTTAGCAGTTCAGAAGCCTTGCTTTAATTATTGAAAATAGCAATAAATAAATAAAGGCATAAACAAACAAACAAACAAACAAAGATAATCTGGCTGTTTTACAGTTCAGCACTCATTATTATGTTCTACTTGGTAATAACTATGTTTTTTTAATGTTTGTTTTGCCGTTGAGGATCATGGGCACAGCCTCTGTGTTATTTTACTTCAGGTAAGTTACCCTTGGATCTCTGCATGTTCCATCCTTAACACAGTACCTCTGTTTGTTCCTGGTGATTTCCTCTTTGCAAGCTTTGAAGGACAAATGGCACTGCTTAACCCTTGAATTTCAAGGCCTTTTTCCTGACTTGGAAGCGGTGCACACTCAAGAAGGTAATTTGAGTAAGAAAAGAAGAATGCAGCCATCCTCAGAAGATGAACATTTGATGGAACCATCAGCAAAAAAAAAAAAAAATCCAAATGGAGGCCTGGGAAAGATACTTCAAAATCTATAAATATGCCTGTTGTGGTCACACAGGTCTTGCAAGAAACTTAAGATAACGAAGAAATTGGGATGCCTTGGTTTCCTTGCCTAGGAAATAGAAGCTTGTGCATGGATACTTAAAAGAGGTTCTAGACACTTTGAATAATGTAGGTAGGTCCAGGATTTGTAATCTAGCTTTAGAAATGAATTTTGGACCCAGCCTGCTCTCTTTCAGCACTTCCCCTTGGGCTGCAGAAAATCTGCCCGAATAAAGGTTTGTCAGGAAGGTCAGAACAGACCTCAAACCCCCTGATCATCCAGGTCGAAAAGTCTAGGCCTAAAGATCCAGATATAGCAAAAACTTCTAGCTCCCTTAGCCATGGATAGCTCTACCAGGTCCTCCCTGCTGAGGACCTACATCACTCAACATGTCCCATCAAACATTAAACAGCAGGCTATTCGAGGGGATTACAGATGTATTTGACTTGATACAGAGCGGATTCAGAGGATTGTGGAATCTGGCAACACAGGATCCAAAGATCTCACCACAGCCCTTGCCACCCTTGGCAAACAGGCTACTACCAAGGTCATAACAATAAGGTGGGATAATGGGGTATTGGGGGGTTTTGGTTTACATGGCCATCCTCATAGAGAAGGACCTGAATCAAGCTTCACCAATTTTGGCATACTTTCTAAACATTAGTGAAGCCCATCACATACAAGGGGTCTTGGTCATGGTATGACAAATGTTTAGAAAGTTAAAGGTGATAGACAAGACTCTCAGGTCCATAAACAAGCTGCTATTCATTACTTAGATGATTTCCTGATAGTGGAGAAAGGGAAGTCAGTAGACCTAGAAGGCATGGCTATCTTCATCGAATTTTGCAACCACTTACGGAGCCCTTTGACCAAAGATAAATTAGAAGGCCCCTCTCAGTCCATTGCATTCCTAGTCTTGCTCATTGATGTGCTGGAATCCGCCTTCAGGCTCCCTGCTGACCAAGTGTTCCAGCTGAGATCATCCATCCTCATGTTTTTGGGAGCATTTAAGGTTCAAGTTGGGGAAATCATGCGACTACTCAGACTCTTATACTTCTCATGAAGAGCCATCAATCCAGGCAGGACCTTTCTTAGATCATTATCCAATATCCTCAAGGGTGGAAAGAAGAAAGATCATTGGGTGAAGACCACTGACAGGATCAAGGAAGACCTTCATCTTTGGAACACTTTTTTACTCATTTTTAATGGAGTTGCCTTTTGGCCAAGTTCTTGGGTTTTCTCAGTTGAACCTCAGCCTTTCACTGATGTGGCAGCAGGGGTTGGCATGGACAGTTACTTTCAAGGATGTGGCTTGCAGCAAGATTGCTTACATCATAGCCTGAAGATAGGAAAAAAGATTACACTTTTTTGGTAGTTTTCCCCATTTTGGTAGCCACTTTAGTTTGAAAGGACCATTTCAACAAAAGGAAGTTTTCTTTTTGCTCCAACAACTTGTCAGTAGTTCATGCTCTGAACAAGAAGTCATCAAGATACAAGTGGTTTCATTCAGTGATTAGGTTGCTAGTCCAACTAAATTTACAGATTAATTTGAGCTTTACTAGCCATTGCGTACTAGGAAGTATTAATGGTACAATATAGCTGACAGCTTATCCCACTTTCAGGTTTCCAGGTTCCATCGGCTGCCTCCAAATGTGGCTTCTTCTGGGACACCCATCCTTCCAGAAGTTTAGCTGACTAATAAAGAGTGGCTTTGTCTCTTATCCAAGGCATAGGCATCAAATACCAAATGGGCATATTCATTGTCCTTATATACATTCAGTCTCATCTACAATAAATTACTTCTGCCCTTAACACACTGAAATCTAACTTTATTATTGTATTTTATAACCCATCAGTGTTTAAAATAATATTCCCAGCATGATTCACATACACCTAGCAGCTTTAGGATGGGTGGCATGATTCTTGGGTTCCCTGACTTTTTCCAACCAGTAGATCACCAACAGGTTGTTGAAAGGCTGGAAAAATATCAGAGGTGCCATTCAGGATTCAAGGAAACCCATTGGCCTTCACCTCCTAAGCCACATTGTCAAGGGGCTGTATTAATTGTCATACAACTTTAATTCTTTCATCCTTATTTTCATGTTTTTGTGTTGTGGGCCTTTACAACTACTGCAGAACATCATTCCATGCTTTGGGATTATGCTTTTCCTGGTAAAAATGTATTACTAGTTTTGTTGAGGAAATCAATAACTGACCAGTGAGGCAGGGGTCAAGAAATACATTTAGACAGATCTAGGTATTACCTTACTTGTGTAGGTTAACATCACACTCTTCACCCTCTGGCCAGTTTGTTACCTGAAGACAGGCCATGTGATCACAGTAGCATTTGAGAATACAACATTAAAATGTGCCTTTAGTCACAAAGGTATTCCCACATAGAGATATTCATCCCACTCATTTCCTATACTGTAGGTAGACCCTCAGATATAGTGGAAGAAGGGTATTTGACCAAAGTCCTGATGAAGATAGGGATGTAGTTATCTGATGCCTATATCTCTCTTATATTAGGCAGTGACTTTGTCATTTATTTTACAGGAACAATCATGCTTTGTAGCCTAGAGCACCATTTTGTCCAAAGAGTAGCTGCACTAGCAGCTATCTGGCCAGCAGACTGTATTGGTTTACAGGATCACATCCACTGGTTCGGCTTTCCAGGCTTGTTTTGATTGCAGTTTTGATACCGTTGTCTTCAATTAACAGTAAGTTCAGAGTTACTGACTGCATTGATCATTCACTTAGGGGGCAAAGAGTTAACTTCTGTTCCTAAGAAAATATTACCTGCCAGAATTCTGTCTGACCTCTGCAGGCTGTTCTCTGTTTATCCATATATCAATGTGTTTTGGTCAGCCACACTTCCTAGGTTGCATTGGAGAGGTGACAAAAGAAGTTCAGCAGTGAATACATCCAGGCACTTCATTAACTATCAAGTAATCCAGGATATTGGCTATCAGACTATTGAGCACCTTGACCTAACTAATGCAGACAAAAGCTTTTTGATCCAGATGAAACTCGCTTGAATGAAATAGACACTAACCTGTTTTATCTGTGGCTAACTTTGTCGGTTAGTAACTGCTGTTAAGTTATTAAGTGATGTTCAACTATTCGTTCAATTAACCACTTTGTTTATCTTGAGAGTTTGAGTATTTTGATGTCAGAGTATTGGGGATCAGCTACTGTAGGCTGCCAGTGTGCGGTCACTCTCAGCTTTACCCACCTGTGCTCTGCCATTATACTTCACGGCCTCCTGATGGTTTGAGAGGTTGGAATGACTGACAAGATTGGGTTCAGAGAATTGTATGGATGGGCTGAGAGCAAGTCCTGAGGACTGGTTATTATTATATGTCCAAGGTAGCTTGGTGTTATGCTCTCAGATGATAACTGATGTTAGAACGGGGCTTGTAATGCCAACTGGCTGGTGCAGTTCCTTTTGTTTTAGTCAGTTCTTGTTATATCCACCTAAGTTTCATGTTTCACATTGGTTTTTGAACTGTTCTTTGTTATTTACTAATAAATAAATTGATCACACAGGCATTTTTGGAGTATTTTATGACTCAGCTATGGGTGACAAACACTGCCTACCCAAAAACTAGGTTGTCAGCTAGTTGATTTCAGAATGAGTGAAGAGCCAGAGGCTTTATTAAGCTGGGCAGAGTGCTCATCTCCATTACCTTGGGCAGCTTCAAGGACCCTCCCTTCCTTCCCTTTAAGTCAGGTGCCTTGTGGCTTAACCCCTTGTGTTACCCCATTATAGTTCACTGGCCTCTTGATGGTTTGACAAGATGGAATGACCAATAAGATTCCATTCAGAAAATTTAAATACATTGGTTGTAAAGGCATTTGTGATGCATTTTCTGACTTAGTTATGGTGGATGTGAAGAAATTAGACACTGTCATTTGTGATAGGATGTCTGGCAGAATGTTTGTACATAATTTCAGATTAACCTGTGTATTATATGCCAGCAAGACTTGCTATGATATTGTAAATAAGTTACTAAATGTTGATTAAAATCTGTTTGTACAGAATGTTTTAAAGACTTGAACAGTGTTTCTTTACATTTCCAACTGTGGATATTTGTGAAGAAGATTCTAACTGCAGACTGTCTCAGAATCAGCTGATCTGCAGATGATGTCATCGGAATGTTGACAGTTGGTATGTGTTACTGTCAGAGGCTGAAAAACAGGAAGGAACTTTAGTAAACAGCTGTTGATTGATTTTCAAAATAATATGAAAATTAGAACTGGAACAGTTTTTACAGTTAAGCTAGTTTATAATAGAGTCTGCTGAAGACAGTTGAAGTCATGTCATGGTTATAGATATCAGTTGTTGTCAGTTAACAGCCAGTTGCAGTTGTCAGCTGTGCTGTACACAGTTGTACTGTGCAGTGGATATCCAAAATGACTCACCAAGACCTGTAAGCCTGCCTTTGATCTGTTGTAATAATTTAGTTTAGATCAGGGACAGTGTTATTAGTTAGTTAGGAAAATTATAATTAATCAGATAGAGGTTTTCTAAATGTTAGATTTCTATCCTTCAGTGTTGATTTCATTTTCCCAGTGATTGAGTTTTTTTTTATTGGAAAATACTGTTGTATGTTTTTAATCATTTGCTCATTATTAAATGTAAAATATTTTTATTAACTTACATTGTGGCTGGTCAATCAATGCTTTACATTAGTAATTTAACAGTGCTTATACCTGCTTCAATAATTTCCTGGGCCACTCTGAAAGCTTGGCAGCTTTAGGTCACTTGCTATTATTTGCTTTAATATCTAGTTTCATAATTGGACACCCCTTTAAAAAGGCATGTAGGCTCTCTAATTGGTGGCATCATGTTACTGTATTATTTTTCTGAATAGGCACAGCTGGAAATCTGTGTCAGGCTTTCTCAGAAGTACATGGATGTGTAAGATTTAATTTATTTGAGTGTGAGTGTATCAGAGGTCTTAAACTGGGATACATTGCTCTGATGTGTGTAATAAGCAGTTACATTAGGGGTGGACAAAAGTATACAGTCCAGTCCCAGGTTATAGAGTGTGTTCCTGTTGTGCTCTTAGGGGAAAATTGTGAAATATTACTCTTGCATAAGTGACAGTCTCATATTGGAGTCAGTAGTGAGAACTGAAGCTCCTTAGTTACTGACCCAGGATAGTAAGGTACGTCACATTATTATTGGCAGTCTGGTGGGGTATTGACTGGATGTCACAGTGGACAAGTAAAATTATTTGATTATGTCACGGGTGGTGTTCAGGGAGTTCAGAAATTGCCATATGATTTAAGTACTATTTCTGTCTGAATGTTATGAGCAAAACTACATCTGGGGACCAAGGAATTCTTAGATCTGGAAATTGTGGTAACAGGGAATCACTGATGTGATGTTGCCATAGCAAAAGACCACAGTAAATGTCCCATATATCTTATTAACGTTTGAGTTTATCTGAAGTATTCAGTGAAACTTAGGTACTAGAAAGGAAAAACACCCTGAAAAAGGTCTGGTCAGCTCTCTCCTGGGATACTATACACAGTAGAAGCAGTAGTAGACAAATGTGTTAAGTAGGTAACCAGCAATTGCCTGTAGAACACCAGTTCTATTTAATCATACTGACTTGCAATACAGATTGTTGACTGGCTTAGCACAACAGACCAACTTATTGTATTTTTCAGTTGAATCACAGCACCGTTCATTTTATTCACATAGTCATCCAAATCAGATTACAACAGGCCATTACTGAAAGTGCCAGCTTAATGTTGACTGGCCAGAAGGAAGTCTCATGTAGTGAGTCCTGTGAAGCAAGGGTCATCTTTCAGTATGTGAAAAAAAGCTACATGTCAGCTGTTAAACAGATGTAGAAATTTACTTAATGTTTTGCAATGTAAAATATTTATTCAAAACAGTGTAAGAAACGTCTCTGTGTGGAAGGTTTTCAGTCCGTATATCTCTAGTTAATCACTGTATATTAATCAGATCCGACAATAGTACTAGAAGTAGCGAACTTAAACTCGTCTTAAGTAAAAAAAAAAATAATAAAAAATATATAACTGTACAGAATTACTAAGTATTCGAAAGTAATCCAAGCAAGGCAGGCAATCTGTTTCCAGTTGACAATCCTTTATTAAGTTCGTTACTTTTACTACAATTGTCTAATCTGATTAATATATAGTGATTAACTGCAGATATATGGACTGAAAATCTTCCACACAGAGAAGTTTCTTACACTGTTTGTTTTTGGACCACTATACTTGTTTAGTGGGTTGTTTTGAGACTTCGGGGATACCATGGAGATTACTTGTTTTTAAAATATTTATTCAATGATAAAAGAATATATCCCACTTATTTTAAAGAGATGCTTGCTGTAGTTTTGCAACATCATTTGCTAATGGCAGTTGTGCACTGACTTTATTTCATGTAGTCTTAGTTTTCATGTCCCCAAACAGACAATGGAAATGAATGATTTACATCTATAGTATGACGACATATTCAGAAATACTTAATAAACAGAGATGCTAGAGAATAATAAAGAAACATGCTTACTCAGGAAAGTATTCCAAATGATATCTCAACAGGGGGGCAAAGTTAAATTCCCAGAGTATTAATATCTTATAGCACAAGATGCCAGGAAACACACGGCTGGTCACTGTTTTCCACAGGAAATAATTTCTGGTGTGATTTCAAAGTGAGTGCCAGCAGTGACTGTCTTTTATTTGGGAGAGTCCTCCCTTCTTTGAGTTGGCATGACCATGGAGTTGTTATTATATAAGACCAAGAAGTCTAGGGGACTTGCTCACCACATCTGAGTTTGCAGGGAATTTGCCACGTGGAAAAAAACACTTGCAGTCAACAATTTTCCCCTTCTATATCTTGGGCATCAGTTTACATCATTTTTGATGCTTAGGGTTTTGCTGTTAGATGTGTCATGGTAAAACCATTTAGAACAGATGCCCTTTCATTTATTTTTTAAAAAATCCAGTTCTTATTACAAAAGATGCACTCACTGAAAATGTGAAATGCAAATGAGCAGATAAGTGCCAAAGAGAATACAGTGTTCAAACAAAGTAACCAAAGCTACCAAAACAGAATTAAGACGTAAAAAGTAGAAGTCATAATTAAGAGAAATAGTGTAATGAACAGATTGATAGTAAACAATTGCAAGAAAAGAAACTATTATTACAAATTCAAAGCCTTCAGCTATTTGATATCGACATGCACAGTCACTGCATTGGATTACCTGAGTACCTAGAATTCACAAACTATGGCACAACTCTTAATAAAAATGTGGACAGTGGGCTGAATGTTGTCTTTTTGCATGGCTTTGGACAACATACATGATACATACCCAGCATTGATAACAACAGACTAATTATGCATACCTCTCAATTGTCCAGAGTTTCACAGAATGTCCAAATTTTTGCTTCATATTTTTGATCTGTTCGTAATAAAATGCGTGGTTTTCTAGAAATTCGTTGAGCATTGAAGTCATTAAATAATGACAGATATTTGATTTTCAGACTTCATATCCTTCAGAGAATGCACGCTAATAGAAAGCTGTTTATTACAGCAACTTCATCATTTTATAAGATAAAAAAAGAAAAACTCTAGCCACTACCTTCTTACAGCCAACTCTCTTATATGCCACTCCTACCTAACAAACTTAATCAATACTCAAAGAAAACAACTTGCCTCTTGCGACAAAAAATAGCTAAATTTGCCACCAATCTTCCTCACAGGACCCACCATTGTCATAGCTTAAAGCAATTAAACTGGCTTGACTTGTATAACTACCTAACATATTCACAACTAACTACAGTACACAAACTCACTCATCATCCAGAAAAATGCCCTACACTACAAAACTAATTGCTACCCTACTGTCTAGCAAGGGACCTCCATTTTAGTAACAAATTCTTACTACTCAAAAATAGGTCAAATAATTTTGCAGGAGATTCACTCTATTCCCAATATGTTGCTAAACTCTGGAATAGTATCCCCACACAAATAAAACTCTCCAACAAAAGAACCAATCCTGGTCCTGCACATGCTCATACAAGGTTGAGACTTTGTGTTCACCATATAATACTCTCCAAATGCTCTCCTTAAACAGAATACTCTCAACCTCTCACTGAAATGATAAAACAATTTTTATACATAACTACTGCCTGTACAATCGACTTCAGTGCATGCAGGCTTTCTCTTTAGTAACTTCTGCCTCTGTAAAATCATAGAATATGTAAATGTAACTACTATTTGTGTATAAATATAAATATAAATAAACATGTAACTACTTTGTGTTTAACTGGAACGAATTATAATGCAGTGTAAACAAATGGAGCTTTTCTCACCAGGCCTTTGCTGAAAATGGGTATTACCCAGTCAGACACACCTGGTAAACAAAGATAAGCAAATAAATAAATAAAATAAATTAATTAATAAGAATAATTAAAATGCATCCCTGATTTTGTGCCTTAGCCCCCCCTCCCCGATTATGTTTGTCTTTGTCCAGATTTCATGCACTTTGAGGTGCAGCGGTATGTAATTATGTAACAGTCAAGACAAAACAAGGTATTTCTAGCCACAAAGCAGGATAAATTATAAAATGTTTAAATATAGAAAGGATAAATATGAACCAAATTAAACATTTTAGAAAGTTGCAACACATTGCTCATGTTATTGGCAAAGAATTGTAATTTTAACAAAACTGATTGATAAATTAAAACAGAGATTATCCAGGACTATTACACATGAAGAATTAGATTATAGACAAGGGTCCCATATTCACATTATAAAAGACATATGTACCTTATAGGCCACAGATTCATGGGGAAGTACTAGGCAATCAGTTTGTAGACCAATACAAGCCTAGCCAATAACTTATATTCAGAAATCCTGTCTATCCTCAAGGAGGATAAAACAAGTTAATCCGGAGAATAATTTATGGCTTACCATCTAATATAGGTTCACCTTAAAAGTGGCAAGGATTCAGCTCTGCTTGGGATGCAGTAAAGTTTGATTCAGGGGTGTGGGATATGTTGGGATATGAATCAATCATGCCCATTTATCATTTATCTGTTGATGAAGGTTTAATTCTTTTAGTCAAATATTTTAGGGCATATTTATGCTGTAAAGGAATAGGAGGTCAAAAGGATCAGATGTTTCTTGGATTAAAAGTCTATACACAGATCCTCATAGAAAAGTCTATAAGAAACTGCCTGCAGAGAAAAGGCTGCCAGTCTGTCCTAATAACTAAGACTTTTGAGGACAATGAACATTTCATTTATGAATCTTTCAGGCCTCTCAGGCTGAGTGATATGCTTATGCAAACGCATTCCAAGTGGGGAATTGTATTATGTAATAGGTCTAATAAGATATGAGTAAATGGATATTAAGATCTTGTTTGGATCTAGAGGAGATGACTTTGGGAATGATATGAACCAAATAAAACATTTTCTAAACTACTACTGAGACATAATGGTCACAAGATAAAGAATTATCAACATAAGTGCCTAGACCCCTTATTAAAATTGTCTGATATGAAATGTAGGCATGTTTACTAAAATGAATTATGCTACATTTCACATTTAATTTAAGACTATTGTCGTTGCGCTAGATGGCAATATGTTACATCCCACGTTGAAGCAATTGTGAGCCAGTGGAAGATCGAACAACACCATCCAATGTACAGTTATCTACTGTACATGTAGATAAACTAGGCCAGCAGTGTAGCCTGACGATCTAAGAAAGTGATACAGAAAAGGACAGGAACCAAGACTGTGACCTGTGGCACATCGCTGATAACATCTTTGCTTTCAGAAGTGGCACTTGTGACTTTACTAACCACGTGGGTTTTGTTAAAAAAATATATATTTAGCTATCCACAACACCAAATCGATGAGGGCCCAAGGTTTCAATATCGTCATCCACTAGATAAACAAGGTGCGAGATAATATGTCCTATAACTTTACATATGAGGCTAAGGAGACTAATATGTCTAGAGTTACCATGGTCTATGTTTGGGCTGGGTCTATATCAGAAGACCGAAAATTCACAAGAATGAACGCTCAAACATCGAAAAAGCACAAACATCGAACTTGATATTGTGGGGGGCTGCGCCCCCCCACACCACCCGCTAAATATATATTCCAACTCAGAGGTCGCACTACAGTGAGGAAAGGGCAAATATTCCTATCCTCACTGTACTGCGACCCCAGAAATAGTGTTTCGATATCCAGCATTTTCGATCGGAAGAGAATTTGTTCTTGTGAATTTTCACTCTTTTGATATAGACCCGTTTGGGCCACCCTTATGTAACAGCATTACAATGGCTGTTTTCCAGGTTTAAGTAATCTAACTGGTGTGAAGGCTTAGATTAAAGTGGTTACATAGTAGTGTAGATAGTCCATATTTGGAACTGATAATTATGTAATCTGGTATATTATTGCAGCCCAAGAATGACATATTCTTTGCTTTTCAGAAGACTGAAAGGACTTGTTCCATAGTAATTAAGGGGAGTGTCTGAGACTATGGAATCTGTGGATAGCTATAACTGAGGAAGAAATAAAGTTTGTCATTTTCTTTCTGTAAGAATATTTATGGGCTAGCTGTGAACCTTCTGAATATTAGTTCTTAACCTCCTGACATGGCTAAAAAACATTTGCAATCATTTTTAGTTTTATTTCTTCTTTGAAGTTCATACCCATTATTAAGCTTCCTAATGGTTCCCTTAAGCTCTTTACTGTCCTTTTCAGGTAGGAAAATGTATTTATTTATCTATTTATTATTTATTTGTCTGTGTTGACTGAGAAAATCCAACTGGGCAAAACCCATTTCCAGTGGATGCCTGGGGAGAAAAGCTCTAGGAGATACATGGATAAGAATGAAACCTCTTATAAGCATTAAGTAATCTCTCATTTTTATATACTGTATTTATAGATATATTTCATCACAGGCATTTGTTTTTAAATGTCTCATTATATCTGGTGCCAAT
The DNA here is from genome assembly GCF_019279795.1 of Protopterus annectens. Lineage (NCBI taxonomy): Eukaryota > Metazoa > Chordata > Ceratodontiformes > Protopteridae > Protopterus > Protopterus annectens. Next base: position 366,634,932 of record NC_056732.1, on the reverse strand, counting down.
AAGGACTGCTTTATCAATAGAACTATTAAGTGTAAGGTTGAGGATTTGGCAATAAGATTCGTCGGAGAAGGATTACAGTAGAATTTATTTAGGTCATTAAGTACCTAAAGACGTTTTGCTTTTGAAAACCCCCTAAACACACAGATATTTGCAGGGGAAGTGCCACCAGTTTTAAAAGAAATGGTCACTGTTTTAAGGTCTGATTTAAGAGGGAAGATGATACGTACAGAGGTGTGCAAGATGTGGACATATTAGAGAGGACAAGGGTAAGGGCATTGATACCCTTGTAGAACAGTTAACAATTTTTTCAAGGGAATTAGCATTTATCATGTCAAGGAAGAGTTGGACATGACTACCACTGGCATGGTTTACTATTGTTTGTTCGAATGGCAAAACATTTGCCATTCGAAACAAGGAATAGTAAACCCGAAAACACACATTCCGACCTGCCACAATGTTGACCCAAATGATCGACACATTTGAGTCAACATTGTGGCCAAAACCGTCACATGATAGCTGTATAGGAGCTGATGTAAATCAGACTCCTATATAACAAATCACGTTTTTGCAGGGAGCAAGCCCCCCTGCACCCCCTCACTAATATATTCCAACTCCAAGATCACACTACAGTGAGTTTATGGATGAATTTCCAATCCCAACTGTACCTCAATCTCCATGCAGATAGTCGAATGCACTACAGCATTCATATGTGTGTTCGAATATCCCATCCATTTATGTTTTGTGCATGACATTCTGATTTTCAGCAGCAGTGCTGCCGACAGAATGTCATTCGCACAAACCATAGTAAACCCAGTGACACTGTAGTTCAGCCAGTTTATCAATGGATAGTTGAAGTAAGAAGGCATTGAGTTTAATTGTGATTTCAGCTGTGTTAAGATAACTCAGAAGAGGACAAAGAGGGTGTTCCATAGCTAACTATGAAGTAGTAATTAATCTTGTTTAGGGTGACTTAGATGTCTAGGAGTTCAAATTTAGTGTCCATCAGAACATGTTATGAAATGATGATATCCTTGAGAAACACTGCCACTCCCCCAAAATAACTAATTCTGAAGAAATGATAACTACTTAATCCAGGAACAGATAGAGTGCTCTGAAAACCACTTGAATATGTTAATGCTGAAGGAGAATCTCAGTTCTGGGCATTTTTAAAACTCTTGGCATTGTGTAGATCCACTTTAATGTGTTCCAAATTAGAATTTAATAAGATGGAATGTCCATCAGATGGACTGTGCCAAACTTGGCACTGTAGAGCTAACAAAGGCTTTAATGAGAGTGCAAAACCCATGCTAAGAAATACAGACCATCTATGGCAAAACTAGAAGGCGTGGCGAGCATCTCATCCCAAGCTGGCATATACCAGATCCCACTAGAATGATTCCAGCTATACAGAGGGTTCATAGGTATAGGTTCATAGGTTTATACTAGGCTATCTGCCCTGGGGCAATCACAAGCCTAGCCCGATTCCGTATGGCTTACGCCACCCCTTGATTTGAGTATACTGTGCCCTTTTTAAGGTTTAGTTTACTGTGCCACTGTCTAATAGTGACACGGGAGTAATCCCTGGGACAAACCTATGATCCCCCATCCACCTATCGAGATTCTTCTTGAAGAGATTCAGTGAGGTGCTCTGCCTCACATGAACTGGAATTCTATTCTAGAGTGAAGGGAGCCTCTGGGTTATGAACCTGTCCCTCCAGCAAGTTCTATTTATTTCTGTGCTGAGGTTCAAGTCCCTCGAGCGTGTGGCTCTAAGGGATCTAGATTTACTGAGGTGGAGCATGTCCATTAATTCTGGATTTGACATAGCTTTGTATGTCAGGCATAGATCGCCTCGAAGTAGGCGGTATGCAACTGAGTAGAGCTGGAGTTTTTTTAACCGAGCAGCATATGGCATCTGTTTGAGACCCTTGATCCTCTTGGTGAGATACTTTTGGGGTCTTTCTAATTGCTGCAGGTGTCGGGTAAGGTACATCCCAAAAGGGGCATTGTATTCTATGATGGGCCTGATGAGGGATGAATAAAGGGGCACGATTACCTCTCTTGATCTAGATGTGAAACCCTTCGTGATGAGGTGGGCTATGTAAAAGGTCGTTCTAACCACTTTGGCAATGTGGTTTTCAAATGAGAGATTGCTATCAACTTGGGTCCCCAGGTCCCTAATAACTTTCTCTGTACTTAATGGGTTTCCGCCTATGTGGTAATTTGTGGGCACATTGTTTTTGCCAAAGGGTATGACTATACATTTTTTGGCATTTAGCTTTAAACCATGGTGCTGGCACCAGTTATCTGTCTCTGTGAGACCTTTTTGAAGGATGTTTGTGTCAGCTGGTGAGTTGATTATTGCGCCCAGTTTGCAGTCGTCTGCGAACTTGGTGAGCCATAGTCCTCCCACGTTTGCCTGTACCTCAGAAAAGTATATACCGAACAAGCGTGGTCCCAGGACAGAACCCTGTGGGATGCCACTTGTGACCGGTTTCGAGTCTGACATGGCTCCAGCAACTCTCACTCTGTGGGTTCTGTCTTTGAGCCAGTTTGCGACCCATCTTGTGACATAGGGGTTTATATTTAAGCTGGATAGCTTATCTATGATGCCCAAGTGGGGTATTGTGTCAAATGCCTTTGCTACATCCAGATAGGCTGTGTGGACTACCTTCCCTTCATATATGGCTTTGGTGACTGTTTCGAAGAAGTCAACCAGGTTCAAAAGGCAGGATCTGCCCTTGACAAAGCCGAACTTGGTAGGATCTAGTGTCTGTAGGTCCCCAATGTCTTTGTTTATGAGCTCCATGATGATCCTCTCCATAGCCTTGCAGACTAAGCTAGTCAGGCTTATGGGGCGATAGTTTCCAGGGTCCGTAGAGGCTCCACCTTTGTGGAGTGGGACCACTGTTGCTGTACGCCATTTTGTGGGCACATATCCTGTAGTGAGGCTGAGATTGTATAGCTGTTTTATTTGAGGGATTAGTTCCTCTTGGAGTTCATGTAGGACGCAACCTGGGACGCCATCTGGTCCCATGGAAGCAGTGTTTTTTGCTATGGAGAGGGCAGCCTTCACCTGAGCATCAGAGATGTTTGGGAGGCAGCCCTCTGCCGGGATAGATACTTGCTCTTTTGGGGGGGGGTGGAGAAGTTTGCACTGAACCTGTCTGCCAGGATATTGGCGATGTCTGTGGGTTCAGTGTATTTTTTGTCGTTTAGAATCAACTCAGAACAAGTCTGGGAGTTGCATCCCAGGTTTCTAACATAACTGAAAAAAGCCTTATGATTGTCTTTGGTGTCCTGTGCAATTTTTCTCTTGAAGCTGGCCTTGGAGAATTTTATGAGGGATCGTAATTTATTGCTAGTACCGATCAGAGATGCCTTCCCTATTAGGGATTTTGCTCTATCATGTAGTAGCTTCCTCCTTCTGTTGTACAGTTTATTTATGGCAGGGGTCCACCAGACTGGATGCCTGCCTTTGGATGATTGGGTCTTGGTTTTGTTTGGGATAGCATGATCCATGCATTCCTGGAGATGTCCATAGAATGTGTTTATATAGGATTCTGCAGTTTGGGCTGTAGTTTTCACTGGCCCTGGGGCCTTGAAGGATTCCACTTCAGTTTTGAGAAGTGAGAAGTTCGCTTTTGAGAAGTTTTTCACTGTGGTTTTCTGGGCTGGGGGTGGGGTCAGGATGTGGACATCCAGTGAAATTAATTTATGGTCTGATCTTACCAATGAGGGATATACTTCTGGTGTGGAGCATAGAGTCCCCATGTTGGTAATGATCAGGTCTAGTATGTTGCCCCTCTTGTGGGAGTGGTGATTAGTTGTTCCATAGCATTTGAGTTTATAATTTCCAGGAACCTTTGGGCTAAGGTGCTGGGGCTTGAGTAGTGCTCCCAGTCAATGTTTGGGTAGTTGAAGTCGCCCAATATAATGGTGTTTGGAGAGATCTTCATGTTCTCCAATGTTTTCAGGAAAGCCGAGTGGGATTCCTGACTTTGAGAGGGTGGTCTGTAGGATGCTATAAACTGAAAAGCAGTCTTGCCTAGTGTTAGTTGCACATGGATGGTCTCCGATACTTCGTGCAATGCCACTAACCTGGAGGTGTGGATATCCTTGATAAATATGGAAACTCCCCCTCCTTTTGTGGTTCGGTCCCGGTTTTGGGGCCAAAAAGCATGATATGAGGTATAGCCTGGTAGTGCTGGGGTGCTCTCTGGAGCCTTGAACCAGGTTTCTGTCACTGCACAGATATCGATGTTCTCCATACTGAGGAGAGCTTCGAGTGCGTGCATCTTGAGGTTAAGACTTCTGGCATTTAGCAGCATTACCCTTAGTTTCTTGTTCCTTGTGCTGTCTATGGGGTGGGTTTGACTTTTGAACCTTGCCTAAAAAGGCACTATGGGGTGGCAAGAGCCTTTGCCAATATCCGAAAGCCCAGTGGTGACAGGTGCAAGCTGTCCCTAGTGAAGCAACGTGGCTTGTCGAGCATGTCATCCCAGGCTGACAGACACTGGATCCCCTTTGAATGACACCAAAATTTTAGCCAATTGTTAAAATCGATCATTTTGTCTTTGTACTGTGGCATCATTCTAGGTGAGGGTAAGATGCTGCTCAAGGTCAGGGTCATACCAGCCTGGGCTACATGATCAGAGAGCTCCTCTATGTCTCTTTTCATGTAGTCCAGGGAGGTACGTCTCAGGTCATTCACACCAGCATGTACAATGACTGAGTCATATTTGTATTTGCTTTGGAGTGACCTGAGTGCTTGCATTATGTGGCGGATCCTAGCACCCGACAGGCAGCTCACCGTGACCTTCTCTTTATTCAGCCTGGTGAGCGGGACGTCAGTGTGTCTGACAATAGAGTTACCTATTACAAGAGTAGCAGGTGTGTTATTCAGCCTTAAGGGCTGTGGCTGCTTGGCACACTGACTTTGTGGGTTATGTGTTGTGTGTGTTTTGTTTTGAGGTAGCGTTTGTTTGGATGTCTGCTTTGGAGGTCTCTGTTGCTTAGGTAGATTTTTATTTAGAGCCTCCGAGTATGTTTTTGTGTATTTATGTGTTTGGTTTGCTGATGTGGTGGGACTATGTGATACTGGAATTGTGTTGTGTGAGGTTACCTTCTCCTCCTGACTGGTTACACCAGTTTTGAGATGAGAGAGCTCAGCCTCCAGTTTGGCTAAATAGTTGCATCTCTCACATATATTTGAACCTGTTTGGAGGAGGAGAGGGTTGTCCGTGTACATGAGACAGTTGTAACATTGCCTCAAAATTCCCAGATTCACCAGCTGGACTGGAGAGGAAACCATTGACTGACCTATGGACATGCTAGAGTAATATAGGGAAAATGAATTTAAGACGGACCAATAGAGGACAGGGTAATCGTAGAGAGTATAAGAGTAAGTAGTGCTTATGGTTTAATAGTGCTAACTTGTAGGATTACTTAATTGGACCAGTGAAGGGCCTTAGAATGAGAATATGGTGTTTAAATTGAGAGACAGAGCAGTTCTAAGGGAAAAAGTGAAGAGCAGACTTTGTGGAGCCAGGAATAGTTTAAACCCAATTAGGCGGCTATGCCCGCTGTTGCACTATGCACAAAAATATGCAAAACCACGCAAAAGAGGGGTTTAAGAGAGGAAGATGAAGGAGTTTTGGAATTGACCCAAAATGGCCAATAAAACTACAGTTTCAAGTCAGTAACCACTCCCACAGGGGCAGGCAGGCTGCTCAATGTTTTTCACTGCCACTGATCAACAGAGAGACTTCCCTTTAGCCCAAACAAAAAATGGCCTCACAGAAACTTACAAACAGTTCAAGAACAGCAGGCCTGTAACTGAACTTTTTTAAATCTCAGAAAAGTGGGAAAAAAGCAAGATTTTTTTGTTTTTTTGTTTTTTCAGAGATAGCAGAGGTTCACAAGTATCAACAAGTTATAACAGTGCAGTAAATGACCCACCACAAGAGTGCTAGGCCAAAGACAGATAAAATGCAAGTTTTGAGAAAAAAACGATTTTAAAAATAAGTGCAAACAGGAAATTCAGTAAACAGCTCTAGGTTGTGCTCTGAATACAGTTACTAATGCAGAAATCAAGTTTAACAAGCCAGAAAATGTTCAAAATAGGCGGCTATGCAGAAAAACTTAGCAAATAAACAGAGGAAAAATACTTAAAATCTCAAAAGTGGCTCCTTTCTTCTCTCAGCGTTTTCTCCTCTTGGTGGGTGCTTCACCAACAGCCAACAAGCCTGAAAAGACACCAAAACCACGAGGCAACCAGGTTTTAAGAGAGGAAGATGAAGGAGTTTTGGAACTGACCCAAAATGGCCAATAAAACTACAGTTTCAAGTCAGTAACCACTCCCACAGGGGCAGGCAGGCTGCTCAATGTTTTTCACTGGGTTATTAAATATAATTTTCTTGTCATTGAATTTTGACATCATTCTGGATGATGGCAAAATACCACTCTAGAGCAGTATCTTTTCTGTTATGGACACATGCATAGCAAGCTTTCTTCTATCCACTTGTACCTCTATCAAGTCATAATCAGATTTTTCAAGATAGAGGGATCTAAGAACACTTGTTACAACCTGTAACATGGCTCCAGAAAGACAGCTGTCACCCTATTTTTATCCAACCTGGTGAGGGCAATGTCCATATATGGGACTGTTCCCTTTTGAATCTATTTTATATTGACAGCAACAATATGCACACATGGCACTGAATGTAATCTTGCTTTTCAAACAGACAGTGGTTATGACCCCTCTGATATGGAAATGAAGGCTGTGATCAGATCCTCTAACTGAGTTACAGGATGGCCAGCATACCGCAAAGATTATATGCATTATGAAACTGCATAACTTATGTACTTTTCCATGCATGTTTCCCACACACCAAATAATAGATGCCTACTACTTTTAAAAACAATGACACTGAAGTTTCACTACGTTATTTTTTATTTTTTTAAAGCCTCTGTAATATTCAGACTTAATGGTTTATGTTACTACTCCAAACTGAGAAGACGACTGTAAGATAAAAAAGAATGTGAGGGCAAAGTCTTTGAGTTAGACCATAATAATAACAGTAGAACTTACGAAATGTTATGCCTGAATTATTTTAAGGTTTATGATTTATCTTCTTCTTGAAAGAAGAGAGTAAATGTGGTATTGCAGAGACAAAAAAGAAAATATTTACATTTCTAATATATTTTACTAAGTTTTTTGTGCTGCATGAAAGCTCCTACTAAAATAAGAAACTGGAAATGAGAACTGGTCATGGACAAAGTTTTCACAGACTTTGCCTAAGATTCCAATAAAAATTTGAAGCACTAGGCAAATGCATTCAGTTGCTAATATTGTATTATCTATGGAATTTCAGCTCCATTTCTCTTTGACTAACTTGCATTGCTGCTTTTTCAGGGTTCCTTACTGCAGATGGAAAAGTTCATTTGACAGGTTTACAGATTTTTTTTTGTATTACTAGAATCTCTCAGTTTATTCACAAAATCAGGTAGCTCAGATTAATACAGACCATCTATGAATGTGACTGGTACATGCAGATGGGCCATAGGTTCCATACATTGCAAGGTAAAAATGTATACTAATTTTGAAGATGCCATATTGCTTCATTGAATGTGTAGTAAACATCCTCCCAAATATAGCCATCTAGCCTATGTTACCTAATTGTCCCTTCATGTTTCCTGACCTCCGGTAGCTTATGACACCCAGAGATGGAGACAAGTTGGGCATTGCAGATGTCATCCAGTGATATAAGAAGAATTTTCTACTTCTTCCTAAGACTCACATTGTTGGCTTGAAAACATGTAGTGCATACTACAGTATACCAATTCTGTATAGCCATAATTCCATCTGACATGCATGTACACCCCTGGTAGGCTCATGCTTATGAAACAATAACTGGAAGTGTTGCAGTACAAGGCCTTCGCCAGGAGTCAGGAGTCTGTAGCCACCCCCCACCACCACCACAATGCACAAATTTGCATTAACTGGTCAGTCTCACTCCCTTCACAGCCATCCTCTTGTCTGGTCAAGCCATTAAGAGAGCCAGCATTTATGATGTGGAAGAGTAAGTTTTTTGTCTCATATACAAAATGAAAAGAAAACATTGTTTTTTTGTGCTTTTTTTTTTTTTTACATTTTTTATATTTTATAAACAGTCTTCATTACCAGTTATGCAAATGAATACAACACATGAACCTAAGTCAATTTGATTTTTTACAGTAAATTATGGGGGTGCAATTAATAAATGTTTCTGTAAATATTGTATGATTGCATTGTTTTCATTTAAAATTAATGTAGCCATATGTGTTTTATTTATTATGTGAATCTTCATGAGGCATGTAAAATGTTTTCTGTTTTCCTGCATGACTGGTAATTATTAATGTTATTAATTAAAGACAAACTGAATTCTGCCTGCAGCTCACTTATATCATCCATTATTTGCTCTTCATTTTCATCATTCATATCTATATGCTCCTGCCACAAACATTTTCATCTCTGTTTCCTACATCTGACCCTGCCCCTATGTATTTTGATGCCCTCTAAAGCCTGTGACTTCAGCCCTCTAAGAAGCTATAATTCTCATCCTACTCGTTAAGTCCTGCCTCTCCCTTTTCTGATTTACTCCTCTGAATTCCTTCCATAGCAATCTCTTGAAGATACTCTACCTAATCTGCACTTATCGACTTAAATGAATTCCATCTCAATCTCTCCAGTCAGTTCTTTCCCCTTCTCTGTACCACTGGGACCACAGAATGATCCCTCACTTCTCCTTCATATATCCCAGTAGTTTCCACCTCACATGAAATTCAATTATACACTAATATCTTATCCAGCTGCCTTATTTGTTTGCCTTCTTGTCTGCTAAATGCAAACTAGTTCATTCTCTGCCATTTTCTCGATATGCATCCACTATTTCTATCTGTTTGATACACTTCCTTAAACTCTTCTAATATTTAACATTGATCTCAGTCTTCCCATATAGCCTAAGCTCAACTCTAGCACTACATTAATATTCCCCTTCCATGTCATTCTGACTCTTCTGTTTCTTACCCTTTAAATTGCCTCTGCACCACTTATCACGCCCTCTACTTCACCTCCTTTCAGGCCATAGTAAGATCCCACTACCACTCCCCTATCCTCAAAAGTCACACCTACCTCTTATCCCTGAACCATTCTCCTCCCACCAGCAACCTCCTTCCTTTTGCAGTAACATGCCTGTCCCTCTGTTCTTTTTTTTAACTCCTGGGTTGCCTCTTTTCAGTAACTTAAGTTCCAGTAAGCACACTATGCCCAACCTTTCCTTTTTAATGCTACTCAGTATACATCCTTTCTTGACTGGGTTGCTTATTCCCCCTTCTTTCCAAATGCCTACTCTTTAACCTTGCCAGGCAGCCATCTTAACTTCCTCTTAAGTAATGGTCCCCTTCTGGATCTCTTACCTCTCTCTTGGCTCTTCATGTCTCATAGCCTCTGTCTTCTTCTGATATCCTCAGTAACACTGTATCACGAGTTTTCACGCACAGGACATTTACACTTCACCTTCATCAGCTTATACTGTTAGAATGTATTAAGAACACCATTCCTCAGACTGGTAATGCCATATATATCTTACACATTACAAATAAATTTCTGCTAATGCCATATGTCAAATACTGTATGGTAGCTATCAATATTTTACATGCTAACAAAGAGATTTATGAGGAGTTTGAAAACTCACAATATCACTCATTTCAGCAAGTGCACCAATTCCCACTAATCCACTATAAAACTTCCAACCAGTCCTAAACCTAAATTCCTCCATCCCTTCCTATACATAAAATCTATTTCCCTTCCCTAACCCGAAAGTCATAATCACTCCCTAAACCTAATGTCCCCTACCCCTCCCTAACCCTAAATACCACACTCCATTTCCTATCTCCCTCCCTAAAACTAAAAGGACCCTCCCAGCTCCCTCTTCCTACACTGAGCACTTCCTTGCCTCCATCTCCTAGGATGTAAGTAGACGGTGTGGCACACTGCCTCACTGAGCTCACGTTCGAGTTCAAGCATGAGCAGTTGGGCGGACAGGTCTACAGCTATTCGAGTCCTTGGCTGCGAGTTACTGAAATTAAAACAGCCAGGACTCAAGCAGCTGTAAGCATCCTTTTTTAGGTTTTCTGAAACAAAAATCTATTTGACATGGAAATGCGAATGTGTTATTTTCTGGTTCCTGCAGTAACTTTCTACATGGCTATGGCTGAACTGGAGTCCATTTTGAATAATCTGCAAGTCTGGTCAGTAAACAAGCTGGAGATTTTCTAATTCTGAGTGTCATTTATTTTCAAAATAAAAACTATTAGAGTTTTGTTTTTTTTCATTTTGTAAACAGAGATGTTTATTTCCTATATTAATTTCAAAGCACACACCATAAGCTGAAACAGCAGACACTTAACCTGCAATAAAAATCCACAAATATAGAAAAGGTAAAAACAGTGGTAAGAGTCATGCATCGTATACAGAAATGTCAAGTCATGGTTATTTATGGGTAATGACACGTCCTTAGACTGTTTCTCAAATGACATTAAATTACCACCGAAAAGCAGTTGAATAAAATTAGCAGCAGTAAGAAACTATTATAAATATAACTGTCACAAAAATAGCAGGACAAGAATATTGTACATACATCATATTCATTTATTACTACAAGCCAACATGTTTCCCACTAAGTTGTTTCTTCAGAGTTTGATATGAAAAGGTCAAATGCAGAACAAGACAATAACACAGCTTAAAACCACCAGTTAAAAGCATTTTGTATTAATTACTTCAACGTGGGTGTTAGTCTAGCCTTTAACACAGGCATAATGAAAACTCTTTTATTAATTCATTGAAGTTCAGGGTCACAACGCATGTTCTGCCATGTTGTCTTCAAGCTATTTCTATGGTGTAATCACAAATTTGTATATGCCCTCACTCACTGTTCATTTTATTCTAAAGCATATCTGTCACTCTTACAATAGTGCTTCAAGTGAAATATCTGTTAAAAATATATTTCTTCCTGCAGATCAGATAAACAAAATACCTTAATCCATGTTTTGCACAGGCCACTGTTTGTTAATAATATCTACATATAATGGGGTAATAATGATGTCTTTATATATAATAGTGTACTTCATTTCATGTCAGATTTGTGGGCAACTCCCTTCATTGATTTCATTCATAATCTGTATCTGCACTAATAAATGATCTCCCGAAGGTAGCCTTTTTGTAAAACAATGATGGTTCAAGTATTGCTCATCTTAATGAAGCCAGAATGTCACTCAGAATTACAAAAAAAAACTATTCTTTTGACCTGTATGTGGGATATGGTCAACTGGATATAATAAGGGTGACAACTGTCAAAATTATGGAATCCAATTCTATGAATTTATATTCTAAAAATCTTATAATTGGCACCAATCAATAATAATAATAATAATAATAATAATAATAATAATTATTATTATTATTATTATTATTATTATTATTATTATTATTATCAATGTAATTCTTTGGTCATTACTAATTATAAAATTCCAACATATAAATATTTGTGTAACACTAAATTATCACAGCTGTCTAAAAATATGTTTGCATACACAGAGTTTATAGCATCCCCCACTGCTGATCCCCATATCTTTCTATAGCCAACATTATCAAACATGAAAATATTGTTTCAAAACTATATCCATTAGTTCTAGATAAACATTGATAATGCAAATTGTGGAAAATTGAGTATTTAGGCAGCAAACTACTAAAACATCCAAGTTCTCTTCATGTTTGATAGAGTTATTGTCAAAGGAAAAAAACTTCAAAGACCAATACACGTAAGGTTCAGTTAAAGCACTTTAATTTACTTGCAGCAAGGAGACAAAAACATGCAAATACAAGGATTTGTCTAACTACTAACAGGAAGTATGTTCATTCTTATACTGTCTTACAAGACATGGCCTTTTAAGCTGACGTAATCAAACACACTTTAAGCATTGTACTACAGCAGGTGTTACTTCAGATTTTCTGCTGACATGACTAGATTTGTGAGAAACTTTTCAGAAAAACAACCTGGCCTTGATGACCAGTACTTCGCTTATAAGCCTCTATTGTACAGTGTTACATTTCAAGGTACTCTTCTAATACAGATACAAGCAAATGCTGATTGCAGTTTATATTTTCAAGCAGGCTTTGTCCTAATTATATGTTACTTCTACAGCTGTGTATGTTCTCATAGCACAGCGGAACTTCTTGTCTGAGTTTCATATAAGCAGTATTGTTCTATTTATTATTTTTCTAATGCAAGCAGAAATCATCTGCTTCTCAGTAAATTTCCAAAGCACAAGCAAGATTTAGCTGACAATACAAGGTCAGAAAGCAACTGCAGTTTGTACAGATTTATGCAGTATGAAATAGAATAAATGTGTTAACTCTTTTAGGCTCTGAATGCACTAAGCATATTACTAATACACACATTAATACATATTTTTCTAACATTTCCCCCCTATTAATACTTTTATTCTACTTTCAAAATAAGCATAAACAGTGTGTTTTCTTCTCCTAACCTCTTCCACTCAGGATTTGCAGTTAAGAGAGTCATTCAGTTTAAACTTATGAAAGCATTTTTAGTCTTTTAATAGTTCTTTAAACTCAGTACTTTGATATAAGGTTTCAGAAACTGAAATGTCTATTAGGTCTTTAACCCTTTTCATACAGGGGATACCACAACAAACACATATTCCCAGTAGGAGCATTCTTACACAAATGGCAATCAGGATGTTCATTAGGATGGTACCCCACCCCCCAAACCATTTCTGGAAAAAGTCCGTCAGTGGGTTTGGGCCTGGTTTGGTCATGGCCGACACTTGCTGAATTACCTCAAGATGATTGTCTATCTCGTGCTTATGGTCCGGAATATACGAACAGCATTATTATTGGATTAAAGTGCATGTACCACCTCTCGCCGCTAGGGTGAAGTTGAGAGCCATGCTGTTTTGGAGCACTACAGTTCTCATAGCATTCAGTTTATCAGTCACCAATTCGAGAGCAGAAAAAGTTGTGTTGCTCATTACTTTGAGAAATTTTGACAGTTTTCTCAGCTCCCAGATCGATTTCACTGCTCCATATGCTAGTAATATACCTGCCCATGATATAACACTATCACTCAAGTCCATGTGTGTCAGTCCTTTGCCTAGAGAGTGATGGTCTTTGCAATGCGCATTGATTTGTCCCACTGGATTTACAGGTTTTTTGACGACTTCTCAGACATTTTGAATTTTCCCATGAGGCAAAACTGCAGTGTGTCGTATGGCCGGAACCAGGTAATCAAAAAACAACTGCCGGACCAATTCTCAGGTAACCATTTGTATGCCTTTCTAACACACACAAAATAACAGTCCTCTACTTTAGTAGTAACCATGCTATGAATATACACTCGCCCTGCATGAAACATTTTTCTATCATTTGTAGACAGCTCTTTATAAAGAACAGAATTATGTTTTACTTCATCAAGTGTTTTGTACATCAATCCAAGAAATGAATCATAGTTTGTATTACAATAAATATCTACTTTGTTACCTTTAGTGTAACATCTATAAGGGACAGTTACATCGCAATTGTTCCAACCCACTTGAACAGTATCATTTTTAGTTCCCTTTTGTGGAACAGACAAGTGCAATGCTATTTTATCTTGCGCTGTGATGGTTGAGGTATCATAAATCAAGTTTTCCCAGGTCTCATTGACCCCTAGGGGGACTGTAGTCATTAATAACCCCCCGTATGCTGTCGGCAAAGCTGTGCAAATCCAACAATTCGAAACATTGAAAGTCTCAGCATACGCGTATTTAATTGCCTGGTAAGTGTTAAAGTTTGGATGCCAGTTTATGAGTAACGCTTCACGTTTATTCAGGTTCAGTCTGTGTGACTGGGAAAAGAAAAGGCCACAACAAAAAGATTATTGTCATTAGTACAGTTAACAGGATGATTATGCAATACTTCTGAGGAAAGGGTTGTTCTGCATTCCTGTTTCTTATAGACTCTATCATTTTTGCTCTTGGCATGTAACAAGATTTTTGTCCAGTTTAAAGTTTTTAACTAACTTACAGTGCGTCAGGTGGATCCAAGAGACTCACTCTGCTATCTTGACTGCAGTGGGTGTTGACAAAAGTACTTGATATGGACCTTCCTACTTCGAAGACGTCCAATTCTTTTTCTTAACCACCTTCACCCAGATTCAAGTTCCGGGGGAAACTGCCACTTCTGATGGTCCGGTTCGTTTTTTATCTGAAACAGAATTTAACTGCAACAAATGTTTCGAATTTAATAACTTATGCATATACTCTGCTAATGTACTGTCAGCTTCCTGGTCTGCGGCATGAGAGATTTCCACTGAGGTATATAGTAAGCCCTTCCAAAGAGCTTTTCAAAAGGAGTCAATCCTTTTGCATTCGGAACAGTTCTCATGCTCAACAGTGCCAGGGGCAGACAGTACACCCAGTTTCTCTGCGTTTCTGCTACTAATTTTCTTAGCTTACTCTTTAAAATCCCATTATGCCTCTCTACTAGCCCTGCTGATTGAGGGTGATACACACAATGATTCTTTAGGGAAATGCAAAAATGTTTACTTAACTGCTGTATGGTCTGATTTACGAAGTGAGTGCCGTTGTCACTGTAGATCCTTTCCGGAATGCCGAATCTAGGGATGATTTCTTTAACAAGAACTTTGGCCACTGTCATAGCGTCTGGATTTTTAGTCAGAAAGGCTTCAACCCATCTGGAAAACATATCTACAATGACAAGACAATGCTTCTTATTTTCACATTTATTCAATTCTATGAAATCCATACAGATAGTATGAAACGGACATGGTGGTGTAGGGAAACTCCCTTGCTTGGGCTTTAATGCCCCTTCTGCATGATGTTTATTACAAACATGGCACATCGAACAGAATTTCTTTGAGTAGTTTGTAAATCCGCACGTCGTGAACACTTGGTTCACCAGCTGTACCATCCCCCCTGTTGAGACGTGGCACTGCCCATGGCTCAACAAGGCTGCATATCTAAACAAATTAGACGGCAATATTGTTTTTTTTTCTTTAGAGCTGTACAGCCCCTTTTCAAGAATTGATCCTCGTTTTACCCATTTTTGTTTTTCAGCTTGCGTAGTAAGTGTCTGCATTGTCTTTAACATTTCTAAGTTTAAAATCTCAGAGGGTTGTAAATTCTCATTTAAAAGAAATACTTCTGAAGCTGCCTGATTTGCAGCTGTATCACCTCTCGCATTACCTTTTGAAATCCTATCCTGTTGCTTGGTATGAGCTGTGCATTTACAAATAGCTACTTTCTGAGGTAACTGAATAGATTCTAAAATATCTAAAATAAACTGTGCATGATTGATTGGTTTGCCAGTAGATGTTATCATTTCTCGATTTTTCCACTGTTGCACAAAAACATGTACAGTAGAAAAAGCATACTGGCTGTCAGTAAAAATGTTTACACATTTACCTTTTGCTAAGGTACATGCCCGTGTCAAGGCAATTAATTCTGCTGCCTGTGCAGATAAATTATGTGGTAACGATTTTGCTTCTATAATGTCAGTATCAGAAACTACGGCATATTCTACTAGGTTTTGTCCTGCAGGACCCCTTTTGCATGAGCCGTCCACGTAGTATGTCACCTCGGCATCATCCAAGGGAACATCCGTAAGATCTTTTCTAGGCAGTGTCTTTTGCTCAATCACCTGCAGGCAGCTGTATGGTGTGCCATCTGCAGGGGTTGGGAGCAAGGTTGAAGGGTTTAAAGTTGTACATCGTTCAATTGTCATATGAGGTTGGCTCAACAGTATAGTCATACAGGAAAGATGCCTAGCAGGGGAAAGATATGCTACCTTCTCTTGCAATAAAATAATCGCGACTGCATGAGGCACTCTCAATGTGAGAGGGTGGAACAACACTACTGAGGCCGAAGCCTGCACTGCCATTGCAGCTGCAAATACTGTTTGTACACAATGAGGTAAAGACCGTGCCACTGGGTCCAGGTGTGATGAATAATAAGCAATAGGGCGTTGCTTGTCTCCATGCTGCTGTGTTAACACTGATGTCATATAACCTTGCTTACAATCTACAGTTTGGAAAAAACGTTTATGATAGTTTGGTAATCCGAAAACTAATGAGGACGCTATTAACTGTTTCAGTTTGCAGAAAGCAGATTCTGCTTCTGGTGTCCATTGTATCAAATCCTGTGCTGCCATAGGCTTTGTATAAATCAAGTTAGTCAGTAGTGCAGATTCCAAGGCATAGTTTGGAATCCAGCTCCGACAAAAATTAGTTGTACCCAGGGAGGGCATCATTTCCTTCTTGGTAGTGGGTTTTGGTGCTTGCAAAATCGCTATTTTTCTGTCCTCATCTAATGTCCTACCCTCCTTGGATATTACATATCCTAGGTATTTAACTTGTTTTTTCCAAAGCTGCAGTTTATTTTTGTTTACTTTATGTCCTTTAGTGGCTAAAAATTGTAATAGCGCTATAGTGTCTTCTTTACAATCTTGCTGGGTGGGGGACGCCAGCAGGATATCATCAACATAAAGCAAAATCTGGCTACCTCTTGGTGGGGTAAACCCCGCTAAGTTGCTTGCCATTTCTTGTGAGAATATTGTTGGACTTTTACAATACCCCTGTGGTAGTTGCGTATATGTATACCTTTTCCCCTGAAATGTGAATGCAAACCAATGCTGACTGTCAGGGTGTATCGGTATAGAAAAGAATGCATTGCTGATATCTACCACAGAAAAATATTTCTGTTGAGGTTTTAAATCAGTCAACAGGGTATGTGGGTCTGGCACCGTAGGTGCCCTTGGTATTACTGCGTCATTTACAGCTTATAAATCTTGGACCATACGCCACTCCCCATTCGCTTTCTTAACAGGAAATAAGGGTGTGTTACATGGTGAATCAGGAGATTCCACCGGCACCCCTTCCTTAAGTAAAGCTGCTATAATAGGTTTGATTCCTACCTCTGCGTCTTTTCTTAAGGGATACCGTCTT
Organism: Protopterus annectens; assembly: GCF_019279795.1. Lineage (NCBI taxonomy): Eukaryota > Metazoa > Chordata > Ceratodontiformes > Protopteridae > Protopterus > Protopterus annectens. Next base: position 366,617,866 of record NC_056732.1, on the reverse strand, counting down.
CTCTGTGGTCTAAATGCTGACTTTGGCGTAATAGTAACTGGTCCCGCTGTACGGATAAGTCCTACATCTGATTTTCCTGTTGACCAGAGATTTTCTGGTATATTCTGTAAGGCATTTTTTTTTCTCCTTCAATAGAAGTGCTAATCAGCTGTCCTTGCTAGACTGCAAGTGTACAGCTGGGTGGGTCTGAGTTATCCAATTCACCTTCTGCATTTGTATTCCCTGTTCTGACAGATGTAACTCTGTCTGTTTTTCCCATTTCGTGACTTTTTCTCTTAAGTCTACCCAGACTTATAGCTCCTTGCCTCTTCAGACATGTGGTACTCCATTCTCATACCCACCCTACTAGCCCCATACCTCTTAACCCTATATGAATCCCAACCTCTTCTAGGATTCCATGTATCAAATGCTCATACCAACACCCTAGAAACTAAACATACTAACTTCTTTCATATCAGCAGTACAAAGACAACTCTTATGCTATGCTCCTACTCCCAACACACTAACACCAGCAAAATTAGCCTTCGACTGAAACACTACTGTAAAATAGTAAATAAATTCATGAAATTTATCTCTAAGCTAAGACTTAGTCTGTTACTTGCTGGAGATATACACCCTAACCCGGGCCCTACCAACATAAATAAATACTCTCCCCCTACCTATAACTTAAGCCAAAACCCTACAACACTCCATCCACCCAACTCTCTTCTTACCTGTCATCTCAACATCAGAAGCATCAATAACAAACTGCATGAACTCCATGCTCTCCTTACTGTTCTCGCTCCTGACATACTGTGTCTCTCTGAGACCTGGTTAAAACCCACAACTACTGATAATGAAATACTTCTCCCTGGTTATAACATACACAGGTTGGACCTGGCCTCCAGAAAAGGGGGTGGGGTGGCAGAACTCTATAAATCTGATATGATTGTAACTACAGATGTTATACAACTACCTCAAATTAAGAATTCAGAAATCTTAGCTACCAAACTGAAGCTTAATAACAGTAAATGTATCTATATAATCTGCATGTACATTCCCCCAGGTAATAATATAACCACACTAGAAAACACCCTCCACTGGATATCTAATCACTACCCTCAAGAAACCTTACTGCTCGGTGACTTTAATATAGATTGGAATACATGTTCCTCAGAATCTCCTACCTCTCATATTAACTTACATTCTTTCAAGCAAGTTATTAATACTCCAACTAGAATAGGTAAACCTAACCAGAAAGAAAGTATACTCGATTGGGTACTCATTAATAATCACCCTATCCAGTATACATTTGGTACCCTCCCTGATAGTGTAAGTGATCACTACCTTACATATATAATCAAACATAAAGCAGGCAATCCAAAACAACCCCTACTTCGACATGTCAGAAATAAAAAAAACTTCGACCTAACCAAATTTCAACAAGAACTTCACTCTTGTAATTGGAATATACTAAAACATCTCCCCCTAGAAGAAGCAGTCTCCTACTTCAACAAAAAATTCATTGAGATCCTTGACTTTCATGCTCCCATCTGCTCTAAGAAAACCAAGGCAAAAGCCATACCATGGCTCTCAAAAGAGACTAGGCTTAAAATTAAACTTAGAGACAATGCTTGGGCTTTATGGCGAACTACCAAACTCCCTCGGGATCAAACTGAATACAGGCAACTTAGGAATGCAACTAAAAAACTAATACTACTTGACAAAAAACAATACTACAGCAAATTACAAACTTCCAATCAACATAACCCTCAAAAGTTCTGGGCAGGGCTAAATAATCTTTTACACCCTGGCAAAACTACTACCCCTGTACCAGCCGCCCTCACTGAAAAACCCCAGAAGCAGTTTCAGACAGTTTTAATAATTTTTTTACCAAGACTATCCAAGCCCTAACCAGTACACTGCCCCTCAGCCCCCACAGCCCAGATAATTCCACCCCAAAACATTTACCACTATTTAGCTTCCAACCAATTGCAACATCACTTATCCGCACCTTACTTAGAAAACTTAAACCTACCACCCTCTCAGCTGACCAACTTCCAGCTGAATACCTACAAAAGTCAGCTGATGCCATTGCCTATCCAGTCTCATTACTTATCAACCGCACCTTAAAAGAAGCTAAAATTCCTAATATCTGGAAGATATCCTACATCATTCCTTTCCATAAAGAGAGTAGTTCTACTGAACTCTCTAACTACAGGCCCATAGCCATACTCTCTCCTCTAGCTAAAATAATGGAGAAATGTATTCAAAAACAATTCATGTACCACCTAATAAACAACCATCTCCTGGCAGATACACAGCATGGCTTCAGACCCCACCATAGTACCACTACAGCCCTCTTAGTCTTCTCAAATAGCATAAACTATTATCGTAACAATAACCATATCTCTTCAGCTCTATTCCTGGACCTGTCCAATGCTTTTGATATGGTGGATCATGAACTATTAATCCACACCCTACAATCACTCTGTCTAGATCTAAAAGCACTACAATGGTTTGTTTCCTACCTAAGTGGTAGACAACTGGCTGTAATTTGGCAAAATAAACTTTCCACTCTGTTACCTAATACCCTGGGTGTTCCACAAGGCTTTATATTAGGCCCACTACTATTCTCCATTTTTATCAATGATTTGCACACTGTCATACCTAAAGTTAACTGCATCCAATAGGCAGATGACTCTACACTTATTTGCTCTGCTACATCCTCTTCAGAGTTACAGCTAATTACCCACACTACCTTTAACACAATAGAAAACTGGCTCTCCAACCGCCGCTTGATATTAAATCCCAAAAAGACTAAAATGCTAATATTCCTACCAACACAAAGGTCCTGCCCCATAAATATTACAATTAAATCTAAGGATGGCGCAATCATCTCACCTGACCCATCTACTAAACTTCTAGGGGTCACTATTGACAACAACTTAAAATTTGACCTACACGTTAACCAAATGATCAAAACCATCAATAAGAAACTAGGATCCCTGTATAGAATAAAAAACTTTCTGACTCCCCCAGCCAAGGTAGCCATCGCGCGACCTCACCTTCTCTCTACTCTCCTATATGCATCTCCTCTTCTTCTAAACAACAACAAGACAACTCTAAATAAGATCACTACCTGTTATAATCACATAGCCAGATTTGCCACTGGGCTCCCCTTTAGGACACATCACTGCATCAACCTAACCCAGCTAGGTTGGCTCGAACTACCTAGTCTACTGCTCTACAACCAACTGATTTTGGCCCACAAAATCATATACAACCCTGAAAACACCCCTGCACTCAAAAACCTAGTCACCCTGTATCACAACTCATGACCACTGTGTTCCTTTAACAGAGTCCTCATCCAGACTTACAAAACTAATAACCTAGCCAGTGACTCTCTCCTTTCTAACTCTCTAGGTAGATCTTGGAACCATCTACCCCCTGAGATTACCTCACTTTCTTCTATAAATCATTTCAAAGCCAAGCTCAAACAATACCTGGGGTCAAAATGGACCTGCTACTGTACCAAACCTAGCTAATCCATGGATTATCCATAAGGATCACCCTTAGCAACTGCTACTTTTTCCAAACTCACTTGATGTTATCTTATGACTATTTTGTCACTACTCCTCATGATAACTCTTGACTCCTTGCTAAAAAAAAATTTGTTTTGTTTTTTGTACATTGTCTTTTTGTATATTGTCTTTTTCTTGTTTGTTATTGTTGGAGCTTTTCTCCCCGGGCCTCCGCTGAAAATGGACATATATCCAGTCGGACTATCCCGGTTAACAAATGTAAAATAAATAAATAAATAAAAATAAATAAAAATTTTACATTCTTGTCCTTAGTTAAGCTAACATGTGGTAATCGATTAGATTTATAGAGTGCGAAGAACTACTGGGGCAATTAACAGCTGGCTGCACTGTTTCCTTCTGTGTCCCAGTACAGATTATGTAATATCAATCTGTTTGCATGATTTCTAAACAATTTTTGCTCATATTCCTTATCAGGTCCTGGTGTATTACAATAATACAGAGTACAATGCAACAAATGCTGTTTATCAATGTCAAGGGAGGGGAACTTGCTGATGGCTATGTTCATCAATTCTTCGGTCACTGCCCCTGGACCAGTCGTAACCAAGTCCTGGCTGTACCAATAATACGTTTTACCCTCTGATTGCACTGCAAAGGTATCAATTTGTCGCTGTGCTTCCATACCCTGCATAGTCGGAACTACTGCTATACCAAATAGCTGCATAAGGTCTCTGCCCAAGAGGTTTACTGGGCATTTTGCAGAAACAACAATTTTACTTTTCTGGGTCAATCCTAAACAGGATCAGTTATCACAATATTATGGGAGAGTGGCTCCCAATACAGCTGTCGATTAGCTGCTTTTACTAATTTGTAATTAGGTGACTCTGAATTCTCTGGCAGTTTGGAAGGAAGTATCAGGGTCCGTGAGGCCCCTGAGTCACATAAAAATGTGACTTCCCTCCCTTCTACCAGGAGTGGGACTTCTGGTTTTGTGTCTGCTAAATAGAGCTCCAAGCTCAATAAAGCCAAATCCAATATTTTATTTTCCTCATTATCCGTGACTTCCTGCACCTCCTCTATTTCTTCTGTCACATTCTCTACTCCTTCTATCACATTCTCATCTGTCCCTTCTCTGCTATCCCCTTCTAGTGATTCCTGACTATCATATAGTCAGTCCTCACCCTCCTTATCTTCCGTGGTTGCCTTCTTGTTTTTCTTGCAATCCCTTGCCAAGTGTCCCTTTTTAACTCATTTAAAGCACTCACCCTTTTTTTTTCGCCCTTCAAAGTCCTCTGATCGTTGATCAGATTGTTTGTTTCCCTGGGCATTTCTCTTGGCCTTTTTTCCAGACTGTACTACATATACTTCTGCTCCATCTTCTACAGAAAATACTTGGGACTTCTTTTTCTTTTTGCTATTAAAATGCCTTTCGGCATGCCTAGCATATTCAACTAATGACTGTAATCTGCTTGTACGATGATCTACCATGTGCTTTGTAATAAAGCTGCTGATGGGTGCAATACTGCCTTTCAAAAAATGCATTCTTTAACTGCTGCTCATATGGGGAATCATGTGTCTGATCTTCAGGAACCTGCATTCCACAATGGTTATTGAAACATTCTAATAGTCTGGCATAATACCGGTCAATAGCTTTACCTTCCTGTTGGATGCATTGATTAATGCAAGTCCAGTCTGCCCTAGGCTTCCATTTCTCAGAGATTTGGTCTGTAAGACCTTTCACTCTGTTGTCTAATTCTGCGCTACTATGTGGGAGGGGCCTGAGCGCAATATCACGGGGATTCCAGTCGCCACTAATCATGTGCCAATCTGGTCCCACAATTTGTCTGACTACTTTTTCTACCACTTCTCCGTTTAAATTATAACTTAGCCTCATTCCTTGCAAATCTTCTAAGAATTTTCTAAAATTAACTTTTGGATGGGGAATTCCCTCAGTGGCTTTCCGGATGTCTTCCGGAGTCCAGGGTCTATACACTAGAATAGTTGGGTCCTGACCTTCTTGCCCTGCCTGAGGATTAGGCACTTCTATGAGTGGGCATATTTCTACTTCACTCATAGATCGCGAATTCCTACCCATTTGATATAACTCAATGTCCCCTTTTGAGTTACCTGCCCATGTTCGAGACTTGGTCTCAACGGGATCTCTAATAAACAGTTTTGCTTTTGTAGTGTCTCTACTCACAGTGACAGCAGGATATCGCGGGGGTGGACTAACTTGTTCACTTGCTTCATATTCTGGTAAGGGAGGCGGAGGGGCTGATTACTAAGTTATTGTCCTCCTTATCTAAAAACATTGCTTTTGAATTATTATTCTTTTGTTCCCTTCGGTTTACTTCCTCAATCCACCTGTGTGCCTGAGGAATTCCTAATTGACGTTGCTTTTTTACCCGACCTTTAGAATCGGTTTTAAGCTGTCTGACAAGATTGACAAGCAAGGAATTTTCTAATTTACCATCAAATTCATACTTATTAACCCATTTTGAGTAGTATTCAATATTATCAGCATGCTGTGACTGCATGTATTTTGTGTCTTCGGTTAACGGCGGATTTTGGGACCTTTTTGTACAATTATTACCCATTTTGTTCTACCCTTTTAATCATTACGTAACACCTTATTTTTAACATGGTACCACGGATGTTTTTATAGTCTCTTCAGAATGACTGCTTACCTGCTCTGTTTCCCTGATCTATGACAAGACAGTAATCTTTCTGTCCCTGACTTATAAACAAAGTCTCTAACAGAACAAATACAAATCTAGTCCCTGATTTAAAACAGAAGAAAAAAGAAGGTGGATTCACCTTACTTGAGCCTTCGTGATTGATCACCTGGTTCAAGTAAACCCGTCCTTCAGTCGCAGATTAGAAAGTGGCTGGCCTCTTTTGTACGACAATTCAGTCGGAGGACTTTTCAAATAAGAAGAACCAATGTGGTTTCTTCCCTGTACTGTTTCAAGCCACCTGGCCTGTCTGATCCGAGGTGAAGTGAAGGTTTACGGTCCGAAGGACCAATCTGTCAAAGGAAAAAACTTCAAAGACCAATACACGTAAGGTTCAGTTAAGGCACTTTAATTTACTTGCAGCAAGGAGACAAAAACATGCAAATACAAGGATTTGTCTAACTACTAACAGGAAGTATGTTCATTCTTATACTGTTTTACAAGACATGGCCTTTTAAGCTGACGTAATCAAACACAACTTTAAGCATTGTACTACAGCAGGTGTTACTTCAGATTTTCTGCTGACATGACTAGATTTGTGAGAAACCTTTTTAGAAAAACAACCTGGCCTTGATGACCAGTACTTCGCTTACAAGCCTCTATTGTACAGTGTTACATTTCAAGGTACTCTTCTAATACAGATACAAGCAAATGCTAATTGCAATTTATATTTTCAAGCAGGCTTTGTCCTAATTATCTGTTACTTCTACAGCTGTGTATGTTCTCATAGCACAGCGGAACTTCTTGTCTGAGTTTCATATAAGCAGTATTGTTCTATTTATTATTTTTCTAATGCAAGCAGAAATCATCTGCTTCTCAGTAAATTTCCAAAGCACAAGCAAGATTTAGCTGACAATACAAGGTCAGAAAGAGTTTGTACAGATTTATGCAGTATGAAATAGAATAAATGTGTTAACTCTTTTAGGCTCTAAATGCACTAAGCATATTACTAATACACACATTAATACATATTTTTCTAACAGTTATATAAATCTTTAATGTCTGCAGTAACCAGAATAACCCCGGCATCATTTTTTATATATGCTTTCTGCACTGCTGTACTGAATAACCCTAGCAAGAGTGTGAGAGCAAAGTGGAGGGACCATCACATAGGTAGTTATGACAGTTGTTACTATGGTCATCGGCCTTCGATGGCCCTGCCACACCTGGTCTGGACAAGCAGTTTTAAGGGACCAGCAGAGTAGGCCACTATCAGTAGTGATCCACTCCCCGCTTCATCCCCAGCTGCTACCACTTTTCCTGGCCTACTGTTAAGGCTGAGCCATAAAGCCTTCATCATCACAGGCAGATAGGGCCATAATTTTAGCCTTGATCCCACCTCCAGTCACTGATGTGGCCACCCATATCACCACTGAGTCTCCTGTGCTCACATTTACACATGAGTGCTGCTACACATGCACAGAATGAGCTACTATCACTGGCTTGGGAGCATCAAGACATTAAGCCAGATCCCTAGCTGATTTCATCTCCTGGGGCATCTACTTGTAAGTGACAAACAATCAACCTGACCAGTGATCCCTCCATCAGGATGGGTGAGCCAGCATCCTCAGCTCAATTCCAACCCTCCCCTACCTTTCTTCCAGCACTCAGATTGTTGTTTGAGATTGGTTTGTCCAGGTCTTAGGGCTTTATCCTCTCTATCATGGAGCCCATAGTTGCCTCAAATGTGATGATATTTAATCAGTGAATAACATGTTCAGTGTCACGTACATAGGCTATGGCAAACCTGCAAAAAAAGTCAATAATTTCCATTAAATACCCATGAGTAAAGGTTATGGGCATCAAATCATTGCTTTCATTCTAAGGCAAACTACATCCTATTAAGTGACAGTTTGTCAAAATTCATGGGTCCCTGTAGCCCCGAAACCACAACTACTTATGCAGAATTATTCACAGAGTCCCTATAGAAACATGTGAATGGCTGCACAGAGGCTGCATACCTACCAGAATTAAACCCAAAACAAACATTGAAAACTAACTCTACTGGTGGAATGAATCCTCATCTAAACAGGGTATTTAATAAAAGGAAGAAAGCTCATGGCCAAAATCAGGAAGAGCAAACCCCCTTAAAGATAAGTGCAGTCTTATACAACTAAACAAGAAACGTAGAGGCCTAATTAAGTCCAACAAGGCCAACTATGATGTCAGAAAAGCCTTGCAGGCTAAGGAGAATCATATTGTCTTTGTCAGCTATGTACAGACATTAAAGGTAACACACTTTAGTGTGCAGAACTGGTGGTGACCGGCTCTACCTGCACGTATCCTGGTGACATAGCAAATCTACTGGCTGATAAATTCAGGTCAAAATTCACCCACCACTCCTCCCCAGCTGCACCACATAAAGTCCCCTCCAACATATCACCTCCAGCTATCAGCAGGGACCAGGTGCTGGCAGCATTCACTAAAGCCAAGAACACTGCCTCCATCGGTGAAAACAACATACCTGGTTAGCTCCTGAATAGTATAAAACACAACATATCAGGACCACTTGAAGCACTCCAACTACAGCTGTGAGACAGACTACATTCCAAGTGAATGGAAGATCACAACAGTCATTCCCCTCCACAAGGGAAGACCATCAACTGATGCAGGGAAATACAGACACATCCGTCTAACAAGCCTAATATGCAAAGACATGAAATGAATCATGGGAATGATAAACAAGGACATTGGAAAACTACAGACACTGGACCCTTCACAATTTGGCTTTGTTAAGGGAAGGTCATACTTACTTAACCTGGTAGACTTCTTTATGAGGCTCACCATGGCAATGGTCAGGGGAAAACAGTGCATACTGTGTAGACAAGGCATTTGGTATGGTAACAAGTCAAGCATTGTTGGCAAGGTTTCTGAGCCAGACATAAATCCCTGTATAACTTGCTGGATTGCTAGTGGCTCATAAACAGAACACAAGAAGTCAGCTTTTTTTAAGACCATGTTCACAAAGAGACCAGTCACCAGGAGACTAACCCAGGGCTCCATGCTGGGCCTGCTCCTGTTAGGTATCTACTTCTCAGAAGTCAAAGCTAATGTTCAAGGCCTCTGGCTCATCAAGTTCACATATGACTTCTCCACAAGACACCAACATTTTGCAAGAGGAATTAACACAGACCCCTGGGATTCCGTATACTGGCTAAGGCTCTTGCCACCCCTATAGTGCCTTTTTTAGGCAAGGTTCAAATGACAAATTCACCACCATAACAGGAGCAAAAACTGAGGGTAATGCTACTCAGTGCTAGAAGTCTAAATCTCAAAATGCACTCCCTCGAGGCACTCCTTAAAATGGACAACGTTGATATCTGTGCAATGACTGAGACCTTGTTCAAGGCTCCAGAGTGCACCCCTGCATTACCAGGCTATAAATCATACCACACTTTTTGGTCATTTAACCTGGACCAGAACACCAAAGGCGGAGGTATGTCCATATTCATTAAGGATATCCACACCTCCAGGCTAGTTGCTCAGCATAATGCATCCGAGGTAATCAAAGTGCAACTAACTTTGGGCAAAACTGCAATACAAATTGTAGCTTGCTACAGATCCCCCACTATGCTCCAGGATTCTCACTCCTCTTTTCTTGATATATAGGAAAATATTAGGGTTCAACCAAACTCCTTAATAATGGGTGATTTCAACTACCCCACCATTAACTGGGAAAACTACTCATGTACCAACTCCTTCGCTCAATGTTTTCCGGACTTCATAAATTCCAATGCCTTGGATCAACAATATCCTAGACCTAGTCATTACTAACATGAGTGACTGGTGTTCCACAGCTGAAGTCAACTCCTTGTTGGTCAGATCCGACCATAAGCTAATCACCGTAGATATCCCCATCCCACCCTCATCCCTCATTAAGGAAACCACAGTAAAAAATTTCTCCAAAGCCAACTTCCTGCTTCTTAAGACATATGTGGCGAACTTCATGACACCCATGCAGATGGACAATGCAGTTATGACTGCTGAATACTGCACAATTGCACTCTATAAGCACTTACACAAGTGCATGGATTGCGCTATCCCAAACAGAACCAATACACTATCCTCCAAAAAAAGGAAGCCAATCTGGTGGTCCCATGCCATAAACAAACTCTACAACAGAAGGAAGAAACTGTTGCAAAAGAGAGTAAAATCCCATGAGTGGAGGAGCTCCCTGGTCATCCTCAGTAAGAAGCTAAGATCCCTTATAAGATCCTCCAAAGCTAGCTATGAAAACAAAATCACCCCTGATTCTAAGGACAACCACAAAGCATTCTATAGCTATGTCAGGAATCTCAATAGCAACACCCAGATCTGCTCTGAGTTACAGCACAATGGCACGAAAATTACAGAACCAACTGATATTGCCAACATCCTGGCAGATAGGTTCATTAAATGCTAACTTTACCCCCCTCTCACCCTCTAAAGGGCCCATATCTATACAGGAAGAATGCAGAGTCCCTGTAATCACAACTACGCAGATAAAAGCTACTCTCTCTAAAGGCAAAAACATACCATCCATGGGCCCAGACAACATCTCAGGCGGCATTTTATATGAGCTTCAAAATGAACTGGCTCCCCACCTTAGCACCATGTTCAATCATCACCTCACATCAGGCTATGTGCCCACTGAATGGTGCACAGCAACAGTTATCCCACTCCACAAAGGGGGAGCCACCACTGATCCCCGAAACTATCGCCCTATTAGCCTGACGAGCCTGGTCTGTAAAGCCATGGAACATATCATCATGTAACTCATAAACAAAGACATTGGTATCCTCCAAACTCTGGACCCCACCCAGTTCGGGTTTGTGAAAGGCAGATTATGCCTCCTGAACCTGATCAACTTCTTTGAGACAGTCACCAAAACTGTAGATGAGAGTAAGGTGGTTCACACAGCCTCTCTTGACCTCACCAAAGCTTTCAACACCATCCCCCAGGTTGCCAACTGGCTCACTGACAGAATTCACACTGTAAAAGTTGCAGACTCCAAATCTGACTTCAAACCAGTGACAAGTGGAGTACCACAGGGTTCAGTCCTGGGACCTCTCCTGTTTGGTATCCACTTCTCTGAAGTACAGGCTAACAAAGAAGACCTTTGGCTAATGAAGTTCACAGATAACTGCAAACTAGGAGCCATAGTCAAGTCCTCAAATAATGTGGACATCCTACAGAAGGGCCTCACTGAGACCGGTGCCTGGTGTCAGAGTCATGGCCTCAAGCTCAATGCCAGAAAGTACATTGTCATCCCCTTTGGTAAAAACTTTGTACCCGTGAACTACCACATAGGTAGCAGTCTACTCAACACCAAAAGTGTGATAAGAGACCTTGAGACACAGGTGGACAGTAGTCTCTCCTTTGATAATCACATTGCCGCAGCAGTCAGGAAATCTTTCTACATGGCACACCTCATCACAAAAGGTTTTTCATCCAGGAAAAAAGAGGTCATTGTTCCCCTCTACTCGTCACTCATTAGACCCATTATAGAGTACAATGCCCCTTTTGGAATGTACCTCACAAGACATCTGCAGCAGCTGAAAAGGCCACAGGAGTACCTCACAAAGAGGATGATTGGCCTCAAGCAGATGCCTTACACAGACCATCTCAAAAATCTCCAGCTTTACTCCATCGTATATCATCTACAAAGAGGCGATCTCTGCCTAACATACAAAGCTATGTCAAACCTGAGCTGTTGGACCTGCTGCACCTAAAAAAATCCCAGTCCCTCCAAGCTACATGCTTTAGGGACCTAAACCTTGTCACCACAATAAACAGAACATGTTGGAGGGATAGATTCCTGTCCTAGAGACTTCCCATACTCTGGAACAAGCTACCCATCTATATTAAACAAAGCTCCTCATTAGCAGTCTTCAAGAAAAATCTTAATGAGTGGATAGGAAATAGGAACTTCACCCTGGGGATCACTTCTGTGGCTCTGCTTGACAGGGGCACAGGAAAATAACTTTCTTGGGTGGTGTAAGCCAGGGAACCTTGTTGGCTAGGCTTACTTAGGCCCTTGGGCCAATAGCCTAGTACCTACCTATGAACCTATGAACAAATGACTGATGCCAGAGCCTAAAACTCAGTGCCAAACAATGCATTATAATGTGTTTTGGGAACCTGTCAACCTAAGTTAATTACTTAATTGATGAAACACCCCCTAAAAGTCAACCCAATAATAAGGGACCTGAGAACATATGTAGACAGCAATTTGACCTTTGACCAACATGTAGCTAAGATAGTAAGAAAGTCATTCTGTGTCACCCAACTTATAGTAAGGGTATGGAATCCAGGTTTAAGGAAGTTATAGTACCACTCTACATGGCTCTTATCAGAACTATCGTTGAATACAATGCCTCCTTTGGCATGTATCTAACCAGACACTTGCAACAGTTGGATTGCTCACAAATGTTTCTCACCAGGAGAATTCAGGACATGAATACCATGTCCTCCGCTAATATCCTAAAGACTGCGTCTCTGTATTCAGTCTCCTACTGACTGCTGAGAAAAGATCTTTGTCTGGCCTACAGGCCTTCCTCAGAACAAGCCCTGATGGATATGCTGCACATGCGCAAAACAAACAGCAATAGAAACACTAGATCCAGGAATCTGAACTTCACTTATGACATAAACAGAATATGCTGGAGACACAGATATGTGTCTCAAGGCATCCCTACACTCTGGAATAGGCTCCCCATGACATGAAGCAGAGTTCATCCATGATTCTATTCAAACGAAACCTGGCAACTGGATGTGAAATCATAAGTTTACCCCTGGTCTAGCCCCATGTCCCTTATGGACAGAGCCTGAGTCCATCAAAAAGAAGAGTATTTTTCTAACTAAACCCCCCTCCTAAAAATCCTTAGTTGCTTCCTTACTGACATTCCCCCACTGCCTTATAGACACCCATAATACCTGGGGCCTAAATGGTTTGGTGTACGGGGATAGGCTTGTAAGGGCTTTAGAGGTCATTAGCCTATTAACAACCAATGAACCTATGAACAAAAAGAAAGGGAAAAACATGCATGGAAGGGGCATATCCCCATGGCTGTAGTTGAATTATTACTTCAACAGTACCCTCCCCTACATCCCAACCTCTCTCTAATTCTTATGCAGCCCTTATCATACGCCTTTTAGGATGTTTCTACTATGTTTCATCAAAACTAAATTCACAAGGATGAACAAATCAAGCATCTTTTGTGGTACAACAAGCCCTCCAGTACCCCCTCAAGAAGAGGGCATGTACCCACATACCCCTTTGCTTATACATATACATACATATCTATATAAATAGAGAGATTTACACACAGACACACACACACACACACACACACACACACACACACACGCACACGCACGCACACACACACACACACACACACACACACACACACACACACACACACACACTAATTCCACAGCTACAGAGAAAAAGAAAAATCTCAAACGCTTGGAATCATTGTCAGCACACAAATACAAACAGGACAGTTAGTGATTTAATATACAAAAGAAGTTACCAGGCATTTCCAAATTTACGAATATACAGCAGTGATTTTAAGCTTGTCTACCTTACACTCAATCAAGTGCATGGAAACGTTTTATGACATAAATTTGTAACTGCTCTCTTGATATTTACTGAAGTCTGAATGTACAGGTGTGAGATCAAGAAAGTGTTACTATAGTAGAGACATTAAATAAAAATATCTCAATGACTATATGTGTATGACTTCATTATCCTTCTAATTGTGCTAGCGCTATGAAGATATCAACAGTGTATTAACCAGAACAGCTGGGGAATGAAGTAATAAGACTGCAGGAATCTTCTTCTTTCAGCTTTTCCCAGTTAGGGGAAGCCACAGAGGATCACCTGTACGCTCATGATTGGCAGTGGAGTTTTACAGTGTTGAGTTGCCAGCCTGGTGCCCAACCTTCCACAGAAGGCACACACATGCACACACTCACACCTAGGGCCAATTTAGAGTGTCCAATCCACCTACAGCATGTCTTTGAGATATTCCTGTTAAATTTGTGTATATTTTCTCAGTGTTCTCTGATCGATGCACTTGTCTATACAATCATCGGATATTTAAGGCGTAGTTGAGTGGAAGGGGCTGCCCTTGCTTTTTAACTTGTGTTGTTTGTGTTATATATCTTTGGATATCACAGTCACTAATAATTTTGCTTCAATGATTTGTTTGATTGATTGAGTGGCAGACTGATTGATTTGTGTGTGCATACATGCACGCAGGTACAGCAAGAAGAAAAATAATACTCTATGCAATAGACAATGCACCAAGCAACATATAGTGCAAAGGCATTTGCAGCATAACTGCCACATTTAAAATAAAACAAATGGCATATAACACAGAGCACTATTAGTGTGAGTGTGTGTGTGTTTGTGCTACATCTTTGTTCAACATCAGGGACAAAGATAAAAATAATAGGAGGACAAAGATCCTAAATCAAGAAAAAATAAATAAATATTACTCTAATTCATTTAAACATTAATAGAATACATGTTTTACATTAAGATGCATTTTCTTAACTAACAACAAGTGTGATACTGTAATGTCTGGCATTACTGACTGACAGTAATTATCAATGATTTTCCAGAAAATCAAACATTTTACAAAAGGGCAGCAAGAAATTTTGAGACAAAATTAGGGACATTCTACTAAATTAGAGGCTGCTGAGAAGTATGGTGTGCGTGTAGGTGTGTGTTTGTATGTGTGTGTGTGTGTGTGTGTGTGTGTGTGTGTGTGTGTGTGTGTGTGTGTGTGTGTGTGTGTGTGTGTGTGTGTGTGTGTGTGTGTGTGTGTGTGTGTGTGTGTGTGTGTGTGTGTGGTAGCTGTCAGTTTCTTTACTTAACATCACAGACAAAGACAAAAATAAAGGACAGGAGCAAAGACCTTAAATCAAGAACAATTTTTAAATATTACACTAATTCACTTAAACATTAATAGAACAAAAGGATTTGCATTAACATGCATTTCGTAATAACAAAAAGTCTGAAATGCTAATGTCTAGCTTTACTAACTGACAGTACTCATTAGTAATTTACCAGAAAATCAAAAATTTTACATAAGTGCGGCAGGAAAATATAAAGTAAAATTAGTACCATTCTACAAAATTAGGGGTTCTGAGAGTTATGGGGTGTGTGAGTCTATGTGCATGTAAATATTCATTTTGAGAAGGGGAATAAAAGGAAATTCAGTTAGCTCCGGTTGTTAATGTTTAATAGTTTTTATGACATAAGCAGGACACGGTAACGTGTGCATCTACCATGCGGCTTCCATAGACTATATAATTTGTTAAACATGCAGTCATAGAAGTGGAAGGAAAGTATTCTCTCATTTGGGATCTGAATCCAAGACCTGCAACATTCTGTGCTAACGTCACAGCCACTGGACTGACAAGAGCTTTTGGACATATTACAGTTGAGTTTTCCCTTATGAGTTTTTTCCTTTCATCTAAGAAAACCCTGGCATGGTGATTAATGTCAAAATACAAACACATACACACAAATGCAGAGAAAACTTTGTGTTTTAGGCAGGAGCAGCCTTAGGTCAACTGGCTTCCTAGGCAAAAGGGCACCACGGCACCCGCATCCTGGTCTACCTACACCAAATAAATAATGGAAAAGTGCCCCTACCAGAGCGGCACCCTAGGCGGCTGCCTAGTTGGCCTATGCCTAAGGCCGGCTATGGTTTTAGGCATAGAAGTGAAAGGAAAATATTCGCTCTCATTTAGGATTCAAACCCAAGGCCTCCAACATTTTATGCTGTGTAACTGCCACTGGCATAAAAAGACCCTCTGGAGAGGTACGTGTTGAATTTTCCCTTTGAGTGGTTGTGTGTGTGTGTGTGTGTGTGTGTGTGTGTGTGTGTGTGTGTGTGTGTGTGTGTGTGTGTGTGTTTACAGTCTCTTTTTTCTTTTAATTCTCATCTGGCAATTGCTCAATGTTCTGTTAACAAGCATGCACAACACAAAATTCAAATAAGAAAAATCATTATTTTGACTTTTTCTTACATTATTGCAAAAATATGTAATTTTATGAAGTAGTAGTAATAGTTACTGTCAATAAATAATTCACACCTGTGCTTTCAGCATGTTTATTGTTAGAACTAATAGAGATGTTCATGTAAAAGTCTTCACATTCAATCAACATTCTAAAGTTAGTAGCGCAATGATCTTAAAAAGTTATCTCTGATTTATGGGCCTTTATTCTTGGATTTGTCCTTGATTTCTGAGTAAGTATGCTGAGTTTTGCTGGGCGCACATGTTTAAGCCTCAAAAAAAATGAGCCAATGGTCAAAATTTATAGTATGCATTAAAAAATGGATGGTGGTAAAATATATGCACATAGTACAGGATTTGGAGAAAGTAAATATTTCCTCTTCTCCTATAAATTTTGTTCTAAATAAAATCAAACATGTCTTACCACATTAGTTAACATTAACATAGTGGTTATGCATCACAACTATTTAAAGAACAAGTTATAGAGTCATTGTACCAGCATCTGTAATGAACTCTACAAAATAAACCCATAAAAAGTCCCAATAATTAAATGCCAGACAGTAAGTGAACAAGTATATTAAACCACCAAGAAGGAAAAATAGTCCAGGAAACGACTCAGCCAGTATATCCAAAGAATTTATTTTATAGTACCAACAATTGATGTTCTCCAGCACCTCGGCATAAGCCTTTTAACAGAGTAAGTGAACAAGTGACTGCTGTATCTGAGTTATAAAGCAAGGCCATTTTTCATACGGAATCTGTTCAAAATGTTGCTGTAAGTCTGCCACTCAAATGTTAAGGGCAATCTTTCTTATTAAAGGATAACTGCAGCTTACCTCTGTGTTGTCTTCATGGCTATAGATGATAAATGGAAGACAGTTTCAGTCAGATAACATGGTGCCTCTTTATAAAATATACTTCTCAATCCTGGGAAGTCAGATTTACCAGGTCTCCTATTAGCAAATCATGACAAAGGAGTCCTACACTACTGATTGATAACAATGACTGAGTTATGTACAGTTACATTACATACTATGATATATACTCTGAATCTGATTAGTTATTTTCAAAAAAACAACAGTGATATGCTTAAGCAATAAGATTGTGTGATTTCACAGCAATTATCTTAACAGAAAAGCAAATGTATCCAAAATAATACATTGACGTAACCACTATATATATATATATATATATATATATATATATATATATATATATATATATAGGGTAGTGATTTAGTGACATTAGGAACAGGCAAACACTGGACCTGTCTCAGTTTGGATTTGTCAAGGGTAAGTCATGCTTACTTAACTGGTGGACTTTTTTGAAAAGGCCACCAAAACAATGGATGAAAGTAAAATGGTAAACACTGCATACCTCAACCTAGCCTAAGCGTTTGACTCAGTCCCCCACTCAGACATAGTAGAAAAGCTAAATAAACTGGGAATAAACTAATATTTGCCAACAAATGCATAATAGTATCCTTTGGGAAGTCATCCACCCCTGGCAACCATCATATTGGCAACACACCTCTAAGAGTTGACCCAGCAGTCACGGCCTTGGGGACACACATAGACAGTAATCTAGCTTTTGACCATTCCATGTCTACAATAGTGAGGAAATCATTCTACAGTGTGCAACTTATAAACACAGATATGGCTTCTAGCTCCAGTGAAGTCATTGTTCCACTGTATTCAGCATTCATCAGACCTATCATTGGTACAATGCCCCTTTGGTATGTACCTAACCGGGCATATACAACAACAGGAACATCCACAGAAGTCCTTTACTAAAAGAATAGTGGGAACAAGTAACATGTCCTATGCAGACTGCCTTAAGGTTCTATCCCAGTATTCTGTCTCCTACAGGCTGCTGAGGGGAGATCTATGCCTGCCATGCAAGGCATTGTCAGACCTGACCCTGATGGACCTCCTGCATATTTGGAAAACAAACAGCAACAGAATTACCCATTCTAAAGACTTTAAACATTGTCTGTGATATAAACAGGACCTGCTGGAAAGACAGGTATGTATCCGAGAGACAGCCCATTCTCTGGAAAAGACTCTCCATCCTTGTGAAGCAGAGTTACTCCCTAACCCAATTCAACTGTAACTTGGAAAATTAGACAGAGAACAGGAAATTCATCCCTGGTTTGGCACCTTTGTCTCTAATAGACACAGGCAGCCTGTAAAGGGTTCATCTACCAGGCCTTTGCTTGTAAATGTTTCATCTCCAAAGGCCCTGATTATACTAATCTATAGTAACAGAACTTGTCATGGATTTGGGATGCATGGCTAGGCTTAAAAAGGCCCTTGAGGTTGTTAGGCTAGTAAACACCCATGTACCTATGACCTTCACCTGCTGGATTGCCAGCTGGCTCACAGATAGGATGCAGGAGATCATAATAAGAGAAGCTACCTCCACAAAGAGACCAGTCACAAGTGCAGTCCCCCAGGGTTCAGTGCCTGGGACTGTCCTGTTTGGGCTATACATCTCTGAAATAAAGCCCAATACCGTAGGACTTTGGGTGTATTAGTTTGCAGATGACTGTAAGCTATGAGCAGTCATTAATTTCCCAAAGGACTTAGCCATCCTGAAGAAACGTTTGTCCCAAACAAAAAAATGTTGCCAAAATCTTACACTGAAAATAAATACCAAAAAAAAAAAAGTGTTATTGTAGTATTTGGGATGGGACAGCTGACAAATGCGGTCTCTCCCCCGCCAACTCCCACCACCTTTTCAAGTATTCAAGCCACTAGTCCAACCAAAATTACTAGTACCAAAGTAAGGACTTCATTCATTTTTTTCGGCAGAGTTAGAACTAAGTTATCCCTATTTTTGATGTTTAATGTTTGGAAAGAATGTTATAATTTTTCCACTTCGTACTTTTCAAAGTAAACTAGTCTGTCAATATAATAAATCTAAGCAAGGATATATAATTGTCTGTACTCACTGGATGAATAACAAAGTAGAAGTACACAATATGAACATCACAAAATATTTCAATATGCGTGTGAGAGTATATATTTGCAAGTATGTAAGTGTATGGTGAGCATGAACATAGTATACAGACAGAAAGAATACACCAAATGTACACCAAAGAGCAGAATTAAGTGTGCTAGTTGTATATCTAGGCATCCATTCATATTATGTGTATGTGTATTAATTTTAGGCCACTGTGAATAAAAGAGTTATAGCTAGGAAATGACATATAATTTTATTTCTATCTCCAGCATGTTAGCTGATGGATATTTTCTGTAATATGATGATTAGTTGATTTTATTTTATGCTAAATGACTTGGAAAAGTCAAAGTATAATATCTGTAGGAGTAACATACAGATCAATGTATTTCATTTAAAATATGCTGATCAATTGATTTTATTTTATGATAAATTACTGGGAAAGGTACACAGTATTACGTATGCAAGAAGAAACATGGTGAGTCATAGTAGAGAAAAAATGACAGAGTACTACAGGTCATCCTGTACATAATTTAGGACCTCTTGTAGAGAACTAAAGTGGTCATTGGTGAGTCTGTACATATAGGACAGGGACCAACAGACTATATTATTCTATACTTTTCTAATCAGGGCATCACTTCAGGTGAGGCAACACATTGCTGCAAAAGAATATTAGGCAAAAAAAAAAAATGTCAGCCTCTCAATCCAGTTACTCTGACATAGTGCATCCTATCTAATATGGGCTGCACCACAATAAAAGCCTGGTCAGGAATTGGGCAATGCACTGTCCATCTGTTAACCGGATTGAGTGTATTACCCAAAGGAAATATAACTCAGCTTCCTCACCACCCACAGCCTTGTTTGGAGAAAAGTGCTGTTTTGGGAAAGTCCTTATTTCCCCCATGCTGTATAACCAATGAATCAGCGTGTGTGTATGTGTGTGTGTGTGTGTGTGTGTGTGTGTGTGTGTGTGTGTGTGTGTGTGTGTGTGTGTGTGTTATAATGCCAGGTTTTCATGATATAAAAAAATGAGACCGCAATAAATCATTTCAAAACTTTTCCCAGCCTTAATGTGACCTATAACCTGTACAATTCAATTGAAAAAAAAAACGGGAAACAATATAACAAATAAAAAGCGTAGAATAAGCTGGTTGCATAAGGGTGCACACCCTAAATTAATACTTGGTAGGTACTCATAGTAATATTCACTGAGTGAAAGCGATGTCTTCATTGAGAACATACTTTACATTCCTTCCTCCCAACCACTTTTTTAGCCCTGAGATAGTTACAGTAATTTCCCTTCTCAAAGTATGAGTTTAGATATTTACCACTATTAAACACATAAAGTAGACTCTCTCTTCTTAATTTTCTAAGTTAGTCTAGGGGTCCAAAAACTGCTTACCGATTTCTGTTCATGATGTTCTTTGTGTCATTATTCCCCTTGTTGCATAGAATAATCATAACTTTGGAGTAGAGTTTGTGTTAACTACTCAAGGATCTTTAAGGGTGGGCTTAAACTTGGACCCCCTATCTCTGATTATCTCTTCACTAATTTTACTTAATAAAACACTGAGGTAATCTCTGTTGACAAACATATTTTTAAGTTTAGTTCATTCTTTTTGAAGCATCACCATCCTCCTTTTGAGCAAATTATAATTTTGCCAAAATGAGTAATTACAGTTGAAAAGGTGGGCTTTATATATATATATATATATATATATATATATATATATATATATATATATATATATATATATATATATATGTAGATTTGATTCATACCTCCGGTTGTTGTAGTCCTTAACCAAGATAACAACCATGTAGTCGATAGAATCTGTACCCACTTTACTTGTAAGTTATAAAAATTGTGCAGCATTGTTAATAGAACTTAAAAATTCAATTACCTTTTGCTGTTCACCCATGTAAATCATAAAAATGTCATCTAAAACATAGATTTTAATATACATTTTAAACATACTTCATGAACTATACGTATTTTGTCTCCTAGTGCCATGATATTATATTTGCAAATACTGGAGCCAAGCCAGCCCCGATTGCAAGACCTTTAATTTATTTAAAATATTCATCATTAAAGTACACAAAGTTATTCTACAGTACCATCTGAATACACCCAGGAATAATATTAATGTCTTTTTGACTTTGGATGGAGTTAATATAAACTGCATCTTGGAACCATTCCGGTCCTAGTTCATGTGGAATGACTGAAAACAAATCTACCACATTAATAGTCATAAAACCAAATCTGTCAAAAATTCACAATCAGCCATCACATTTAAAAAGTGTCAAGAGCCCTTAAGCATATGGGGTGTATTAAAGATTTTTTTTAACTCTCTATCTGCTAGTTGACGCCAGAGACTCAGTTTTGAGCCTACAGACCTAACTATCTGATGCAGTTCAAGACCCAAGACATTCTTATGGATTCTGGGGATACCAAATATAGAAGGAATAACTGGTTGTTTCATTTTTAAGTACTCACATTTGGTCATGGAGAACATCTAAGTCAAATCTACATATTCCAACCAAATATGAAGACATGCATAGGCTATACTGATACCAGGCTATAAAAAAACACTGCCCGCATTCAAATATCCCAGCATTTTCTTGAGTAGTTGAAATATTCTATCAACACAATCCCCCATCTTTAGAAGGCCTCATCACCCTGATGATTTGTCATGTGATAAGCTGATTGACAGCTTCATTTTCTCCTTGCTTAGGCTGTAACATTTAGGTCTCGTGCTACAAACAGCTGCTCTTGGTATATCCCTCTCACACAGCCTGTCAAACAAAGCTATAGGATGGAACAAGGGAGGATTTCTAGACACTTTTTTGTCTCAGCTGAGTAGTCCTTCTACTAAATTCATTAAACAACAGGATGAAATTAAGTTTTCCGGAATATAATTTTAACTTGATGAGTAATTCACGATGGCAGTGGGGAAAAGTGAATCATTTCAAAAAAAGTCACTATAAAGCTCGTTTACCTTAAGATGCCTATAGTTGAAAATGTTGAACTCATTAAAGTTTATTACAGTACCTGAATTCGATAAAGGGTTCGATGAGAATAACCTTTCCCTCACTGTTTCACCTGTTGCTGTATTCACTATTAAAACAGTAATGCAGTCAGTGCTGTTGTATAATGTAGAAACCTGGGCAGTGAAGGGAGAGCAGTTGTGGAAGGTAGATGAGATGCAAATGATGCACCTGAGGTGAGTTGTGGGATGCACACAGAGGGACAGATGAAGAAATTATAATATCAGAGCACTAGCCAGAGTGCCTCCAATTGTAGAGAAAGTAAAAAAGAACAGAGTTACGGTGGTTTGGGCACACGTGCAGGAAGGTATGCAGCTTTTTCAACACTTTGAATGGAGATCATGGTACAGTGAGGATAAGGAATTGACCCTTTTCACTGTTGTGTGATTTCGAAGATGGTATATATATATATATATATATATATATATATATATATATATATATATATATATATATATATATTAGCAGAGGATGCAGGGGGGGGCTCACTCCCCTGCAAAAGCATTGAAAAAGCTGCATTTTTGTTTTACATGCTGTGTTTAAATGGAGAAGCTGTTCTCATGACTGCAGCATGATCTCCATTTAGAAGAGTGCTGTCTGACATGCACAATAGCTGCTTCAATGTTAAATGTTTTGACATTGTAAACGTTCACTGATTTGGGCTTCTGATCTTCTCGTCTTGCTTAGTTGAATTTCAGTGTTGTGATATTTTGATCTTGTGAAGGTAATCCACACACACACACACACACACACACACACACACACACACACACACACACACACACACACACACACACACACACACACATCTATATGGATATATATGGATGTAGTGGCAATTGTCAAATGGATGAAATGTTGATAAAGCTAATGTCAACAAACGAACATCAACACACTTCACTGCATGCTCCAAGCTTAGTCCTCGGACCTTGAAATTTTAAAAACATGCTTTTACAGGGAGGACAAGCCAGCCTATACTCCTATGAGGGAGGCTGCTCCTCCATCCCCCTGCTAACTACTTATTCCAATTCTCAGACTGCACAAACCCTGAAGAAAGGGCATATTACCCAACTCTAAGCATTGTGCAATCTCACACAACTGTTGGTGATCTGTTTTATCAACCAAACCTAACCACATGCAAGTAATCCATTTATAAACACACACACACACACACACACACACACACATATATATATATATATATATATATATATATATATATATATATATATATATATATATATATATAAAACATATGTGTGTGTGTTGTTTATAGGCATAGATATTCACACATCCACACATATACAGATATACTGTAGTGTGTGTATAACTACACACATATATGTGTTATGTATATATGTGTATATCTATATATATATATATATATACATATAAATATATATATATATATATATAGATATATAAATATATATATATATATATATATATATATATATATATATATATAAATATATATATCACTCTCTCTGTACATATATATTGCAGTGCACATAGGTATATATCAATTTAGTAATCCAAACAAACAGGAGAGCCGCTGAGTAGTATGCAGTTACTGAGGTTCCTCAATTTAAACGAAAGTGACACTGCCAATGTTCATTAACGCTTTTATTAAACAAAAAATACACGCGTTTTCGTCCCTTACTGCAGGACTTCATCAGATAAAATGACATAACAACTTACACATTTTTATATTGTAATTACAATTAATCAACCTATGAAATACTGTCCATTTACTTTGAATAAACCAACCAATTTCTTTACCTCATTAATATTAAATTCAGTTGTGCAAATGTGATTTTTTATGTAATTACATTATAAAATCACATTATAAAATAACCAAAACTCATATCAATTTAGCTAATAAAATATTTCATCTAAGATGATATATGAATAAAAATGAATCTAAAAGTCATTTTATTGGCAACTTGTTTAATCTAACACATTTCAGAAATAGAAAATACACTAAAAAGTATATATATATATATATATATATATATATATATATATATATATATATATATATATATATATATATATATATATATATATATATATATATATTTTTTTTTTTTTTTTTTGCAGGGGCAAGCTCCCTCCACCCTTACACCACTTACTTAAATGTAATAATTTTACAGTTTCACAGCAAGGGGATCGGTAATTGGATATAATGTGATAATTAATTTTATTAACCTTATTGAGGACTTCAGCCATTCCTACATTTCTATCATGCATAATATGTTGAGAGAAATCACCATCAACCCCCTGTGTCTCATTTTCTACATAAGATTGGGGTGTTGCAACAACAGTCACAATCTCTCTCTCTGTTCAATGCCATTCTCCAACCTTCTTTAACATTCATGCCTGGCTGTCACAGGTCTTCTCTAACACAGTCCCTCCACCTTTTTGCTAGTTGCCCTTGTTTCCTCTTGCCTCCTTCTTGTCTATCCCAAATCTTCACCTGATTGTCTTCTGCATTTTTGCACGTGCCCAAACCACCATAATCTGTTTTTTTTTTTTTACCTTTTCTGCAACTGGAGCTACTTTGGCTTCTGCTATGATGTTCTCATATCTTCATATGTCGCTTAGTGTGCATCCTACCACCCAACTCAGGCACTTTGCCTCCATCACTTCTAGTTTCCTCAACTGCTCTGCCTAGGTTTCTGTATCATACAGTAGTACTGGCTGCACCACTGTTTTGTACACCTATTTTTTCAGCTTCCTTGGATTCTTCTGTCATACACTACCCCTGCCACTCTGTGCCAATTGGTTACAGCCCCTCTGATTATAGCCTTGACCTCATCATTCAGAGTTCCCTTCTCTTCAAATACCACTCTCAGATACTTAAAGCTGATAATCAGCTAGCACTACACTGTACTCACTGTCATCCCATGGGCCTTCAGTTTTGCATTTCATTCCCTATCCATTGCTGAAATTCTTCTTCACCTTCTGCCTATAATTAATGCCACCTGTCCCCTCCAGCCTGTTTGCTAATGTAGTCCAGCACCAGTATGAACAGCAGTAGGCTCAGAGCTGAACCCTGAGGCCTCTATACTGCACATAGTTGTGACTGTCTCCCTTTTATCTTGAACACTGGCACTAATATGCTTATTCTCCAGTCATCTGGACTACACCTTTCTCTCCACACTGCTATGGGTACCCAAAAGACCCATTTCTACTATCTCATCCAATATCTTTATCACATCTGCTGTGACCTCATCTTAGCCTGCTGCTTTCCCTGACTTCATTTTCCTTACTGCTGTTCTAACTTCTGTGGTTGGCTCCTCCACTTCTTTCATCATAGGTTGCGTCTGAGGCAGTACAGCTTCTGCGGGGTTTTCTTCATTCAGAAGCTGGTGTTGATGTCCTGTGGACTGGTGAGCAGGTTGTTGCTGGCATTCCTTATGAAGGATGTATAACTATCTTCTTTATTTTTCTGTCTTTGCCTTGCAACCTGATATAATTTATTTGTGTCATCTACTGAGTCACTTTCCAGAATATGGTAGAGTGCCTCAGATGTTTTGCTTTTTGCCATTGCAAATCCTGTCTTAGCCTCTTTGTTAGCCAACCAGTATTCCTTTCTAGCCTGGTCTTTCTATTTTATCTCCCACTTTTTCCAGCACTCCTTCTTTCTTTTAATGACTTCATGGGCTTCTGCATTCTAATGCCTACTTTCTTCCTGTACCTTATTTCCATACCTGGTTCAGCCACATATCTGTTCTATAGTCCTCACACAAGTTGTTTCAAGGTGCTGCCATTTTCTTCAGCTGCACCAATTTCCTTTTCTTCTTAAGGCACTTGAGCCCTGAGTAATTCCATGAACTGTTGTACTTTCCCTCCAGTCAACTTTCCATTCTTCATCCTGGTCTCAGATGAAATTAGAGCCTTTCCTGACCAATGCTTGTAGCTAACTATAACAATCAGTGGTTTATACAGTGTGAGCCAATTGTTTCACTAGGGATGACTTTGCAATCATTGATTGCACCCCAGTGCCTTTTTTCCTTACTAGGAGAAAGTCTATCTGAGTTCCATGTTGGCCATTCTTGTATATGATCTTTTGACTGTCTCTCTTGCTGAACCATGTGTTGGGCACAGTCAAGCCATTTGCCAGACAGAGTTGCCTCTCCTTCTGTATTCCTGTTGCCCCAGCCATGTGGACCACGCAGTCTTCATATCTTGTTCTGTCTGTCCCGATATGTGCATTCAGGTCACCCATTATCAACACCAATTCTTGTTGTTCTGCTTTATCTTGTAGGTCCTTCCACTGGTGTCTCTATGCACTCTTTTCCAAATGACCTCAACTCTGCTATGGGGCATAGGCTGAGATTATGAATACTGTCCTATCATTAGCCTGGAGTCTGATTGCCATGAGTCTGTTACTAATTCTGATGACATCCCTCACTGCCTTCTGGACCCTCTCCCTCACTATACTTCCCACACCATTTGTAGTCCATCCTCCTTTTGAGTAGTAGAATCTGGATCTCAAGCTGAATGGCTTTGCTGAATTGCTCTTCCATCTTGTCTCCTGCATACACAGGATGTCTTCCCTCCACCATACTATTCTGCCAGTGAACATACATTGAGTATAGCAATTCTTAGCTCATGTTTGGCAGGTTGACTGGTTTTATGTCCTGCTTTCACTCAACAGAGCTATCCCAGATAACCCAAGCTGGGCAACTGGACACTGGCTGGCCAGTAGCTTATAAACCCATGGCTGCTGGGCTTTATGGCTGACAAAGTTTGACTAGTACGGGTACATACACCCCTCCAACCATCAGCATGGCTTCCTGGTGTAGGTTGGAGTAGTTCAGGTCCTCAACTCACTACAGCCATAAAAGCTGTCTCAGGTTTCAACTTTCTGTTACCTAAGAAGTTCAGTTGTGAGTGTTCTGCCATTTCACACTGAACTGATCGAAGGAAGGACACTGAGGAAACTCGGAGCTATAATATATAACATTAAGTATCCTGTTTTTTGTTTATTTTGTTCTTTATTTCTTTGTTATTTATAGCACTTTGTGTACTGTGTATTTTTCTAGCTAGTTTCACTGTGTGTGAGGTATTAACTGGAAATTGTCCACTATTATTAAGCATCTGTTGGGTTGTTTGTTTCTGATAACTTGCTGCAGTTAAACTCTTTTTTCTAGAGGCTCCTTTAGCTGTTTAAAACTTTCATTTAAAGGCTCACTGCTGCTTTTCAGCTGTGAGAAACATTTCTGCAGTTTGTTTACCACTCTCCCTCCCTGCTGATATAGTGTTTTTATAGTTGGTGGCTTTGCAGTTGCCCGCCCCTAGTGTAAATTTGATCTGGGACCCTCCTCCCAGTCTAGTGTCATTACCTCATTCTACCCAGTACAGGGAGAACATTTGAGAAGGCCAATCAGCTTAGTTTCTGCTACTCCTTTTTCTCTTTCCTTTCTCTCTTTCCACTTAAGAAAAAAAAAAAAAAAAAAAAACTATCTGCTTTTACTGTATTTGTGTTTCTTCCTTCTTTATTTTGCTTTTGCGTCATCTTAAAAGTACTCAATTGTATTTATTACTGCTTGGTGTAACTCATTCCAAGCCTTTTAGTTTAAGCACTTAGACTTCAGACCAGTTGTTTTACATTAAGAAGGTTTGTGGTCTGCACTGTAGTGGCAGAACAGGTAGCTTACATCCTTCTAAGTTGGGAACTGCTGATTGAGGGCTCAGTGTCTGTTATTCTAAAAGTGTATTAATTCTGGTTTAAGCACTCGGGCTTCAGGCCAGTTATTTTACATTAAGAGGGTTCATGGTCTGCACTCTTGTGGGGGGAGAGGCTGGACTCTGCCCTTCTGAGCTGGGAATTTCTGGTTGAAGGCTTATAGTGCTTGCATATTTGAACTGCTTCTTACTGAAATTGGTACACCTTGTTTGCTGTAGCATAGACTAGATCCAGGCCTGCTGAATCTAGCTTTGTTTGTATAACTTGAGCACTAATCCAGGCATTTTTTAAAGTATTCAATTGTATTTATTATTGCTTGGTAGTAACTTGATTAAAGTGTAGCTAACATTCTAAGTCTTTTGGATTAAGCACTTGGGCTTCAGACCAGTTGTTTTACATTAAGAAGGTTTGTGGCCTGCACTGTGGTGGCAGGACAGGTAACTTACATTCTTCTAAGTCGGGAACTGCTGATTGAGGGCTCAGTGTCTGTTATTCTAAAAGTGTATTAGTTCTGGTTTAAACACTTGGGTTTCAGGCCAGTTATTTTACATTGAGAAGGTTCGTGATCTGCACTCTTCTGAGAGTAGAGGCTGGACTCTGCCCTTCTGAGCTTGGAATTTCTGGTTAAAGGCTTATAGTGCCTGCATATTTGAACTGTTTCTTACTGAAATTGGTACACCTTGTTTGCTGTAGCATAGACTAGATCCAGACCTGCTGAATCCAGCTTTGTTTGTATGCTTGTTGTTTGTTTGCTTATTTCCCTGAAATGTTAATTCCACTTAAAACGCGGCTTTTCAGCGCTTCTGTTGATCCCTAGTGATATCTGCATTGCTTACTGTACTTATTTCCTTGTTTCACTTGAAAGAAAGTTACTGTTTGTCATTTTTGCATTTAAGTTACCTGTAACACATTGCATTTAAGTTACCTGGCACTTGCTCACTAAGTCAGCACTAAAAAATTAAAAGCACTACGCCCTCACAAACTCCCCTTGAGTACCTTGTTCCCCATTGGCCTTTTTTTTCAATTATAAAGGAATTCCCAATACTATTCTAGCATGTCCAAAGGTCAGTTGTCAATCTCCTCTCCAGTCCAGCTGGTGAACCTGGGAATCTTGAGGCAATGTTACAACTGCCTCATGTACACAGACAACCCTCTCCTCCTCCCAACAAATTCCAACACATGTGAGAGATGCAACCATATAGCCAAACTGGAGGCTAATCTCTCTCAACTCAGTACTGGCGTAAACAGTCAGGAGGAGAAGGAAACCACACTCACTACAATTCCAGTCTCACATAGACCTACCATGACAGCAAACCAAACACATAAACACACAAAAACATACTCGGAGGCTCTAAATAAAAATCTGCCTAAGCAGCAGAGACCTCCAAAGCAGACACCCAAGCAACCGCTACCCCAAAACAAAACACATGCAACACATAGCTCCCAAAGCCAGTGTGCCGAACAGTCACAGCCCTTAAGGCTAAACAATACACCTGATACACTTGTAATAGGTGACTCTATCATCAGGCACATTGACGTCCCGCTCACCAGGCTGAACAAGGAGAAGATCACGGTGAGCTGCCTGTCGGGCACTAGGATCCGCCACATAACACAAGCACTCAGGTCACTCCAAGGCAAGTACAAATATGACTCAGTCATTGTCCATGCTGGTGTGAATGACCTGAGATGTACCTCCCTGGACTACATGAAAAGAGACAGAGGAGCTCTCTGAGCATGTAGCCCAGGCCAGTATGACCCTGACCTTGAGTAGCATCTTACCCTCACCAAGAATGATGCCACAATACGAAGACAAGATGATCAATTTCAACAATTGGCTTAAGTATTGGTGTCATTCAAAGGGGATCCAATGCCTGTCAGCCTGGGATGACATGCTTGATAAGCCATGATGCTTCGCTAGGGACAGCTTGCACCTGTCACCCCTGGGCTTTCGGATATTGGCAAAGGCTCTTGCTATCCCCATAGTGCCTTTTTTAGGCAAGGCCCAAAAGACAAACCCACCTCCATAGGTATCACAAGGGATAAGAAACTAAGAGTAATGCTACTCAATGCCAGAAGTCTAAACCTCAAGATGCACACACTCGAAACTCTCCTTAGCATGGAGAACATCGATATCTGTGCAGTAACAGAAACCTGGTTCAAGGCTCCCGAGAGCACCCCAGCACTACCAGGTTATACCTCATACCATGCTTTTCGGCCCCAAACTTGGACTGAACCACAAAAGGAGGGGGAGTATCAATATTCGTCAAAGATACCCAAACCTCCAGGCTGGTGGCACAGCACAAAGCATCAGAGACTATCCATGTGCAACTAACAGTGGGTAAAACTGCCTTCCAGTTTATAGCCTGCTACAGACCACCCTCCCAAACCCAGGAACCCCACTCGGCCTTCCTGAGAACATTGGAAAATATGAAGGTCTCTCCAAACACCATTATATTGGGCGACTTCAACTACCCAAACATAGACTGGGAGCATTACTCTAGCTCCAACACCCTAGCCCAAAGGTTCCTAAAATTTATAAACTCAAATGCTATGGAACAACTTGTCACCACTCCCACAAGAGGGGAAAACATACTGGACCTGATCATCACCAACATGGGGACTCTATGCTCCAGACCAGAAGTGTATCCCTCACTGGTAAGATCAGACCATAAACTAATCTCATTGGATATTCACATCCTGACCCCACCCCCTGCCCAGAAAACCACAGTGAAAAACTTCTCTAAAGCAAATTTCACACTCCTCAAAACTGAGGTGGAATCCTTCAAAGCCCCCAGGCCTGTGGAAAATATGGCCCAGACCACAGAATCATTTATAAACGCATTCTATGAACACCTTCAGGAATGCATGGATCATGCAATCCCAAATAAAATCAAGACCCAATCCACCAAAGGCAGACATCCTGTCTGGTGGACCCCAGCCATAAACAAACTATACAATAGAAGGAGGAAGCTACTACATGATAGAGCAAAATCCCAAAAAGGGAAGGCATCTCTGATCAGTATTAGCAAAAAAACTACGGGCACTCATAAAATCGTCTAAGGCCAGCTTTGAGAGAAAAATTGCACAGGACACTAAGGATAATAACAATGCTTTCTTTATTTATGTTAGGAACCTGGGTGGGAATTCTCTGATATGCTCAGAATTAGTCCAAAATGACAAAAAATACACGGAACCCACAGACATTGCCAACATCCTAGCTGACAGGTTCAGCGCAAACCCCCCCCCCCATCAAAAGGGCAAATATCTATCCCAGCAGAGTGCTGCCCCCTGACATCTCAGATGCTCAGGTAAGAGCCGCCCTCTCCAAAGCAAAAAACACAGCATCATTGGGAACAGACGGTGTCCCAGGCTGCGTCCTACATGAACTCCAAGAAGAGCTAAACCCAAACAGGAGGAAGCTACTACAAGATAGAGCAAAGTCCTTGAAAGGTAAGACACCTTTGATCATTATAAGTAAAAAACTAAGAGCTCTCATAAAATCATCCAAGGCAAATTTTGAGAGAAAAATCGCCAAGGATTCAAAACACAATCATAAGGCCTTCTTTAGCTATGTTAGAAACCTAGGAGGAAACTCCCAGATATGCTCAGAATTAGCTCAAAATGATGTGAAGATTACTGAACCTACACACATTGCCAACATACTGGCTGACAGGTTCAGTGCAAACTTCTCCCAAAAGGAGAGATATCTATACCAGAGGATTGTAGCCCCCAAACTTCTCCAACGCCCACCTCAGAACTGCTCTCTCCAAAGCAAAATTCACAGCATCCATGGGACCGGATGGTGTCCCCGGCTGTGTGCTCCATGAACTCAATGAGGAATTAAACCCGCAGTTAGGACAGCTGTTTAATCTTAGCCTCACCTCAGGATACGTACCCAAGGAGTGGCGCACAGCGACTGTGGTCCCACTTCACAAGGGCGGTGCCTCCACCGACCCTGGAAATTACCGTCCCATTAGCTTGACAAGCCTTATCTGCAAAGCCATGGAGAGGATCATAATGGAACTCATAAATAAAGACATAGGGAACTTGCAGACTTTGGATCCAACCCAGTTTGGCTTTGTCAAAGGCAGATCATGCCTTTTAAACTTGGTTGACTTTTTGAGACAGTCACCAAGGCCATTGATGTGGGAAAGGCAGTCCATACAGCCTACCTTGACCTGGCAAAGGCCTTCACACAATACCCCACTCAGGTATCATCAAAAACTCATCAGCTTGAATGTAAACCCATACATCACAAGATGGGTTGCAAACTGGCTAAGTGACAGAACCCACAGGGTCAGAGTTGCTGGAGCCATGTCAGACTCAAAGCCTGTCACAAGTGGTGTCCCACAGGGCTCAGTCCTGGGTCCACTCTTGTTCGGCATCTACTTTTCTGAAGTACAAGCAAACACAGGAGGGTTATGGCTGACAAAGTTTGCAGATGACTGCAAACTGGGTGCCATAGTCGAAAACACATCTGACACAGATATCCTTCAGAAGGGCCTCACAGAAACGGATAACTGGTGCCAGAGCCATGGCCTAAAGTTAAATGCCAAGAAATGCATAGTCATACCCTTCGGGAAAAACAAGGTTACCCCTAGCTACCATATAGGTGGCAATCCACTGAGCACAGAAGAAGTCATCAGGGATTTGGGGACCCAGGTTGACAGTAGCCTTCGCTTGACACTCATGTTGCTAAAGTAGTTAGGAAAACCTTCTACATTGCCCACCTGATCATGAAGGGATTCACATCTAGATCAAGGGAGGTCATCACCCCCCTGTACTCATCACTCATTAGACCTATGATTGAGTACAATGCCCCATTCGGAATGTATCTGACCAGACACCTGCAGCAGCTGGAAAGGCCCCAAAAGTTCCTCACCAAAAGGATAAAGGGTCTCAAAAATATGTCTTATGCTGCCCGACTGAAAGAACTCCAGTTCTATTCAGTCTCATACCGCTTGCTCAGAGGTGACCTGTGCCTGACATATAAGGCCATGTCAAACCCTGATTTGATGAATATGCTTCACCTCAAAAAATCTAGATCCCTCAGAACCACAAGGGAGGGAGACTTAAACCTTGACACGGTTATTAATGGAACATGCTGGAGGGACAGATTCATCACCCAGAGACTCCCTATGCTGTGGAACAAAATCCCGGTACATGTGAGGCAGAGCACCTCGCTGGCCTTGTTCAAGAGGAATCTTGACCAATGGATGGGGGATCGCAGATATACCCCAGGGATTACTTCAGTGTCACTGCTTGACAGAGGCACAGCAAAATAATAGGCATAGTTTTATTCAAACTAAAGGGGTGGCGAAAGCCAAATAACTATGGGCTAGGCTTATAAATGCCCTTGGGCAGATAGCCTAGTATGAACCTATGAACCTATGAACCTATGAAAACTACTGTTCAATCTCAGCCTTACTACAGGATATGTGGTGTACAGCAACAGTGGTCCCTCTCCACAAAGGTGGTGCCTCAACGGATCCTGGAAACTATCGCCCCATAAGCCTGACTAGCTTGGTCTGCAAAGCTATGGAAAGGATCATCATGGACCTCATAAATAAAGATACTGGGGACCTATAGACACTGGATCCTACCCAGTTCAGCTTTGTTAAGGGCAGATCCTGCCTCTTAAACCTGGTCGATTTCTTTGAAACAGTCACCAAGGCCATTGACGAGGGGATGGTGGTTCACACAGCCTACCTGGACCTCGCAAAAGCCTTCATAGTTTCATAGTTTCATAGTATAGTACTAGGCTATCTGCCCTGGGGCATTTGTAAGCCTAGCCATAGTGATGTGGCTTTTGCCACCCCATGAAATGGTACAAAAATGTACAGATAAAATCTAGAATACTGTGCCTCTGTCTAGTAGTGACACAGTGAAGGTCCCCTTATATAATAGAATTAGTTTACTGTGCCTCTGTCTAGCAGTGACACAGATGTGACCCCTGGGGTAAACTTACAATCTCCCATCCACTCATCAAGATTTCTCTTGAAGAGATTTAGTGAGGGGCTCTGCCTAATACGAACTGGGATCATGTTCCAAAGCATGGGAAGCCTCTGGGTTATGAATCTATCCCTCCAGCATGTCCTATTCATACTTGTGCCGAGGTTTAAGTCTTTAGCTCTCGTGGTCCTGATGGATTTGGATTTTTTGAGGTGGAGCATGTCCATCAGATCCTGATTGGACATGGCCTTGTATGTCAGGCAGAGATCACCTCTGAGCAGGCGGTATGCTACTGAATAGAGCTGAAGTTTCTTTAGTCTGGCAGAATAAGACATATGTTGGAGACCATTGATCCTTTTGGTGAGGTACTTTTGTGGTTTCTCCAGCTGTTGCAAGTGCCGGGTGAGGTACATACCAAATGGTGCATTGTACTCAATCATGGGTCTGATGAGGGAGGAATATAGGGGTACAATGACATCCTTGGATCTGGATGTGAAACCCTTCATGATGAGGTGTGCAAGGTAGAATGTTTTTCTAACCACTTTGGCAATGTGTGTGTCAAATGAGAGGTCACTGTCTACTTGGGTCCCTAGGTCTCTGATTACTTTTTCCATACTCAGTGGGTTGCTGTCTATGTGATAATTTGTGGGTACTTTGTTTTTTCCAAAAGGGATAACTATACATTTTTTGGCATTTAGTTTAAGGCCGTGACTACGGCACCAGTTGTCCGTTTCAGTGAGGCCTTTTTGTAGGATGTGTGTATCTGCTGGTGTATTGACTATGGCACCTAGTTTGCAGTCATCTGTGAACTTTGTCAGCCACAGCCCTCCCATGTTTACTTTAACATCTGAGAAATAAATGCCGAACAAGAGGGGTCCCAGGACAGATCCCTGTGGGACACCACTTGTGACTGGCTTTGAGTCTGACATTGCTCCAGCGATTTTAACTTTATGGGTTCTGTCCTTTAGCCAGTTTGCAACCCATCTAGTGAAATAAGGGTTTACTTTTAAGCTGTTTAGCTTATCTATTATGCCTGAGTGGGGTATTGTGTCGAAGGCCTTA
This sequence comes from Protopterus annectens, assembly GCF_019279795.1. Taxonomy (NCBI): domain Eukaryota; kingdom Metazoa; phylum Chordata; order Ceratodontiformes; family Protopteridae; genus Protopterus; species Protopterus annectens. Next base: position 366,582,872 of record NC_056732.1, on the reverse strand, counting down.
GCCAAGTCCAGGTATGCTGTATGGACTGCTTTGCCCTCATCAATGGCTCTAGTGACTGTTTCGAAAAAGTCAACCAGGTTTAAAAGGCAGGATCTGCCCTTTACAAAGCCGAACTGGGTGGGGTCAAGCATCTGTAGGTCCCCTATGTCTCTGTTTATGAGTTCCATAATGATTCTTTCCATAGCTTTGCAGACCAGGCTAGTCAAGCTTATGGGCGGAGTTTCCAGGGTCTGTAGAGGCACCCCTTGTGGAGTGGGACCACTGTTGCTGTACGCCAGTGTTCAGGTACATATCCCGGTAAGGCTAAGGTTAAATAGCATTTTTATGTGTGGGTTTAGCTCCCTTGAGTTCACGTAACACGCACCCGGGATACTGTCAGGTCCCATTGATGCTGTGTTTTTGCTTTGTTTAGGCGGTTCTCACTTGGACATCTGAGATGACAGGGAGATTACATTCAGCTGGGATAAGTATTTCTTCTTTTGGGGTGAAGGAGGAGAAATTTGCACTGAACCTATCAGCCAGAATGTTAGCAATATCTGTGGGTTCAGTGTATTTTTTGTTGTTGTGAACCAACTCTGAGCATATCTGAGGGTTTCCGCCCAGGTTTCTAACATAGCTGAAGAAGGCTTTGTGGTTATCTTTAGTGTCCTTAGTGATTTTTCTCTCAAAGTTTGCCTTGGATGTTTTTATGAGAGAATGTAGTTTTCTGCTAATGTTGATCAGAGATGTCTTCCCTTCATGGGATTTCTCTCTGACGTGTAGTAGCTTCCTTCTTTTGTTATACAATTTGTTTATGGCTAAGGTCCATCAGACAGGACGCTTGCATTTGGTGGAGAGGGACTTGGATTTGTTTGGGATTGCATGATCCATGCATTCTTGGAGATGTCCATAGAAAGCATTTGTGAAGGATTCAGCATTGTGGGATGTGGTATCCACTGGCACAGTGGGCTTAAAGGATACCATCTCAGTCTTAAGAAGAGTGAAGTCTGCTTTTGAGAAGTTTTTCACTGTGGTCTTTTGTGCTGGGCGTGGAGGTGGGATATGTATATCCAGGGTGATTAGTTTGTCATCAGATCTCACTAGTGAGGGGTAAACTTCTGGTGTGGAGCATTTTGTCCCCATGTTTGTGATGATCAGGTCTAGTATATTATCTCCCCTAGTGGAAGAGGTGACTAGTTGTTCTAGTGCATTTGAATTTATGAATTCCAGGAACCTTTGGGCTAGGGATTAGGGCTAGAATAATGTACCCAATCTATGTTTGGGTAATTGAAGTCTCCCAGTATGATGGTATTCTGTGATACATTCATATCCTCCAATGTCTTCAGGAAGGCTGAGTGGGGTTCTTGAGATTGGGAGGGTGGTCTGTAACATGCTACCAGTTGTATAGCAGTTTTGCCTATGGTTAGTTGTACCTGTATGGTCTCTGATGCTTCATGTGTTGCTACTAACCTGGAGGTGTGGGTGTCCTTTATGAATATAGACACTCCCCCTCCCTTTGTGGTTCAGCTCGGGTTTTGGGCCGAAAAGCATGATATGAGGTATAGCCTGGTAGTGCTGGGGTGCTCTCAGGAGCCTTGAACCAGGTTTCAGTTACTGCACAGACGTCGATGTTCTCCATGCTGAGGAGTGCAACAAGTGCCTGCATCTTGAGATTTAGACTTCTGGCGTTGAGCAGCATTACCCTTAGTTTTTTTCCATTTTTGTTTTCTAAGGAGGTGGGTTTGTCTTTTGAGCCTTGCCTAAAAAAGGCACTATGGGGGTGGCAAGAGCCTTAGCTAATATCCGGAAGCCCAGTGGTGACAGGTGTAAGCCATCCCTTGTGAAGCAGCGTGGCTTGTTCAACATATCATCCCAGGCAGACAGACATTGGATCCCCTTAGAATGACACCAGTACTTGAGCCAATTGTTAAAGCTGATCATCTTGTCTTTGTATTGTGGTATCATTCTTGGTGAGGGCAAGATGTTGCTCAGGGTCAGGGTCATACCAGCCTGGGCTACATAATCGGAGAGCTCCTCTATGTCTCTTTTCATGTAGTCCAGGGAGGTACGTCTCAGGTCATTCACACCAGCATGGACAATGACGGAGTCATATTTGTACTTGCTTTGGAGTGACCTGAGTGCGTGTGTTATGTGGCGGATCCTAGCTCCCGATAGGCAGCTCACAGTCACCTTCTCCTTGTTCAGCCTGGTCAGTGGGACATCAGTGTGTCTGACAATGGAGTCACCTATTACTAGTGTATCAGGCAAGGTGTTTGGCCTTAAGGGCTGCGATTGGTTGACACACTGATTTACTGAAGTATGTGTTGCATGTGTTTTGTTTTGAGGTGGTGGATTTTTGGATGTCTGCTTTGGGAGCCTCTGTTGTTTTGGTAAGTTTTTTATTAGAGCCTCCGAGTATGTCTTTGTGTTTTTATGTGTTTGGTTTGCAGTTGTGGTAGGTCTATGTGGGATTGGGATTGTTGTGTGTGTGATTGCCATCTCCTCCTGTCTGGTCATGCCAGCCCTGAGTTGAGAGAGTTCAGCCTCCAGTTTGGCTATACAGTTGCATCTCTCACATGTAATTGTGTTTGTTGGGAGGAGGAGAGGGTTGTCTGTGTACATGAGACAATTGTATCATTCTCTCAAGATGCCAAGATTGACCAGCTGAACTGGAGACGATGCCAGTAATCTACCACTCAACATGCTAGAACAGTATAAGGGAGTGGTATACCTTTTTAGGGAAGTGGGTATTCACAGAGGTGGTAAGTAGATGTAGTGCTTTACTTAGAACGAGAGTGCTTACTTAGTAGAGAAGTACTGAGAACAAGTGCTAGGCTTATAATACAGTGAGTATTCTGGTTATACTAAGAGTAGAGCTTCCTTAAGGGAAAATTTGAAGAGCAGACTTGGCAGAGCCAGAAAAAGTTTAACCTTGTTTAACCGGCGCTGCGCTATGCGCACGACCGCGCAAAGCCGTGCAAACGCGGATTTTAAACAGTGAACTACAAAAGAGCTAGGAATGGTCCCAAACAACCAATTACTACAGCTTCTTGTACTGAGGTCACTTCTCCCAAGGACAGGTAGGCTGCTCAAGGCTCCCCACTCCCACTGGTGAGCAAAGAAACTTTCTTCTATCCAAGTAAGGTAATGGACAACACAGGAACTACACCACAGCTCAGAATACAGCAATGCCTGTAAACTGGTCTAAGCTAGTCGAGGAAGGCGGGAAAACAAGTATTATTTTTTTGTTTTTTTTTTGGTAGAAACACACAGGAAATGCAGAGACAGTGATAAATTAGTTACACAGGCTAGCACACTTTAGTGGGCAGCCTCCACAGTTAAATTAAACAAACAAACAAGCAAACTTTCGATCAAATTCGACTAAATGTAACTTTAAGTGCAGATTTTAAAATAAATGCAGCAATCAGTTAAAAACAGTTCAGGCTAGTTCAAAGTAAGCTACAGAAGCTATTTCCAGTGAAAAAAAGCAAAGATACTTAAATCCAGAAGGTAGTCGCTTTTTCGAGTTCCTTGCTGCTAGGACCACTCTGTAAACCCACGTGGAGCTTGTCTGAGCAGTATAGCCAGAAAAAACGCCCAGAGGCGGATTTTAAACAGTGAACTACAAAAGAGCTAGGAATGGTCCCAAACAACCAATTACTGCAGCTTCTTGTGCTGAGGTCACTTCCCCCAAGGACAGGTAGGCTGCTCAAGGCTCCCCACTCCCACTGGTGAGCAAAGAAACTTCCTTCTATCCAAGTAAGGTAATGGACAACACAGGAACTACACCACAGCCCAGAATACAGCAATGCCTGTAAACTGGTCTAACCTAGTCGAGGAAGGCGGGAAAACAAGGATTATTTTTTTTGTTTTTTTGTTTTTTTGGTAGAAACACACAGAAAATGCAGAGACAGTGATAAATTAGTTACACAGGCTAGCACACTTTAGTGGGCAGCCTCCACAGTTAAATTAAACAAACAAACAAGCAAACTTTCAATCAAATTCGACTAAATGTAACTTTAAGTGCAGATTTTAAAATAAATGCAGCAATCAGTTAAAATACAGTTCAGGCTAGTTCAAAGTAAGCTACAGAAGCTATTTCCAGTGAAAAAAAGCAAAGATACTTAAATCCAGAAGGTAGTCGCTTTTTCGAGTTCCTTGCTGCTAGGACCACTCTGTAAACCCACGTGGAGCTTGCCTGAGCAGTATAGCCAGAAAAAAACGCCCAGAGGCAGATTTTAAACAGCGAACTACAAAAGAGCTAGGAATGGTCCCAAACAACCAATTACTGCAGCTTCTTGTGCTGAGGTCACTTCCCCCAAGGACAGGTAGCCTGCTCAAGGCTCCCCACTCCCACTGGTGAGCAAAGAAACTTCCTTCTATCCAAGTAAGGTAATGGACAACACAGGAACTACACCACAGCCCAGAATACAGCAATGCCTGTAAACTGGTCTAACCTAGTCGAGGAAGGCGGGAAAACAAGGATTATTTTTTTGTTTTTTTGTTTTTTTGGTAGAAACACACAGAAAATGCAGAGACAGTGATAAATTAGTTACACAGGCTAGCACACTTTAGTGGGCAGCCTCCACAGTTAAATTAAACAAACAAACAAGCAAACTTTCAATCAAATTCGACTAAATGTAACTTTAAGTGCAGATTTTAAAATAAATGCAGCAATCAGTTAAAATACAGTTCAGGCTAGTTCAAAGTAAGCTACAGAAGCTATTTCCAGTGGAAAAAAAGCAAAGATACTTAAATCCAGAAGGTAGTCGCTTTTTCGAGTTCCTTGCTGCTAGGACCACTCTGTAAACCCACGTAGAGCTTGCCTGAGCAGTATAGCCAGAAAAAAACGCCCAGAGGCAGATTTTAAACAGTGAACTACAAAAGAGCTAGGAATGGTCCCAAACAACCAATTACTACAGCTTCTTGTGCTGAGGTCACTTCCCCCAAGGACAGGAAGCCTGCTCAAGGCTCCCCACTCCCACTGGTGAGCAAAGAAACTTCCTTCTATCCAAGTAAGGTAATGGACAACACAGGAACTACACCACAGCCCAGAATACAGCAATGCTTGTAAACTGGTCTAAGCTAGTCGAGGAAGGCGGGAAAACAAGGATTATTTTTTTGTTTTTTTGGTAGAAACACACAGAAAATGCAGAGACAGTGATAAATTAGTTACACAGGCTAGCGCACTTTAGTGGGCAGCCTCCACAGTTAAATTAAACAAACAAACAAACAAGCAAACTTTCAATCAAATTCGACTAAATGTAACTTTAAGTGCAGATTTTAAAATAAATGCAGCAATCAGTTAAAAAACAGTTCAGGCTAGTTCAAAGTAAGCTACAGAAGCTATTTCCAGTGAAAAAAAAAGCAAAGATACTTAAATCCAGAAGGTAGTCACCTTTTCGAGTTCCTTGCTGCTAGGACCACTCTGTAAACCCATGTGGAGCTTGTCTGAGCAGTATAGCCAGAAAAAAACACCCATAGGCGGATTTTAAACAGTGAACTACAAAAGAGCTAGGAATGGTCCCAAACAACCAATTACTACAGCTTCTTGTGCTGAGGTCACTTCCCCCAAGGACAGGTAGGCTGCTCAAGGCTCCCCACTCCCACTGGTGAGCAAAGAAACTTCCTTCTATCCAAGTAAGGTAATGGACAACACAGGAACTACACCACAGCCCAGAATACAGCAATGCCTGTAAACTGGTCTAAGCTAGCCGAGGAAGGCGGGAAAACAAGGATTATTTTTTTGTTTTTTTAAAAATATTCAGATGCAATAGACACAGCTATTTTAAGCATAGCCAGTAACCTAAGATCAGAATCAAACCCTGTATCTTCTGTTTTTGAGGTGAAAAGCTTAACCATTGTGCCAGACCTATCCTTCGATACAATACCCCACTCGGGCATTATAGATAAGCTCACCAGCTTAAATATAAACCCCTATGTCACTAGATGGGTTGCAAACTGGCTCAAGGACAGAACCCACATGGTTAGAATTGCTGGAGCCATGTCAGACTCCAAACCAGTTACAAGTGGCTCAGTCCTGGGACCTCTCTTGTTCAGTATATATTTCTTGGAGGTACAGACCAACACGGAAGGACTGTGGCTGACCAAGTTTGCAGATGACTGCAAATTGGGCGCCATAATCGACTCTCCAGCCGACACAAGCATCCTCCAAAAGGGCCTCATAGAAACAGATAACTGGTGCCAGAGCCATGGCCTCAAGCTAAACGCCAAAAAGTGTATAGTCATCCCCTTTGGCAAAAACAAAGTGCCCACAAATTACCACATAGGTGGTAATCCATTAAGTACAGAAGAAGTAATTAGGGACTTGGGGACCCAAGTTGATAGCAATCTCTCATTTGACAATCACTTGGCCAAAGTGGTTAGAAATACATTTTATATAGCCAACCTAATCATGAAGGGATTCACATCTAGATCAGGGGAGGTCATCGTGCCTCTTTACTCATCCCTCATCAGGCCCATAATTGAGTACAATGCCCCTTTTGGGATGTACCTTACCAGACACCTGCAGCAACTGGAAAGACCCCAAAAGTACCTCACCAAGAGGATCAAAGGGCTCAAACAGATGCCATATACTGCCCGGTTAAAGAAACTCCAGCTCTACTCAGTTGGCTACCACCTGCTCAGAGGCGATCTGTGCCTGACATATAAAGCCATGTCCAACCCGGAATTAATGGACATGCTGCACCTCAGAAAATCCAAATCCCATCGAGCTACGTGCTCGAGAGACTTGAACCTCAGCACTGAATAAATAGGACAGGCTGGAGGGACAGATTCATAACCCAGAGGCTCCCTTCACTCTGGAATAAAATCCCAGTCCAGGTTAGGCAGAGTCCCTCATTGACTCTCTTCAAGAGGAATCTTGATGAGT
>NC_056732.1:366526001-366571001 GCF_019279795.1 Protopterus annectens | reverse complement strand
CTTCAAGAGTACATGGTTGTAATTTGAGTAGGAGCTTTTTATGTGGTCGGTGTGCATGGGCTTAAATGCAAATGCTCTTCAGTTTGGTTCTAAAAAGGTAGGAAGTGAAAGAGGTAAGTCAGTGTTGTGGTTTATGCGGGAGGTTATAGAGTTAATAAAGTAAGTATTAAATTGGGATGTTATGCAGTTAGAGTTGTTTTTGGTGGATCATGGAGCAGGGGTAGAGGGCTTACCTGGGTATAAGAGATAATTGATACTATGCCTATGCCAAAATTTGTGTGTGTGTGTGTGGGGGGGGGGGGTTATTTACATGTTTTTGTTGACAAGTTTGGAAGTAAGTTTTTTTGTCATATTTGATTAGTTTTTTTGGCCAGATTTCTCAACTCTTGATATGAGATGATGTTATCTTTGTTTTTAGATCTTTGGTATTGTGACTAGGCTCTATCCTTATTTTTAAGTATACATTTGGTATCATTAGATAACCAGAGGAGTTGTTTGGACCTGACATGGATTTTTCTAGTTGGAGCAAGGTTATCAAGTATGTGAAGGAAAGTATTATTAAAATATTGCACATCAAGGTCTAACTGGAGGAATTTTAGAGGTGACCAATCACTTTGATGAAGTAATGTACTAAATATAGAGGAGGAGAAGTTTTTTTTATGCTACGGATGTTTTTAAAAATTATATTATTGGATGTGTGAAGCTGTTTCCTAAGTAGAAAGGTGGGGGAGTGGTCACTGAGTGTGTCTGGAAGGCAGCCAGCTTGATAATATAGGTTGGGTCTGTTTGTAAGTAACCAGTCTAAAACTGATTCTTTATTGGTGTGTTTGTCAATACATATGGGAGAGTTTATAGTTTGTGAGAAACTATAAAGGTTAATAAAGTTACAGGGGTTACTGGAGGAACAAGTAAGCCAATCAAGATTGAAATCCCCTAGTACTATTGTTTCTTGATTGAAAAAAGAGAATACCCAGGAGAAGAGGTGATCAGTGCTGGGAAGGTGATTGCCAGGGGGAAAGTAGGTAGCAATAATTATTATAGTTTTCTGAGAGTTGATTGGTAGGTGAGCTGTTATCATTTCACAATTGGGGATATCAAGGGAAGAACAGTTTAGTTGAACACGCTGGAGAGAGCCTTTAAACATTATAGCAATGCCTCCACCCTACTTGTCCTGTCTGTCACACCTAATAATACTATAACCATTTGTAAGAAGCTATTTATCTTCAATATGGGGCTTTAGTCATGTCTCAGTAATCACAGCTATGTCTGGAGAGTAGTGGACAAGGGCATCATAAAAGTCAGTTATTTTATTGGTAATGCTTCTTAGATTGAAATTATTAATTAAAATGCCAGAGTGTCTATCTTTGGAAAGTGGGGGATAATGTGGCCAATGGGGGAGGTTATGATTTGAAGAGTTAGGAGTAGAACGGGGGAATGGGAGTAGAGAGAGAAGATGTGTGTGGGCCCTGGGTTATGATGAATATCTGCCTGGAGTTTAATATGAGTGAGAGAGTGGAATAGGATGGATTTGAGTTTAGTGAAATGTTTATGATATTTGTAAGTAAAGTGTGGGGGGTGTGGGTTTGGATATATTTGTAAGCATAGAATAGGGAGTTAGTGCTATTGAAAAGGTGTGCTGAGATGTGAATGTTAATGTAGGTGTGGTGGTGGTATAGAATTGTAGGAAATTTAGGGGATTGGTAAATTATAATGTCATGTGTGTGGTAGGAAGTGAAATTATAAATTAAGAAGAGAAGAGAGAGAATATGGTTAGTGTACTTTGTATTGAAGCTATATAGGACATACTAAAGTAAGCTAGAGTGCTAGTAGATGAAATGTATGTATATGGGAATGAAAGAAGATGCACTGGTAATGAGATAAGGATGGAAGTAATATATTATATGGGGAAGTAGACATTGGCTAGGAGTAGTTGAGCTTTGAGTGTATGAATAGAGTTGAAGTAATTAGACAGAGATTGGAGGGAGGAAATTGCAGGAACTAAAGGCAAGAGATTGGAGTAAAATGGAAGTGGGAGGAAGTCTGTAATTGGTATGTGTTTGAAAGGTGTGGCTTGGAAAGTATAAATCCAAGGAAAGTGGGAGTGGGTGGAAATGGGGTAGGGTAGAGGAGTGGACTATGTTTCATATAGTTGTCCATGGAGGCAAGGTGGGGAACAAATAGTGGGGGAGCCAGCAAGTGGGTGTAACAGTATGCAAGTGGTAAGTTGTCTGGAGTCAATAGGGGTACCAAACTATCACAAGTGGGAAAACAGGTCACTGCTAAGAGAGAGACAGCCTCTGACATATCTGTTGTGAGACCTGCAGTGGTTAAAGAGAAGCAGTATTTGCTTGGGCAGTCCACTCCAGTCACAGCTTTAGGAAGGACCCCATTCCAAATGCCTTTGGCCATGGTTCACCTTGATTGGGAGGGTGGAAAAGGAGGCAAGCAAGTAGGTGTGTTTGAGGATATCCCTGCAGATGTCTTAATAAAGAATGATTTTGACAATACAGTACCTTGTGTTCCTGGAGTTACATGCAGTCAGGCTTGTTGACAGGCACATGGCTTTGGTAGCCTGGGGGGGACCCAGACAGATACCACACTTGAAGCCAGGGCTGGTGGCATTGCTATTTCAAGGAGGGAGTTACCCTGTAGCAGTGATCTGGAACATGAGCCACAGCTGCTGGTAGTACTGATGTTCCCTTGGACAAAGTGACTGCAAGGCTGAGGTGAGTGTTAGTACTCAGGCTGGTAGTGAGGCACTGTTGTCAAAGGATACCATACTTCCTGTGGAAGGGGAGCTGGGAAGAGTCACAAAAGTAGAGCTGAGACATGCTCAACTCTCAGACCCTACACTAAGAGGCTTGAGGGAGGTAGCTAGGGAGGTACCAGATTTTCAAGGAAAAGTGAAGTCTGTAAACTAGAACAAAGGATTACTGTATACAGAGTGTACCCCTGAAGAAGAGCTAGAGGGTGAGCAGTTGGTAGTCCCTAGAGCCTTCCATCTAGCACTTCTAGCCATAGCCCATGACATTCCTTTTGCAGGTCGCATGGGCATAAAGCATACCAAGAGATGTATTGTGCAGAACTTTTATTGGCCTGGGATTGCATGGGATGTAACAGGCACTGGAGGACCTGTGAGCAGTGCCAAAAAGAAGGCATGGAAGGAGCCAAGGTCAAAGCTCCTCTGATGCCTTTGCCTGTGACTGAGAATTAATTTCAGAGGTTAGTTATTGATATTGTGGGGCCTCTGAGTAACCCAAGTTCCACATGGAAGAAGTGTATCCTAGTGGTGGTAGATTATGTTACTAAATACCCTGAGGCTGTGGCTCTGTCCTCCACTGAGGCAGAGAAGGTGGCAGATGCTTTGTTAGAGATTTTCAGAAGGGTAGGCCAAACCTTAGGGTGCTCATGGGCTTGGCCCAGGGGAACCCAGCAGCAGAAAAAGGCCTGGTATGACAGTAATATTCAAGCCAGATAGTACATTGTGGGGCAGCACGTTATGGTTCTCATTCCTAACAAAACCAAAACCAGAGACGTCTTCCCAAACTCAACCAAAGAATTTTATTGAATGCTTTTGTCAGCATAAATCAGCTGACCACAACATTAGGAATTAAGTAAAGAGTTTGTGCCATGGATACAGTAACGAGTCTTCACATGAAAAAGAAGTCAGCTGATTTATGCTGATGAAAGCGTTCAATAAAATTCTTTGGTCGAGTTTGGAAAGACGTCTCTGGTTTTGGCTGGATTGTATATGTGCCTGGTTCCTGGTTTCATTGTGGTTCTCATTCCTGTCAGATAGAATAAGCTGCAGGCAACTTGGGAGGGACCCTTCAAAGTGGTAAGGAAGGTCAATGATGTTAATTACATGGTAGAACTGTTAACAAGAGGCAGGGGCCTAAATTGTACCATGTTAACATGCTGAAACCTTACCATGATAGGGAGGCCAAGGTGCTAGGTATTTGTAGTAGGAGGCAGGAGGAGTATGAGCGGGCTCTATGGATACAGCGAGCCAACCAGCAAAATCCTAAGTTACTATGGAGCAGTGTAGAGTTGCAGGCATATGATATGACAATTCAGCACTATAGTGTGGTTAGCAATACCAAGGCAGATGGGATCTCAAGACAGGGGGTGGGGTAATGTATTCCAATATATGCTCACTCCTCTCAAGCAACATTTCTCAAGGGGAATTTGAAAAACTAGCTTGAGTCTTCAAAGGGGGAAAGAGATGTGTAACATATGCCAGCTCAGCTAGCTGGAATTTTGTAAAGAATTATATGTCATTTGTATATCAAACTGATTTGTGCAGATGCTTGTGTTGAGAAATGCATTTGTAAAGGTGCTTGTGTTAAAATGTATCAACAGTGTGCCCTGCTGGAAAGAAAAGAAATGTACATGCATTATTGTAACAGTTTAAACATATGCATTGTTACAGCATATGCTCAGAGAGGAGAGGTTAATCCACCTTACTTTGAAAACTTTTCTTGAAATTAAATTACTTTATGGGTTAAGCCATCAAGATGTTATTCCACAGTTTTTAATGGAGCCAGATATGCAATGTCTATGCTAAGGAATAGGTTGTAGCTCTTGTAGGAAAAGTGGAAATGTTGTATGATATTATGACTTTCAGCAGCTGCACCACATCTGAGAAAATCACTATTTATGTGTATGGTAGCACATAGGTGCTAAAACCCTAGCACCTTTTAGTGTTGGTGAGTGTGGGAAACAGAGTCAGATGACCAGATGTGATGTCATTCTGCAATCAACTCAGAAATAATATTTAGATATTAGTAGGAGATTGCTCTCAGCATTCTACATTCTGTCTTGGATCTGACAACAAGGACCACTCACCCACATTATCTTGCCTTGCTCTTTTCAGTAAGTAGGAACAGTAATTATTTTAGTCAATCAGGAATAGATAGTGCTATTAGCTAAATATGTTTTTCTATAGCTGTGTGAAACTTTCCATTAGTGTTATTTTTAATATTTTCTGTGACTAAAACTCTCATGTTTACTGTAAATAGATATTTAGTATGTTCTTGCTCTTTTATTATTTATTATTAAATATATTTAAACTTTTCATTGTGGCTGGTCTTTTTTTTAGGAAATATTTAAGCTTTGAGAGTATTTGTATATATTTATTTGGTGATAACTCTAGCCACTCCTGAAAGCCTTGTTGTTTGGTCAACATTACCATTTGAATTAATGTTAGTTTCACTCAGCATAACTGTATACTCTTTTAAGAGCCTTATAGTAACTGACTGGTGGCAGTGAATCTACCTTGTAGTTTCGGCAAAGTTGATAGAGCAGCTAATCTGTGCCAGTGTTTCCCAGGGTTTTTTTTTTTTGTGTGTGTGTGTGTGTGTGTGTGTGTGTGTGTGTGTGTGTGTGTGTGTGTGTGAAAATTAAGTCTCAAACAGTGTGTGTGTGTCAGCTATTTGAGGCAGGGACACGAAGCACTGGTTTCACAGAGAGGGTGCTGGAGGACTTGGTTTGGACCCTTGGCTGAGGATCTAACCCTACAGCTGTGCCAGTAGGGAGTCTCACTGGGGACTTGGAGGGAGACAGATATTGAGAAATCCAGACCCCAGGCTGACTGTGTTCCCTGTGTGCTCTTAAGGGAAATTGTGCTTGAAGCAGAGGTCTATATCTGGAAATACTGAGTATATCCATTTGTATTCCAAGTGGGAGGGTATAAAATAAGCAAGCAAATAGGTGCATTTGAGGACATCCCTGCAGATGTCTTGATAGGGACTTCCTGTGGAAGGGGAGCTGGGAAGAGTCACAACAGTAGTGCTGAGTCAGGCTCAACTCTCAGACCCTACACTAAGGGGCTTAAGGGAAATTGTGCATGATGCAGACAGGTCTACATTTGAAAATACTGAGTGTATCCATTTGTATGCCAAGTGAACTTCCCTCTCCAGTGTCCAGGGTGAGGATTTAGGATCCTTGATTACTGGCCCAGAGTGGGGATGTCACAAGGATAACCATCAGGTGAACTCTGCTTAAACAAAGAGATTACAGGGTTGGTAACAGTTTGTAATAAAAAATGAGGGCTGACAAGTGTAGGTCAACCCTTGCAAAGCAGGGGGCTCTATTGACTATTATATCCATTGCAGAAATGCATTGTACCACCCAAAAATTACATCAATTTACTAGACAGTTACTGAAGACAATTATTTTTTTCTTGAATGTAGGCTTCATTATTACTGAAGTTATAATGCTGATCAATGCTAGAACATTGCCTTCTTGGAAGACATGATCAGGGAGCTCATCAGTGCCTTTCTTTATATCTCCCCTAGGGTGGAAGATCATTCACCTCTCTTGGTCAACTACATTGTCATAATCATATTTGGGATGGTGCAAGGACTTAAAGGTCCAACTGATATCCCTACTTTTAGTATCACAGATAGCTGTCAACTTTTTTTGCTAACCAGTTAATGTTATGTCTGTTTGTATTGCAATAGGGTCACCAATGTCTAAGACATTTTTGATATGTGTTGCAGACGTATGGGACTATAAGGGGATGAGACTACAGTACAAGAGAATCGCAGTAGCAATAAGTATGCACATGGGGGTGGTGTTAATGTTTTGGCAACATAGCTGGTATAAGATCACTGGATATCTAGAAGGCCAAGGAGGAATAGGAAATGATTTATTTACTGCAACAGCCTCTGCAGGAGTAATGTTACGGTGCTATGGAAATTCAGTACTGTTATGGTGCTGTTTACAGAGGGTCTATATTATGAGACTGAATGTTCAGGTGACTGAACACCTAAACATCAAACTCGTAATATCATAAACAAAAAACGGTGAACGACCGATTTAACGCAGGGGAAGATTTCCCTTGGCCGTTCACTGGATTTTGCCTTTTGTGTACTGTAGAGCAATCTCAGAGTTGGTATATAGTTACAGGGGGTGTGGGGGGCACAACCTCCCATGTCGGGGGTGTGGGGGCAAAGCCTCCCACTTAGATTTGGTGTAAAGTTATGTTTTTGTTTTGTGGCCAATGGTCATCCTTCCCTGCGCTGTCCGCTGTTTTACGGTTCAATATTACAAGTTCAATGTTTAGGTGTTCGGCCACCTAAACATTCAATCTCATAATATAGACCTGTTTACACTCCATGGGTGGGAAAGAAAGGCTAGCAAATTAGTTAAATGAGTGCATTGGTAGAATCAGTACATGTTAAAAAGGCTTAGGCTATCAGTAAACATGAGGCAGTTGGAATGCTGCTGCCTTAGAAAATCAAGTACTAAAAGAGTGAATTACCATGAGGTTAAAGTATGTTTGTACTCCATGATGAGAAGTAGTGTGCTCTGATTTAATTGCAGAGATAGATATTAATAGACTTTATACACACATAACTAAAATTAGTGTAAGGCACTTATGGGTAAGGGCAGAACCAGTTCAGTCACAATTGTAAGAGACACACATTTTGAGTGGAATTTTGTGTACAATAACTGGTTACACCTGTAACTGTCAGTTTTCCAGATCTATAGTATACAACACAGTGAGAGGGTAAATGAATTTAGCTAGTTTAAGGGGAGTGCCTTCAGAAAATGATACATTTTTGTTTACTAAAAACTGCCAAAGGAAAAGGAGTTGAATGGAATAATGTGGTCAAATTAACACTGAGAGTCGATAGCTAGAAAGACCCTAGGTTCAACAACAGAACAGAGTGGCAGGGAGAGAAGAATTTTACCACATAATTAATGCTGCAGAAGAGGCTGTTCAAGTGATCTTTCTCAGGGCAGTCTTGAATATTTCTGAAATGCCTTTTTTTTCTTAAATAAAAACACTAGTGCCTAGTTCCTCATGCAGTTCACATGTAATATCCTCTTCTTTTTTTTTTTTTTTTTTCAATAATAAATCTTTATTATTTTCCAATTGTTAATACAATACTACAATATATATACATTATATACATGAATGCTTCCAACAGTTACATAAGATCATTATACATTGAGATAAAATTCTGAAAAGAGTATTAAAAGATCTAGTATCAATATACAGGCTTATCAATACTAACTTCCATATTAAGTATGTACTTCCAGGGGATAACTGGATTAGAACATTAAGCCAACACAATATTAAAGATTTGCTCCCATATTTTTGTATTATTTATATTTTTCTTATGATCTTTGATTAGTAATTTATGTGCTAGAATATGTTTTATCGCTACAGTTTTAAAGTTTTCCCATGAAGTCTGAGATGGATTCAGCCAATTTGCAGTTATATAAAGCTTCATTAACAAAAAAATATTTATGAGTATGATCATTTGGGATCTGTCCAAGTTATTCGGAGGAATATGAAGAATCATAAACTCCCAGGAAAGTGTGGACTGTTGATAACCCATTTTTTGTAATTGAATTTTTAAAGAGTTCCAAAGTTGTAATATCCTCTTCTAATTTTCATAGTCCACCAGGAGACAGAGCCTTGTCTTCTATCCTAACCAAAACAAACAAGGAAAGGACCTTAAATAGCATACTACAATAAAAATCCATACTGCAATCAAACAAGAAACTGATATGAGAAACACCACACAAAAATAAATTTGCCCTTCTCACACACTAGTGTATTCTGTAGCACAACTATTCAAGCAACATTTCTCATCTCATAGTGGCCCCATTCATATCACAAAAGGAAATAATCTCTGATGGCAAAGAATGTGCCTCACCTTCAGACCGCCATCTCTACCTCTTGAGACATACGTCACTCATCATATCTGTACTGACAGGCATGTGTCATTGTGTTCCTACCAACTTCTGTACTTGACAGATGTGACCCACTCCAGCCTCTATCCTGTGTCAGACATGTTGAAATATTTGAAACAAAGCTTGCCCAATTATGCACTGAAGAGCACAGTCTGATATTAACACTGCATGCATCATGTTTGTGATATGTAACACTGCACTGTCACTATGCCCTCGTCTGGGTCGGAGGTTATGAACTAGATGTCACCACCTCTACTGCACTGCCAGGTATTGTGCCTGTTGTTTTCTGTGGGATGCCATAAAATCTTCACCTAAATTCTGCCAATGTGGAGAAAAAAATAACTTCAGTTTTAGCACTTTTGTCTTTATTATTTTAATATTTGTGTGGCTATGCATTGAAAAAGTGAAAATAATTAAATAACATTTTTAACAACATACTATACACTCTCATTTCTATAACAGTATGTTTAGTTGTGAAACATATGTGTTTGACCTATTTCTTAGTCTAAATGGTACATTTTATGAGGTTGTTTTGAGTCACATGACTTTTTAGCCTTTTCTAATTAATACAATACAGTTGCTGTTATTTAATTTCAGATGAAGTCAAATTAATGAAGATAACACGTTTAAACTAAAGTACCGGCTGTCTCCAGTGTTAGTCTTTTTATTTTCTAAGAGTATGTTGTGCTTCTGTTGATAATTAAGCATGCTCCACCTCATTAACATCATTCAGTGATGTTTCTGTACCTTCCATGCTGGTCTTATATTTGCACAGTCCAATGTTACTCAGGCAATGGGGCAGGCCTGTTAGTTTCTTCATGATTATACTGACATGGATTTAGAAGGGGCCGTCACCTACAGTAATGTGTAATACAGGCTGCTACTGCTAGAGACAGCCTTTTCTGATTCAGAGACAGGCCCACCACAGTCATGCTATACAGGCTGTATTGTCACTGTGGTGGGCAATCTTCATGGCTACATGCTAATGAGGTGTTTTGGGGATTGACTTATTCGAATTAACCATATGCTTTCCCCCAGTAATGCCTATGGTAAGGCCAAGTGATTCAGAGAATTGGTCTACTGTGTATGTTAGCACAACTGGCCATATTAATGATCATGGCTAAAAAACTATGGTCCATCATTGTAAAAGCTGGGAGAAGGGACCATGTAAAAGGTAAGGTCAGGTAAGTATCTTTGGAGGTTAGGAGTGGGGGTGAGTTTTGACTGTGTGTGTATGTGGCAGCATGTGTCCATTTGTGTAGTGGTATGAGTGGTCTTAGTGAAGTGTGACAGAGAGTGAGTGAGTGAGTGTGTGTGTGTGTGTGTGTGTGTGTGTGTGTGTGTGTGTGTGTGTGTGTGTGTGTGTGTGTGTGCATGTGTGTGAGACTGTCCATGAGTATGTGTGTGGGGGACTGCCATACAAATTCTGCATTACTGAGCTGAGAGCATTGGACACCAGGAAATTTTAAATATGAACGTGTCATTTTCAGAGTTAAAGGAAAAGTTTTTGTAGCACAAAGTACATATCTGAAAATACTAGGCACCAGGAACATTCTTTAATATTATCCTAAGCTATTTATAAAGTTATTAGCTCAATGGATTTTGAAGCACAAATAATATCTTTAACAGTAAGAAGTATGTGGGGGGCACAAGACATCATAGATACTCTTTATATATTTCCTTAAGTCACTTACAAAGATAATAGAGCAATGGGTTTTACAAATAATTAAAAAAGCTTTGAATCCTGTAGTCTTGGCACAGAGAATAACTCATTAACATGTCAGAACTTTAGTCATGTAAATGAACTGGGGATAACTCTAGACATTATGGACACACTTTGAATATAAATATTACTCTAAGCACCCTATAAAGTTAATGCAGGTAAAGGATTAGAACCCTGTGCCCTTGGCACAGGAAGTAGCATGGCACATACTAGAAGCATCCTGTCGGCCATGGCATGGTCATACTGTAGTGCCCCCGGATCCACCATGACAGCAGAAGCAGGTTTGGAGCTGGTTGAAAACATGGCAATAATGTTACAAATTCCTTTATGTGATGTGTTGTGTTGTACTGGAATTTGGCAATGATGCCTAAGCTCTGTAATGGCATTCTTAGCCATGGATCTAGCAGGTGTTTAGCACCAACTTCAAAAGTATTTTATCAAATGTTGAGGGGAGTGGGGTTACTTCATTTGAACATGCTACTTATGGAGCCTTGTACATTCCCCTTAACCACAGTGCTTGCATGTACCAACCAGATGACCCTGTGGAGTATCAATTTGTAGTAAACGGATACAGATAAGAGGTATGCAGTACATGTAAATCATGTGAGCTGTCTGAGTGCTGTACAGACATAAAGATTATAATACCATGTGTGCTTCGGTGCCAGGTAGATAAAATCATTTTAAATGTGATGTATTTTTTTTCACTTTTATTTCGGACTGCATTTGTAAGATATTGTTAGGCTTTTTTTAAAATGCATACAAGAATCTGCAATGGCAAATTACATTTATAAGATAGCTGAATAATGAAAGGGGAATGGTATTTGTGTTTGTTCTTTGTATGTAATATAGTAAAGAAAATAGCCAAACTTTTTTGCTGAAAAATGGGAAAAACAGCAATTAAACCCAGGATGTGAAAATTGTTTGGTCTAAATTTGTCACTTTTCTCAGGCAGGAAGCTAGAATGTCATACAATGCACAGAATTTGTATTTGAAGTATAAAATTGAACTTCTTTGTTTACTTACTCAGGAAAACAAAGGATGTGAACTGACCAGTACAGCCTAATGTCAACACTGTATGTAGTCTTCAAAGAGCAAGCTGCTTCGATCTGGGAAAGCAGCCATTACTGTTCAATTGAAAAATTGCTTCAGTGCAGATGGGTGCCTGAATGTGGAAAGATCTGATTCCAGTAGGAAAGACGTCATGAACTAAAGTGTATATATTTTATGACAATGAAAGTAGTCAGTCAGTTTTGCATGGATGGTCATGGTATCCAAATCTGTAAAAGTTTCTGTGAAAATTGGGTATGCTTGATTGATATTTTTACTTACTTAGAGCAGGTAGGAACATGATGTCTTTATGCTAGAGTCAGCTAAGTTTATTCATCTGTAGGTTAGATTTTTCTTGAAGCATTCCATCTCCAAAACTGATTATGTTTTTTGTACACTTTGTGCATTTCCTTGACATCTGCCTATTGTATGTGCATTACCACTGTCCTGACTTATTGATCATTACAGTTTTTATTTGTTTAATTCTAAGGTCTTGTGGTTGAGTATGTATATATTACTATTTATTATCTGATGAGAAGATATAATTTAGCACTGAAGATTGTCAAGCTGTGGTGTCCATCTCAAATTGCCTGAGCACATTATCAATGAGGTATTATTTTTTATTATTTATTTATAGTTGGCTAAATCAAGCATGGTGCTGTAACTGGTATGTCAGTACTCAAGTTTTCTAGAATCACTGCCATATTACCATGTAAGGAAGAAAGCTATGAGGCTCAGCATATACATGTACATGTGCATGTGTTTGAGTGTATAAGGATGTGTGTGTGTGTGTGTGGTTGGGTTCATGCATTAAAGTAATAATTTCAAAAGTAATTACTATGGGAAAAGGGCAGTAGAAGACACTGTGGTTCACAGTGAGAGTGGTAAAAAACGGGTACTAGGAAGCTAGGCCAAAAATTAATCTTTGTATGTGAATACTGTGTCAAACTAATGTTGGTGTGGATGTTGGAAACTCATAATCAGTGTATCAGTCCATTTTTCCTTTATGTGCATTGGGACAGGTTGTACTTGAGGAACTGGTTATTGAATCAGATTGGTGTCCATCTTTCTTTACTTTAATCTTTTGCATACCAGTGATGTGAGTCAAAGTACCAGCTCCCTGATAGCCATCAGATTTGTTTGAGGCACTGAAGCAGATCCAAGTACCACAGACAGCCCCTATCCCTCACATACATACACATGTGATACAGTACATTGGTTGGCAATGGTAGTATTCAAATTCCATCAATACCCTACAAGCCATCACCTATTGGTAGCAGTTGTCCATCTGTCGCATGTATCACATGTTATCTGGTAGATCACAGAATGCCAGCCTTTACTGGTCACATTTCTCTGTGACTATGATTCTGGCAAGCCTTCATTATTACATGTGCACAGTATACAGCACCAAGCTTCTCAGCAAGCTGAGCAATGTCATAAAAGGCATGTAGAGATTTCTCCTCTAGTCTGCAAAGAAACCAAATATACTCATCTACATACAGAAGCATTATATCAATCCTAATTTCATTGAAACCGACTTTACCTGTCTCCTACTTCCTGCCATGCTTTTAATTGCATTACTGTCATTACATACTTCCTCATCAGTTAATGAGGGATAGCCTCATGGGACTGCCTCAATTACATTAATTTAACTTAGCATGTTTATATTTGGTATAATGCTTGAACAGTTTTTGTTTTTACAATTGTAAAATTGATTCAGTTCTTTTTTTACCATTGCAATATTAATTTGTCATTTTAATAGCAATTCTTGTTTATGTCTTATGTCTCTCTCTCTCTCTCTGTATATACACACAAACATACACACACACACACACACACACACACACACACACACACACACACAAATATTTTATATATATATATATATATATATATATATATATATATAGGGTTCCTATTATATCATCAAAGACGCAATCCTTCAAATGCATCTTGATTGAACTTGAAAGCATGAAACAGCAAAATAATGCAACGGTATATAAGCGATTTCTTTTGGAAAGAAATCACTTGGCCGCCTCCATTATGTTGCTGTTTTCCTCACTGTAGTGCGATCTTGGAGTTGGTATATTTAAGTAGGGGGGTGTGGGGGGCACTGTTCCCAGTGTCTGGGATTGTAAGCTTTCTCTTATATGGGGTCGATAAATCAGCGTTCACTTTTTAATCATTCACTGATTTAATATAGACCTGATTATATATATATATATATATATATATATATATATATATATATATATATATATATATATAAACATATAGATATATAGATATAGACATAGATGTTTTATATATATATATATATATATATATATATATATATATATATATATATATATATATATTGGATTTATGGCACTTTTTTTCCCTGGGCTTCCACTGAAAGTGGCGACTTGTGTCCAAGCAGACCTTCCCAGTATACAAATATCAATGAATAAATAAAATGAATAAATATATAAGTGGTATTCAATATTCTAGAGGCAAAGGTCTGAGAAATGCATAACATGCCTCTGTAGGTCACTGAAAGGTCTCTGTAACTAGACGGAAACATTCTGCTTTCTTTTTTCTCCACAGGGATAGGACGGCGATACATTCCTCTACATTCTGTATGTAGGTGAAACAAATCAAGGAAGTTCTGTACAACTGATCAATAATCTCTTATTCATTAAAGTTAGGAATTTTACCCTCTGTTCACAATTTTTTCCACTTCGTGTCTATAAACTACACTGAGAATCTGGATTTCAGTAGTACTACTCTGTATTATAGAGGCAGTGTAAGGAAATGTTTTTTGAGGGTCAAGCATCTCCTAGTTGAAGATCCTATTGTGTTCAGAAAGTAAACGTAACATAATGTGGGGGCTTTTAAGATTTAGAAGGCATCAACTGGTGATACATAATTTACAGTATGATGAGTGGTGATCCAGTGCTATTGTTTAAAAAGAACATTGTATGTAGGCTGTATCAGTCTTGGCATGGCTTTACTTATGTTTGGAATCCAACTGAGGTTGTCTGAATCCTATAAGTTAAAAGGTGAAATTTTTCCTCAGCTGTGTGTTGGTGATGTAAGAGGACAGGTTGTCCCTAGAAATGTAGTTTATATTTAGGGTTGTAGTTTAATAGATTGGTAGCAAGCTGAAAGGTACAGATAAAGTGGCCATCCTGTACTGCAAACAAGCTTCTCTTTAGGATCATATTGTCAGCAAAACCGAGCGTAAGTGATTAGTGTTGTGTTGTGGGATTCAGGGTATTTTTTGCACTGACACTATCCAGTTTTAATTAATAGATTGACAAATCCAGATTGTCAGTGTAGTTTGTAGATACAAAGTGGATAATTATACACATTGTCTCAGAACCTAATTTTAAAACATGCTAACTTTGTTATTTTGTAACAAAGAGATCCTTGACCCACAATAGGAATACAAAGAAGCATCAGCCAAAAAACATTTCCTCACACTGCCTAACAATACATGATTTTATGTTATTATATATTTATTTTCATTGAGGGTGTTTTGCTTACAGGAAAAACTTCAACTTTATTTATTAACAAGCCTTAACTAGAATGCCATTATGGTGACAAATTATAATTATTTTGCATAAAAATCAATCAAAAAGTATGCCTACTACAATGATAATGATCTATCTAGATATGCCTGCAATTTACGTTATTTAAATAACTGCAACTGCTTTATTTTCACAACTGAGTGATGTTTACCACTCTGGATGTCACAGCTAAAATAATGAAGACTGAATTGCAACAGATGAGTTTCTCATTCAAAACTGTTTCAACCATACCTCTCAAGTGTACCTCATTACGAGGAACGTACCACATTTGGGGTCTTAAAAAGTGCACGTTCCTCGAAGTTCCTCAAAATTCCACATTGAAAGACTCTGTCTCACATTCAGCGTTAGGATTTTTTTAAAGTGAAATCCATTGTAAATAGAAATTAATCATATTAATTCATCAAAAGATCTTCTTTATAAGTAAAACCAGCATATTTTAACCATCCTATGACCTTCCTATTTGAAGTTGTCAGTAAGCCATTGGTATGTGTTCCACATTTTGCCCATTTGTTCCACATTATGAGGGCTAGTGTTCCTCATTTTTGAGATGGAAGGTTGAGAGCTATGGTTTCAACAACCTAGAAAGTGATTTTACTGAATCCACAAGGAGAAATGTAAGACACAGACTGCAAGTGAACCTAATATAAGTACTCCAAGGGCACACATTAGTGGATAGGTAGGTGACAAGTTATTTTGTGTTTTTACTAGCTCTACACTTATAACATGTTACAGATTACAATTATAACTAGAAATACAACAATACTGGATATCTCTCAAGATGTACAACTTACAGTGAAAATAACAGACAGTTGTCTTCAACAAGATCTAAGGTGTCACCTAAGGTCATGGAACAGTTTGTTAAGTCGCTTGGTTTTTGATGTCTTAAGTACATAGGGAAATATTGCTCATTTTCATAATTACTATCAAACAACAAGCAATATTTCCAGTATAGTATGATACAAACCAGTGTTTTCAATGAATTGTCCTGTCAACCACATTGGTGTTTCACACCATACACCTCCATAAAATATATTTCTGTCAGTTATGAAAATATAAATAAAAAGTGGTAAACAGAGATTAATTTCTCCACTGCAGGACATCCTACACTAACAATCTTAGTGTCATTTTGTTAATAACACCTTGAACTTTTTAATAGTGCTTTTATTAGCTTGTAAGTCTCTTAGTTAAAGAAGCCAAACCCAAAACGTTCTGAATGCCATAAGGAGATATGGGTGTGAATTGGAAATATACAAAAAAGGGCATTATAAGCTTGAGCAAGCTCTCACTCTCTCTCTCACACACACACACACACACACACACACACACACACCTGCATTCAGGCACATAAACACCCATATACTCTCACATGCACACACACACACACACACACACACACACACACACACACACACACACACACACACACACACACACACACAGATAAACCCACAAATGAACACACACGTGCACTCACATATACATACAATTGAAGTACTCTTTTAAGTTACTTAGGGTTGCTCTCACCTATGGTTCAGTGCATCTCCAGTTTTTTTAATTGTACAGAGCATAGACATGATTATATAAGGGATTAAGAAGTTACAGTATAATACTTTTGCTTTTTCCTGGGTCTCATTTTAGCTTTCTGCCACCAGATCTGTCCCAAAGCCCCCCTGCCCCCCCTTAATTATCTTCTTCTCCTTCCCTGACACCTGTCCACACTTATACCTTTGGACCAAGGTCTGTCACTCACTCCTTAAAATGGAAAACTTATACGTGTAAGCAGTTGAGGGGAACATATGCAGATAGGAGATGAGGGCATCCTGATAGGGCAAATGACATGTTTCCAAAAACACGATATGGCAAATTTGCTATTCAAGCTGCACTGTATTCATAATCTGCTGACCCCCACCCCTCACCATAAACATGGTATTTCACCATAACACACACGCAATGCCAGTAAAAATGTACTTTTTTCTTGCATAGTGCTTCTGTTTACAAGCAAAAATTAACTGAAAAAGTAATATAAATATAAATAAATATATATAAATATTGTGCAACTTAACTAATACAATAAAATGCTTTAGAAAAGTTTATCAATCAAAATACTGCAATTAATGACAGGAAACTGAGATTGTCTTTCTCTGGTTACAGGAATGTGTAGGTACAGTGCTCATGTTGTTTGCTAAGTACTGAGTTGACTAGCTATTAGGCCTACGTCAGCAATGCTTCCTGTAACTGTAATTATAGTGACATACATTTCTGTATTTTGCTTGTTTGTTATTTAAATGTTTTGTATTAAACCTGGGCTGAATCTGAAATTGGTCAGTATTGATCAGTGCACTGCCCCAGTAAATTAATCTAAATAAAATATAAATAAAAAACTAAACTGCTGATATGCAACTGTAAAATATGCAACATGCACAGGGAAAACAGAGGAAGTGGTGCACCTACACTAACAGGGTGTGTTTTAATTGAACTAGGACAGACAGTATGACTAATGCAAAAGGTACCTTACTTTTGTTAAGAGTTCTGTCTATTTAATATTACATTTTCCTCAAACAAACTGTGTTAATGAATTTGAGAAGAGCTCTGAAGCCCCATTGGAACATTGCATCACGCATATGGTACTGAAGACAGTGGTGGGGATATATAACTACAGATTGCACAATTTATTTCACTAGTGCACGTTCACATATAATAAGCTACGCTTTACAAATATAGCATGTCATATCACAATGCAGTACTTCAGTAATGAAGCACACAATGTCAATCTGAAAGTTAGGTTGGTACTCAGATCTAGCAGTGGAATCTAATATGCACTGAATCCAACAGACTGCTACAGAAAAACGTTATAATTTGCAATATCTGCTATCTTCTGCAATACCATCCATTTTATTTATTTATTTAGTTAGTTATATGTATTTATGTATGTACTTTTGAACAGGAATTCAGAAGTTTTGTTACAGATTACTTACAGTTTGTTACAGAGGCATTTTAAGCAGATCATAACAATTGATATGACAGGATAAATTCAAGTCTTATGGGTTTAAAATAATTTTACATGTCTTACAATTATGACACAGAGATCATTTCATGTCAGAGAAACTTGCAAACATTTTAGAAATGGGGAAAATGAGTGGAGAGATTAAGGCAGTATAGAGTAAGTAGGGGAAAATAGGAGGTAGGATGTTGAGTATGTATTCAGACAAGTATACTTAGCCATCTTTTACTGAAATACCCCAAAAGAATCACCATCAGTCCTTTACTGAAATACCCCAAAAGAATCACCATCAGTCCTAATGCTACTCTACTTGCAGATTTCGGGGCCATGATCAAAACTGCACCTTCCCCGACAAAAACAAACTGTCATAAAAGGCACACCAGAGACATTACCATGAATGGAAATGGCACACTGTCTGGTTATTCCCTCTCTGGACATTAAACCATAAGTACACTACTAAATGAAAAACTAATAAAACAACTCAGCAGGATAAATCATTCTTCAACTCCAAACTCGTGTAATCAATTAACAACTGAATACAGAACACAAGCATGGCTAAAATTTCTTTAACAAGAAGTATAAAAACATACAAAAATAAATAAAACAAACAGATGAGTGCTTTCATGCCATAAAAGGCACTTCTTCAGATCTTAAAACAAACATTATCATAGTTACATAAACACAAATGAATAGCCAGTGAACAAATAAATGCAAAACAATGATCAAATGATGCTGCAAAATATATCCTATCAATAAACAGCAGCCAATCATTGAATAATAAAACTACCCAATGAGCAAATTAATACAGAACAGTAGATGAATGATCCTACAGTAAAACATAACCTATCAAACAGCAAAGAGAAGAGGCAGGAGCCAATCATTAAATAATAAAAACTAATAAAAACTCACAACAATCAAATGATGTTGCAGTGGATCATAACCTATCAGAGAACAGCAGGGATAAACAGCAGTCAGTCATTGAATAACAGGAACTATCTAATGAACAAATATATACAGAACACTGAATGAATGATCCTGCAGTAAAATATAACCTATCAATGAGCAACAAGGACAGGCATAAACCAATCCTTAAATAATAAAACTATCCAATCATATTATCTCCCATTACAGAAACCTCCAATAACATTAACGTAAACCAAAAATACTCACTCACTACTAACAGAAAAACAACCAAAACAACAAACTAAAAAATGTACTGAAAACTCTGCCAGAGAATGCACAACCAAGTATGATGAACTGTTTATTAAAACAAATAATAAGTACTTTCATCCTAAAGGATACAGACTTCTTCAGATAAAACCAGAACAATTCAAAATTTGCACTTAATTAGCTTCCTTATTACATGACACCAATCTAAGCAAAGCAAGTGTATATTTAAAGAAACAATTGTCAAGACAAGTACATGTATTTAAAACAGCGTGTTAGCATTTAGGCATCTTTTTGCTTATGTCCTGTCTTAAGTTAGTGATGAATAACAGTTATTGTCAGTTTTACATCTTAAACACACCGTTTTAAAAACATGTACTTGTCTTGACAACTGTTGCTTTAAATATACACCTGCTTTGCTTAGATTGGTGTCATGTGACAAAGAATCTATTTAAGTGCAAATTGTGAATTGTTCTAGTTTTAGCTGAAGAAGTCTATATCCTTTTAGACAAATGCACTTATTATTTGTTTTAATAAACAGTTCATCATACTTGGTTGTGTATTCTCTGGCAGAGTTTCACTCACTACTAAACGTATATCTTTGCTTGAAGTGAAATATGACCAAAAAGGTATATAATGATGACCTGATAAGACCTTGGGCAAAAGAATGCATCAACACACACACTAATATGGAACATTAGATGGTAGACAAGATATAACCCCCCCCCAAAAAAAAAATATATATATATATATAATATATATATATATATATATATATATATACATACATTTATATATATTCTAAAACATAAATCCTTCTCCACTTCCACCCCCAGCCCAAACCCAAAGCCTTCTTCACCATCCTCCCCTCACTCCTGCTCCCATAAACCCCCTCCCACTTTTATTCTAAAACCCGTGTCTACCACTGGTATCAAAAAACTTCTTTCCAAACTCAAACCGTGCTCCAATGCCCCCGACAATATCCCATCACTCTTTCTCAAGCTCACAGCAGATGGCATCGCCATACCTATCAGCATTCTCATCAATAGATCCATCCAAGAATCTTATGTTCCCAAACTTTGGCGAGCTGCCCACATTCTGCCCCTTCATAAAGGAGGCAAAAATAATAGCATTTCTAACTTCCGCCCAATAGCCATTCTTTCCCCAATTTCAAAAGTCCTTGAAAATGTATCCACCGCAACTCATGCCCCACCTCCTCAATAACCATCTCCTCACTCCTACTCAACATGGGTTTCGCCTGGCCACAGTACCATAACTGCTCTCCTTTCTTTCCTAGACATTGTCAACCATGCCCGTGACTCTGGAGATATTGTCTCCACTGTTCTTCTTGACCTTTAAAAGGCATTCGACACAATATCCCACACACTCCTTCTCCACCACCTTTCTAACCTCAATCTCTCCCACAATTCCCTTTCTTGGTTCAAAAGTTATCTCTCAGATAGATCCCAAGCTGTGAAATGGAATACAGGTACCTCAAACTTCTTACCTACCCCTACCGGAGTCCCTCAGGGTTCTATTCTCGGACCTCTGCTCTTTAATGTCTTTATCAATGATCTCCACTCTGCAATTCCTCATTCTCAAATTGTACAATATGCAGACGACTCCACTGTTATCTGCTCAGCCCCTAGCCTTCCCGAGCTCCAAGCCAAAACCCAACTGGCCTTCACAACCACAGAAAATTGGATGCTTCAAAACCATCTTTCCCTTAATGCCAATAAATCCCATATCATTCTCTTCTCCCCCTCAAAAGCTCTGCCTCTTGATAAGCCATCCTTCAAAATCTCCAGCCTCTCCCAGTCCCCAATAGAAGTTGTTAGTTGTGCAAAATTACTCGGAGTTACCATTGATGAACACCTGAAATTTAATACTCATATTCAACTAAACATAAAAAAAAACCATCAGAAGCTCGGTATGCTTTACAGAAATGCTAACTTTCTTTCTTTAGCTACAAGACAAACACTCGCCACTACCTACCTTCTCCCTTCTCTATTGTATGGTGCTCCTGTTCTAACCAACCTCACCGCTTCTATCTCCTCAAAACTTGATAGTTGCTACTACAAAATCACCAAATTCGCTACTAACTCCACTCATTCTACACACCATTGCATCTGCCTCCGTAGTCTCCAATGGTTAGAACTCCCTAATCACCTCGATTACCTCCAACTTACTACTGCACACAAACTAATTTTTAAACCCACTGCTTGCCCTGCATTATCTAACATCTTGCCCTTCTACACTCCTCTCAGGCCCCTAAGATCTGGCCACCAAATCTTATTTCAGTATACAAACCCAAACGACCTCCTGGCCACCTCCTACTTTCTTATACTACAGCAAAAAAATGGAACTTGCTTCCTCCCCTTCTAAGAGTCACTACAAGCTATGAACAATTCAAATCTCTTCTCCATTCTCACCTCTCCCTAAACTGGAAATGTAATTGTATACTTCCTACCTAGATCTTAATACATCCCAGTTCCAATTTCCCCCCTCCGGCCCCTCTTCTTCAAACTCTCTCCTCAGCTCCCTTCCCTCTACTTCTTTATCTCCTCTCTCTCCCCTGCTTAAACTCTCTCCCCTGCTTAAACTCTTATTTATTCCTTTTAAATCATCTCCTCCCCACTGCCTACATGCATGTCTAGTCTCACAAATGTATCTTTTGCCTTGTTCATAAGATGTACTTTTAGACTCAAACATAAAATGAATCTTAGTCTAACTGTTCTTTTTTTTTATCTTCCTCCTGGCATCTCTTCTCCTTTAAATTCTTTGCATCTCCTTCACTTCTCCTCTGTTTTACTTCTCTTGCATTCAAGATCTATGTATAATTTCTTTTTATCTCTCTCTTCTATGCTAACAATACAGTCGCATAAAAATATTAATTTCTTATGTATACTGCCAAATGTACTATGTTTTTGGAAATTGTTAAAGGTGTTATGCTGTTAGAACACAGAGTGTTATGTGTATAATGTATTATTATTATGGAGCTTTTCTCCCCGGGCCTCCACTGAAAACGGGCTTTGGGGCCCAGTGGACTTCCCCGGTTATCAAACTGGAAATAAATAAATAAATAAATAAATAATATACATATATAAATATCTATCTATATCTATATACATATATATGTATATATATATATATATATATATATATATATATATATATGTATATATATATATATATATATAAAATATTAGGCCTGTAAACAAATAAAACACATCACCAAAAGCAACCATTGCACTATCCAATGAAAGAATAAATTTAGAACACTGAATGAATGATCCTGCAAGCAAACAAAAGTTATCAGTGAGGAACAAGGAAGGGCATAAGCCAAGTGTTAAATAATAAAAACTATCCAAACATATTATCTCCCATTACAAAAACCTCCAATAAAATTAACGTAAACCAAAAATGCTCACTCACTACTAAACTCATATCTTTGCTATGTTTTTACTCTTTGACAGGTTATGTTTTACTGCAGGATCATTAATCTACTGTTCTGTATTCATTCGCTCATTGGGTACTTTTATTATGTAATGACTGACTGCTGTTCACTGATAGGTTGTGTTCTGCAGCATCAGTCATTCATTGTTTTGCACTTGTTTTTTCATTGGCTATTCATTCCCATTTATGTAACTAAAATAATGTTTTTTTTAAGATCTGAAGTGCCTTTTATGGTGTGAAAGTGCTCATCTGTTTGTTTTATTTATTTTTGCATGTTTTTTTATACTACTTATTAAAGTAATTTTAGCTGTGCTTGCATTCTCTAACCAATTGTTCATTGATTACGCAGTTCTAAATAAGACAGCAATGGAGTACAAGCACCAAAAAGTATAGTTTTCAAGACAGTTATATTCAGACACAGCATGTGAATTTTAGCAATAACCCATAAGTGGGTGTGGGTATCACAGGATTTACCCACACTTGTGTGATTTGGTCATGAGGGTGAAGTCTGAGTGATTAAATGAAGGCAACCATGGGCAAATCCTGTGATACCTACA
Source organism: Protopterus annectens (assembly GCF_019279795.1). Taxonomy (NCBI): domain Eukaryota; kingdom Metazoa; phylum Chordata; order Ceratodontiformes; family Protopteridae; genus Protopterus; species Protopterus annectens. Next base: position 366,547,763 of record NC_056732.1, on the reverse strand, counting down.
TCCAAGAGTGGGATATTGCTATTACATTACTTAAGAAAGAAATCACTTAACATTTTTTAAATAATGTCTTTGTATAATGGCACTACAGTGTTCCTCAGCATTCTTCTGCATTTGTTGATGAGCTGCACATGTGTATGGGACTTATATTTCCACACTTGCATAGTACATCAGTGTTGTTCATGAAAAGCAACAGAGAAAAGAAATTCTCCATTATTGTTTCTTTCTTTTACTTCCTCAGCCATTATGGGCTCTTAATGCAAGAAACCTAGACAAAGCCCAACATAATGGGGGGGATCAAAGGTCCAAAAATGAGGACAGATTTTATTGCTCTTATAAAATTAGAAAGTTACTTGAATAGGAGGTTTTATGTTAGTGTGCATTTTTGTGAAGGATATGAAGTGTAAACCTTACATGTCTGTCATTATTTAAAGGCTTCAATCCACAGTGGTTTGCCAGAAAACTGCACTTTTTTATGAGGAAAAGCCCAGTGCTTTGAGGCAAAAATCTGGATATTCTGTGAAAATCTGGACAGTTGAGAGGTATATTAAGTAATGTAAAGACAATGGAAAATATGAAGGTCTCACCAAACACCATTATATTTGGCGACTTCAACTACCCAAACATAGACTGGGAGCATTACTCTAGCTCCAACACCCTAGCCCAAAGGTTCCTAGAATTTATAAACTCAAATGCTATGGAACAACTTGTTACCACTCCCATAAGAGGGGAAAACATACTGGACCTGATCATCACCAACATGGGGACTCTATGCTCCAGACCAGAAGTGTATCCCTCACTGGGAAGATCAGACCATAAACTAATCTCACTGGATATTCACATCCCGACCCCACCCCCTGCCCAGAAAACCACAGTGAAAAACTTCTCTAAAGCAAATTTCACACTCCTCAAAACCGAGGTGGAATCCTTCAAAGCCCCCGGGCTTGTGGATAATACGGCCCAGACCGCAAAATCCTTTATAAACGCATTCTATGAACACCTTCAGGAATGCATGGATCATGCAATCCCAAATAAAACCAAGACCCAATCCTCCAAAGGCAGACGTCCTGTCTGGTGGACCCCAGCCATAAACAAACTATACAATAGAAGGAGGAAGCTACTAAATGATAGAGCAAAATCCCAAAAAGGGAAGGCATCATTGATCAGTATTAGCAAAAAACTACGGGCACTCATAAAATTGTCTAAGGCCAGCTTCGAGAGAAAAATTGCACAGGACACTAAGGATAATCACAAGGCTTTCTTTAGTTATGTTAGGAACCTGGGTGGTAATTCCCAGATATGCTCAGAATTAGTCCAAAATGACAAAAAATACACTGAACCCACAGACATTGCCAACATCCTAGCTGACAGGTTCAGCGTAAACTTCTCACCCCCCTCCCCACCAAAAGGGCAAATATCTATCCCAGCAGAGGGCTTCCCCCCTGCCATCTCAGATGCTCAGGTAAGAGCCGCCCTCTCCAAAGCAAAAAACACAGCATCAATGGGACCAGATGGTGTCCCGGGCTGCGTCCTACATGAACTCCAAGAAGAGCTAAACTCAAACATAAAACTACTGTTCAATCTCAGCCTTACTACAGGATATGTGCCCAAAGAGTGGCGTACAGCAACAGTGGATTCTCTCCATAAAGGTGATGCCTCAACGGATCCTGGAAACTATCGCCCCATAAGCCTGACTAGCTTGGTCTGCAAAGCTATGGAAAGGATCATCATGGACCTCATAAATAAAGATATTGGGGACCTACAGACACTGGATCCTACCCAGTTCGGCTTTGTTAAGGGCAGATCCTGCCTCTTAAATCTGGTTGATTTCTTTGAAACAGTCACCAAGGCCATTGACGAGGGGAAGGTGGTCCACACAGCCTACCTGGACCTCGCAAAAGCCTTCGATACAATACCCCACTCGGGCATTATAGATAAGCTCACCAGCTTAAATATAAACCCCTATGTCACTAGATGGATTGCAAACTGGCTCAAGGACAGAACCCACATGGTTAGAATTGCTGGAGCCATGTCAGACTCCAAACCAGTTACAAGTGGTGTCCCACAAGGCTCAGTCCTGGGATCTCTCTTGTTCGGTATATATTTCTCGGAGGTACAGGCCAACATGGAAGGACTGTGGCTGACCAAGTTCACAGATGACTGCAAACTGAGCACCATAATCGACTCTCCAGCCGACACAAGCATCCTCCAAAAGGGCCTCATAGAAACAGACAACTGGTGCCAGAGCCATGGCCTCAAGCTAAATGCCAAAAAGTGTATAGTCATCCCCTTTGGCAAAAACAAAGTGCCCACAAATTACCACATAGGTGGCAATCCATTAAGTACAGAAGAAGTGATTAGGGACCTGGGGACCCAAGTTGATAGCAATCTCTCATTTGACAACCACGTGGCCAAAGTGGTTAGAAATACATTTTATATAGCCCACCTAATAATGAAGGGATTCACATCTAGATCAGGGGAGGTCATCGTGCCTCTTTACTCATCCCTCATCAGGCCCATAATTGAGTACAATGCCCCTTTTTGGATGTACCTTACCAGACACCTGCAGCAACTGGAATAGACCCCAAAAGTACCTCACCAAGAGAATCAAAGGGCTCAAACAGATGCCATATGCTGCCCAGTTAAAGAAACTCCAGCTCTACTCAGTGGCATACCGCCTGTTCAGAGGCGATCTGTGCCTGACGTATAAAGCCATGTCCAACCCGGAATTAATGGACATGCTGCACCTCAGAAAATCCAAATCCCATCGAGCTACGCGCTCAAGAGACTTGAACCTCAGCACTGAAATAAATAGGACATGCTGGAGGGACAGATTCATAACCCAGAGAGTCCCTTCACACTGGAATAAAATCCCAGTCCAGGTTAGGCAGAGTCCCTCATTGACTCTCTTCAACAGGAATCTTGATGAGTGGATGGGAGATCGTAGGTTTACCCTGGGTATCACTTCTGTGTCACTGTTAGACAGAGGCACAGTATACTAACCTCGAAAAAGGGCATAGCAAAATAAATTTAAAATGGGTGGCGAAAGCCAAACACATTCTGGCTAGGCTTATAAATGCCCTAGGGCAGATAGCCTAGTATGAACCTATGAACCTATGAACCTATGAAAGTCTGTTGAGATTTAAGGAGGGACAGCAGAGAAATACAAGGAAAATCAGGTACATTTCTGTTTCTTTAGTTTTGCAAAATGTACCTGATTTTATTTGTATTCTGCTCTGTCCTATAAGCATATGTCAATACAAAATTCTGGCCATTCAATGGTACAATATAGGTGCGATTTACATTGTGAATGCTGATTGGGCTGTCCAGTTAGTGTGTACATTTTTGAATGGTGATGAGCCATTATTGCATAATTTAAAATAATACCTCAATGTACGACATGGTACCAATACAAAATGTAGGCTACCAATTGTGGATTAGGCCTCTTTATAGGCTATCCAAACCCAGTGGACTGTCTGGTTCTCCCTGGGGAAAATAAGTAAAAAACAAAAAGAAAAGTCTCTTTCTTCAAGGTAATCCACTGCTCTATACCTGTATTTACTTTGCTGGCAGGTGGCTAACCAGAAAAGAATGTACACATTTCCAAAATCAAGCAATAACAACACAAAACAATCCTTTTTTGAGATTTAATTTGTCTGGTTTATTCGAAGTAATGAACACTTTTCTCTGTCAGACTTCATTAGATACAATGTTCCTGGTTTTGTCTTTCATCAATCAGACTTCATCAGATACAATGTTTTTGTCTTATCTTCTGAGCCTTTCCTCCCCCGAATATTTACATGCGGTTACAAGTTCTCATTTCCTGGAATAAGTCCTAGAGCATTTCTTTCCATTTAACTGTGAGTACCTCCTCATGAGATTTTGCATAAATTGAAAGTTGTAGTGGCTTTATATACAGACTAATCTCTCTCTCTCTCTCTCTCTCTCTCTCTATATATATATATATATATATATATGGGTCTACTTCAGATCACTGAAATCCCATTTCACTGAAATTCATTTCACTGAGACCAAATCACCTCATTTTCAAAATACTGAAAATTCTTTTGACTGAATCTCATTTCACTGAATCGTGAGCTATAGACCTGATGTGGGTTTCAGTTCATCTTTAACTTATTTGTGGTAGAAAGAATTTCTGTAACTTATAGTGATGACTGTCAGAATACCAACAGTCATGTAGAAAGTAGTGTTGTGGTGTTTCTAAATGTGGGTTTTTCTCTTTACATTTTTATAGGAAGTATCTAAAGTAATATGGTGGATGATTTGTGCGTTCCGAGCAGTAGTGGCAGCATGTAAAGTACTGTGAGGCAAGTAAAAGGCATATGCCCTTTTCTTCACTGTAGTGCAATCCTGGAGTTAGTATATATAATTACAGGGGGTGTGGGGGGCACAGCCCCACCATGTTGGGGTGTGTGTGGGGACTTAGCCCCCCCCCCACTTAGTTTGGTTTTATATTGTCTGGTTTCTGTTACGAGGATAAGTTAGTAGTTTTTAAGTTGTGGAAAGAGGTAGTCATTAGTGTTGTGAGTGTGTTTCTCTATGGTTTCCCATTTTAATTAAAACAAAGAGTGAGAAGGTCACCATATAGCTGAAACACCTGATGTTCATAAGGGTCATTTGCATATATCTCATGTGCCTCTGTCACAGAAGGTTTGGGAGGTCACTCATTGGAAGTTATAGCTTGGCTTGAGTTTTCATTTAGTTTTTACTGAATGGTTTCCCACTTTGTCTTTTGAAATTTAGCATTTCGGCGAAATGGGATTCAGTGAAGTGAGTTGTCAGTGTTGTGAAATTTAAGTGATTTCATCTCAGTGAAATGAAAGTCAGTGAAATGGGATTTCAGTGATCTGAAGTAGACCCATATTTATATATATGTGTATATATATATATATATATATATATATATATATATATATATATATATATATATATATATACACACCAGTTAGTGTTGCCACCTCATGGAAGAGGTTCTCTGGTTAGATCCTCAGCTGGAGTGCCTTCTGTGCGGAGTCTGCATGTCCTCCCTGTGGTTGCGTGGGTTTCCTCTGGGTGCTCCGGTTTCCTCCCACATCCCAAAGACATGCTGTAGGTGGACTGGACACTCTAAATTGGCCCTAGGTGTGAGTGCGTGCATGTGTGTGCCTTCTCTGGAAGGTTGGTCACCTGGCTGACTGGGAAAAGCTGAAAGAAGAAGATATATATATATATATATATATATATATATATATATATATATATATATATATATATATATATATATATATATATATATATATATATATATATATATGTCTATATATATATGTCTATATATATATATATATATCTTTATCCACATCTATCTATATTTATTTATTTATTTATTTAACATTTGTTTACTGGGGAAGTCTGACTTGGAACAAAGCCATTTTTCAGAAGAGGCCTAGGGAGAAATGCTCCAGACGCATGTCTTTGTAACGTGGGAGGAAACTGGAGCACCCAGAGGAAACCCACACAAATGCATGGAGGACATGCAGACTCCACACAGAAGGTACCCCAGATGAGAATCGACCCAGAGAACCTTTTGCTGAGAGGCAACAACGCAACCATTGCACCACTGTGGCATCCATATCTATCTTTTATATATATATATATATATATATATATATATATATATATATATATATATACACAAACACACACACACACACACACACACACGCGCACACTAACATAGATATACACATAAATACATATATAGGTTCATAGATATTTACTAGGCTATTGGCCCTATGGTCTTTAAAAGCCTAGCCATGTTATATCTTTATTCCCTTATTGACCAAGTTGTATGGTATATATTTGCCACGTAACTCTATGATCAGCACCAACTGGCCTTATCTCTTGGATAAGAGGGGCATAGGTGACACCACTGGGGTAAATTTATGGTCTCCCATCCAGTTGTCTAAGTTACACTTAAATAGGGCCATTGAGGAGCTCTGTTTTACATGAATTGGGAGTTTGTTTCCAGAGGACTGGCAATCTCTGGGAGACATATCTTTTTCAACAGCATGTCCTGTTAATTTCACAGGCTAGATTGAGATCCCTAGATCAAGTGAATCTTGTCCCATTTGACTTGTGGATGTGCAGCATTTCTATTTGGGCAGGGTTTGAGACTGCTCTGTAGGCTAGGCACAAATCACTTCTCAGTGGCCTATAAGATACAGAGTACAGTGACAGGGCCTTCAGTCTGTCCATGTAGGTCATGTGTTGGGGGCCATGAATTTTCTTGGTGAGAAACCACTGAGATCTGTCCAGCTGCTTCAGGTGTCTGGTGAGGAACATACAGAAGGGAGCATTGTACTCTGTTAGTGGTCTGATGAGGAATGGGTATGGTGTCGGTTAACGATTCCCTTACTTATGAGATGTGCAACATAGAAGGCCTTCCTTACCACTGTGGACAAATGATGATCAAAGTTAAGGTCACCATCAACCTGAGTTCCAAAATCTACCACCACAGGGTTTGAGCTAAGGGGGGGGAGGTACTGTTAATATTGTAACTTGCAGGGACTTCCCCTTTGCCAAAAGGGATGATAATGCATTTTGTTGTGTTTATTTTAAGTCTATGGCTTTGGCACCAATCATTTGTCCGTGTAAGCCATTTTTGTAGTATGTCAACATTGTTGGGGGGGTGGCTCAATGACTGCAAACAGTTTACAGCCAGAGGTGAATCTGGTAAGCCACAGGCCATCTATTTTTGCCTGGGCTTCTGAGAAATAGATTCCAAACAGTAGGGGGCCCAGCACAGATCCTTGTGGTACACCACTGGTAACTGGTCTTCTGATAGTGGTGGAATCCCCAACTTTGACTATATATATTCTATTAGTGTGCCAGTTGGCTGCTCATCTAGTGACATATGGGTTAATTCCCAGCTGGTAGAGTTTCTTAATGATGCCTGAGTGGTGGATTGTGTCAAAAGCCTTGGCTAAGTCAAGATAGGCTGTATGTAATGTCTTGCCTTCATCCAGGACTTAGGTGATATTCTCAAAGAAGTCCACCGGGTTTAATAAGCATGATCTTTCCCTAGCAAAGTCAAATTGGTCAGGTCAAGAGTTTGAAGGTCATCTATGTCTTTGTTGATAAGGTACAGGATGATTCTCTTCATGGTCTTGCAGATAAGACTGGTTAGGCATATGGGTCTATAGTTCCCAGGGTTGGTTGATGGACTACCTTTGTACAAAGGAATTGCTGTTGCTGTTTTCCAATCTGCTGGGACAATGCCAGTACTTAGACTATGGTTGAAGAGAGTGGCAAAAGGTTCTGCTAGGTCCTCTTTTAGACAATTTAGTAGGCAGCCTGGGGTATTATCCAGTCCCAAAAAGGCTGTGTTTTTAGCCATGGAGAGTGTTGTTATGACCTGCTCTTTGGAGATACTAGGTAGAGGACTGGTGACAGGTATACTGTGAGGTATGTCTGGTAGGGACAGGTGGGTGAAGTTTGTGCCAAATCCATCTGCTAGCAGTTTGGCAATGTCCTCAGGGTCAGTATGAGTTGTACTTTCCACTACTAGTTTGACACAAAGTTGGGCCTTCCGTTTTAGATTTCTGATATAGCTAAAGAATGCTTTATGATTATCCTTAACTAGGATGCTAGTTTAGCTTCATAGCTTTAGAGGACTTTACAAGGTATCTAATTTGCTTGTTCAAGCTGTGAAGGGTGTCTTTCCTCTGCTGAGTCACTTCCCTCTTGTTCTTGGACATTAGTTTCTTCCTTCTGTTGTATAACCTATTTATGTTTGATGTTTACCAGGGTGGCTTGCTTTTTGTGAGGATCTTGTTTTGATCTGTTAAGATACAGCCAAGTCCATATATTTGTATAGGTGTTTATACAGGGCATTTGTGTACATCTCTGTATAACAGTCTTTGTTGACAGTGGTAGCAAGGGGGGTTGATACTATTTATGCCATCACTTAGGAGGCTATAGTTTGCTTTGAAGATACTTTTCATCCTTTTTGCTCTTGAGGGGGGTCAGGTATGATTGTAACTTTGAATGAGACTGATTTATGATCAGAACTTACCAAGGAGGGCAACACATTGGGGGTAGTGCAGAGACCCCCTATGTTGGTGAGTACTAAGTCTAGGACATTTGAGCCCCTTGCAGGGGTGCAGACTATCTGTTCCAGAGCATTTGTATTAACAAGAGTCCAGAAATCTTAGGGTGAGCATGTTTGTGCTCATATATAGCTCCCAATCAATGGAAGGATAGTTGAAATCACCATGACCAAGGTGTTTGGCTTTATAGTGAATGACTCAAGTAGGTCCAGGTAGGCAGAGTGGTTCTTGTGGTTCATGGTGGGGAGACCTATAGCTAACAATGATATGGAAGGGGGTTTTACCTACAAGTAGTTGAACTTGGAGTATCTCTAGGGAGATGTACTGTTTGACCAGTCTTGAGGTGTATTTGTCTTTAATGAAGATGGATACACCTCCCCTTTCTTTCACACTCATTTTGAGATCTGAACATGTGAAAGGCATTGTAGACTTGTATGGCCTGAGTGCTCTCTGCAGCTTTGAACCATGTCTCTGTGACTACACAGACAACAGCATTTTCCAATGTAAGGAGTGGTTCAAGTGAGTGCAGTTTTCAATTTAAACTTCTAGCATTAAGCAGCATAACCTAGTCCTAGAGTTTGTCTAGTGGATTTTTTATATTGGGAATTTTGTTGTTATGGCATTACTTCAAAAAGGCACTATGGGGGAGGCAAGTACATTGGCCATTAACCGAAAGCCAAGAGACAACAACTGAAGACCATCTGTGGCAAATCAGCATGGTCTGTCAACCATATCTTCCCAGGCTGACAGATACTGGATCCCCCTGGACTGACACCAGAAGCTACAGAAGCTAAGCAAATTGTCAAAGTCAGTCATTTTTTTGTTTATATTGAGGCATCATCCTGGGTGAAGGTAGTTAGAATGCTGCTTAGAGCTAGGGACATTCCTTCGTGGGACACATAATCTGAGAGCTCAGTCATGTCTCTCTTCATATAGTCCAGTGAGGTACAGCTCAAGTTATTCACTCCAAAATGGACTATGGCAGAATCATAGCGGTACTTGTTGTTGAGAGACTTGAGTCCATGCACGATCTGATGGCTCCTGGTACCTGTCAGGTAGCTGACTGTGACTTCTTGTCCAACCTGGTGAGGGAGACAGCTATGGGTCTCACTATGGAGTCATCTATGACCAAGATATTTGGTTTTGAGGTGTTTTTCATTAGGGTCTTATTGGCTGAGTCACTTATGTGTGTATTATTATGCATACTGGATTCTGTTGGGTCTGTATTTGTGCAGTAGGTTTGTGCCTGGGAGGTCTCTGATCTTCAGGTAGGCTTCTCTCGAGTACCTCCTTGTATGTGGGTTTATGTGTCATGAGCTTGTTATGTACAAGAGGTGAAATGTGTGCTGACAACCTGTTTGATATCTGATTTGTTGTTATGTGAGAGAAGTGATCCCAAATTCATAGTATAGATACATCTCTCACAAGTTGTATTTGTTGTTTTAGGAGTAACTGGTTGTCAGTATATATGAGGCAATTGCTACATTGTCTCAGGATGGCCATAAAACCTGGAAGATCGGGACCAGATGTTCAACACTGTAGAACATCAAAACCCCAGAAGCACAAAATTTAAAATCCCGACATTACGGGATTGTGTTTAGCGCTTCTGGTGTTCCGATGCCTGTAAGTATGTATGTGTAAGTGTCTGTTTGAGGCGTAGTGGTGTGTGTAAGTGTGCATTGTGAGTGTGGTATGTGTTTGTGAGTGAATGTAATGTGTGGGTGTGAGTGTGCCTTGTGTGTCTGTTTGTGTGATGTCGGAGTTATGAGTGCGAAATTTACATTCAGACATTACGGGACTGTGATCTAGCAGTGATGGTATTGCGATGCAGGTAAGTATGAATGTGTAAGTGTGTGTTTGAGGGGTGGTGGTGTGTGTAAGTGTGTGTTGTAAGTGTGGTGTGTGTTTGTTTGGGAATGTAATGTGTGGGTGTGAGTGTGCCTTGTGTGTCTGTGCGATCTCGGAGTTTGAATAATAAAGAAGGGGGAGTGTGGGGGGGGTGCAGGGGGGCTTGCCCCCCTGCCTATATGGTTTGTAGTATTATGTGTTAGGTACTTTGGAGTTGTTGTGTGTGTATGTGTGTGTTTGTGATGTTTGTGTTAGTGTTTCGTGGTTTTGGGTTTCGTTGTTGTGAATGTTCATTGTGGGGTTTCATTGATGTGGTCTCGTTGTTTTGGGTTTCGGTGAAGTGGGCTGTCATTTTAATGAAGTAGATCCATATGTATATATATATATATATATATATTTATATAAAGATAGATATAGATATAGATGTGAATTTTATATCTAGATTTTATATATATATATATATATATATATATATATATATATATATATATATATATATATATATAAGAAAAACACCAAATCCAGAGACAACAACTTCCAACAGGCAGAAAACAACTCCAACTCTTAGATATTTTTAGCGCTTTCATTCACTTTATTACCGTGAACTTCTTCAGAAAAAATCCAAGTGAAACCACCTGTTCCTTTTATAGTGTTCAAGTAATACAGGAAATGATGTAATAACATAATGACTTTCAGTGATTATAAATGTTTTCTTAAAAACACCGATAAATCTTATTCTAACTAATCCAAAATCTATATGTCAATATAAAATAATTTGAAAGTGATATATTGTATACATATTATACTATCTATCTTCTATCTATACAGTAAAAAACATTTTAGATTTATGACTTCGTTTAACCCTGGTGCTTCATCTGCCCCAAACACCAGCTGCCAAAAAGCCTCTCTACATTCTAAAATGTTGTTTAAATCTCCCATTAACAAACCTTTGTCCACACTATCCAAAACAAAAAACTCATACTTTTTGAAATCAGAACATGAAAGAGCATGTCTGGCCAAAGCATTATTTTTATCTTTCTTTCTTATGGCTAAAATGTGTTCATACACCCTACGTTTAAAAATTCTTTTCGTCTTTCCTATATAATCATTTTTACATGTGACACAGGTTGCCAAATACACCACTAGCTCACTATTGCAATTGTAATACTTTTTGGCCCAAAAAGTTTGTTTTAAATGTTCTACTACTGCGAAGGAAGAATTACTCGTATATCTACACTGCTTACAATTAGTGCAACTAAAAGTTCCTTTTTTGTTTGAACAAATTCTGTCTGGATTCTTATTATCACCTGTTGCTAATTCTAGCATATACTTAATATCAGTCATTTTTTTATATGTAAACTTAGGTATGTGCCCTAATATGGAAACCAAATCTTTGTTTCCAAGAATAATTTTCCAATTAGTTTCAATAATAGATTTAATGCACCACATTTCTTTAACAATAGGTATAGGGAATGCGGTAAAAAAATCTTGGGTGTACTTTTCTTTGTTATTACTACAAACTGATGGAACACCTACTGCCAAATCATTTGAAATTAAAATAGGTTTGGCTACCCCTTTTCTTAATAAACTCACTTCACTTTCTATTTTTTCTAAAAAACCTTGTCCGTATCCTCTATGGAGAAAAAGAGATCTCAAAAATAATAATTCCTCTTCGAAAATCTCGTCATCTGAGGTGAGTCTACTTAATCTGATTATCTGACCCTTAATAATTCCTTTGGGTTTTTTTTTTTTCTTTCTTTTTTTTTTTCTTTTGTTTATGTTGGGTTAGTGGTTGTTTTGCCAGGGTTAATTTTCGATGTTCCGGGTGTTCCATGTTCTGCCATTTCAGCGATGTAGTCTCGATGGTGTGGGAGTCGATGAAGTGGTAATTTGATACTTTGAAGTAGACCCTTATATATATATATATATATATATATATATATATATATATATATATATATATATAAAATCCAGCATCTGCTCTGTAAGAGCTCCAATTTTTAAAAAATACATTGGAGGAAGTCACTCCTACTAACTCTTGACTAAGGTCAAATTCGAATAATGTACAAGACACATGTTTCATGGACACATCCATACTTAGGATTTACATTGTCTATTTCTTTCCCCCCTCGCCCCCCCCCCTCCATAATGGTTTTATATCAGCATTTTAGTTTTAATCTAAGTGTGATTTGTACAACAATGGTGTTATGTGTTGTTAAAATGAAGTTTCTTTGAGTCCTATTTGTATTTATAACATTGCTATTATGAATTATTTGATTTTATATTATCATTTGATTTTATTATTGCACTGTCACTTTAAATGCCAGGAAGTTAGTAGGAGTGACTTCATTGTTGTTTGTCTGATGTTACTGATGCTGGATTTGTACAAGGAAGCAGTCTGCTAACAGTTTATATGGTATAACAGAGTTTAAGGAACCGAATGGTGTTTGTCTCTTATGGAGATTGGATGTGTATAAGAAGTATTCATGGTTTGATAGTGGACTACAGCCTAAACACAAGGTACACTGAGGTTGGACTAAACAGACTGTTGCAGCTACTATATCTATCTTTATTCGACAAGTGGTTGGTAATGAGCTTGTAGATATATATATATATATATATATATATATATATATATATATATATATATATATATATATATATATATATATATATATATACAGAGAGATATATAGATGTGTGTGTGTGTGTGTGTGTGTGTGTGTGTGTGTGTGTGTGTGTGTGTGTGTGTGTGTGTGTGTGTGAGTGTGTGTGTGTGTGTGTGTGTGTTTTTATATGTTTAGCTCAATATCAGGGATCCCCAATCCCTTTGCGCTTTTGGTGACATTATCTCCTTTCTAACCCTCAGTTTCTTACCTGCCCAGTATCCACACAAAATCCTTCATCCACTTATCAGCTTCTTTAACAATTCTTTACTTGAATATTACCAAAAGGCTTGCCAGAGGTATGTGTGTTGTGACATATCAATTTAGAACCTGAACTCTCTGTTCTAATGATAACATTTTCTGTCCTAGTAGATCTGCTTGATTTTATCCCGGGCTACCTCATACGGTCTCTCTAAAGAGCTCTGCACTGGGTTCCTTAACTTTACTCCTTGGCATTTTATGTCTCCATTTTTCAGCCAAGTCCCTACTTATATCTCTATTCTTTTGTAGGATTTAATGCCAAAGCCCTAGGCTTGGCCTGATTTAACAACCAAGCTCTACAATATTCTGGAATATTTTCCTTAGGTCTGCTTGGATCAGCTAATGTGAGAACTATATCATCTGCACTTGGGACCCCCACTTTACCCTAGATGCTGTAACTAAAGTTCCCTTTGTGCCATCCTTTTCTCCAACTTTAGTTTTTATCCTTGAAAATTCTATTTTTGATTGCAGTTACATCAGCCAGGTAGAATTCAGAACTACATGCACCTTCTTTTCTGGCCTACTTAGTTTATCCTAAGGACAGCATCAGTTTGAGAACCAGCCCCTTTTTTATTCCAAAAGGAGCATCAGAGAGTAATCTAAATCAACCCATCCATTAACTGCTATTTTTCCTTAACCAATCAAAGGAGAGTACTTGTTACACACCTTGGATGTTCACAGACAGTGCTGATTCTTCTCCCATGGAACCAACCTATTTGGGAACAATGATAATTTTATTCATATCATTAGTCCCAAGCAAAGTTGACAAGAGAAATCCTTCTAAGCAAACATTATCTGGATGGCTTTCTGACTATCACTTTGGTTACTCTTCCAGAAATATAACAATACCATCTACACCAAGAGCTCATTCCACCTGATCTGTTTCTCTGCACTGCCTTTTTCAGAAACTCTTCTTTGGATGAAATGTGAGACAGTATCGTGGTCTATGTTGCATACCTTTCCCAAAGATTACAATTTGGATGTCATATCTTTGCAAGAAGCCTCCTTTAAAGCCAAAGTTCTGAAAGGTATCCTGTCATGCTACCAGAGAAAATACTTAGCTTGGAATTCTGTCCCAGTGGTTTGGATGGATTGATGAAATACAATATGGAGGTCACGTACTTATCATAATGCTGGAACATGTTCATCCTTGTCCATCCGACGAGACACCTTTACCTTCTTCCTCCTGCCAAATTGTCCCCTTGTTTCTAGTGACCTCTACCCATAAGATGGAGTTCTCCTACCTTTAACTCCTGAATTGGACACCTAACTTCCAGCTTATGCCATTTCTGGCCTGCAGACTTAGTCTGTGGTTAGTAAGAGCACATGGTACTTATGGAAGGAAAATCCTGAGGGAGCTCCAGGCAAGGAGGTCTGGCAGATTGCTGAATTAGATCCATCCAGCAGCTCTTTACCCAATAATTGGATCAAATGGATGATGATGAAAAAGATCCAACATTATAAATATATACAGTCTTTTGTTTTGCTGAAATTTTCGATCATTTGAACAGGTGTTTAGGGTGTTAGTTTTTTGGATGTATAGGAGATTGCCAAGGACTGGATCCTTTGAGGCTCTGCATGCTAGACAAAGGCCTTCTTTCAGAAGTCTATAAGGAATGGGAGAGTGTGCTTTAAGGTGGTTGTGGTAGCTTAAGGAGGACCTACCATTAGCTGACTAGTAAGGAAATGCTACAGTCTCTTGAGCTAAGTCATATAACTAGGCAAGTACATTCAAAACCAGGGAACTATAATGTCTTGGCTCAATAAGGGAGGAAAAGAGGAGGAGGAGTACTTCCTTAGATCTAGAAGCTATACCCCTTGTGATTAGTTTGGCTATATAAAACGATTTCCTATCAGTGGACACTTAGTGGTCAAAGGATAATTAATTGTCTGCAAGAGTACCATCATTTAGAATCTCTAAATACTGGATCCATCTCAGTCTGGATTCATCAAAAGCAGGTCATGCTCCCTCAACCTGGTGGATTCTTTTGAAAAGGTCACCAAACCAATGGATGAAGGCAAACTTGTACATAGGTTCATAGGTGTCTTTGTACTCAAACCGTAAATGCCTGCCTACAAAGCCGGGACTGACCACTACACTATGCCATATACCTTGACCTGGCCCAAGCTTTTAACACAGTTCCCCGCTCAGGCATAGAAGAAAAGTTAAATAAACTGGCAATAAACCACTATGTCTCTTTCTGGATTGCCAGCTGGCTCACAGATAGGATGCAGATAATCAAAATAGGGGAACTTACCTCCACAAAGAGACCAGTCAGTCACCAGTGGTATCCCTCAGGGTTTGGCATCTACTTTTCTGACATAAAAGTCAATACCAAAGGGCTCTAGTTGACTAATTATGCAGATGACTGCAATATAGGAGGAGTCATTGAATCTACAAATGACTTAACCATCCTGCAGGAAGGTTTGTTTCAAATATATAACTTGTGCTAAAATCAAAAACTGAAACTAAATGTCAAAAATGCATTATTGTATCCTTAGTAAAGTCATCTACCACCAATGAGCTACCACATTGACAAAATATGCCTAAGAGTTGACCTAATTGCTTGGGATTTGGGAACTTATATGGACAATGACCTAAATTTTGGCCAAAATGTGTCTATTGTAAGAAAGTCCTTTTGTGTTGCACAGCTTATAAACAAAGGGGTTGCCTCTGGATCTATGGATGTTGTCCCCTTTTACTCAGCCCTTATTAGGCCAGTCATAGAATATAATGTGCCCTTTGCCATGTATCTGTGCAGACACATGAAACAAATGGAATACTCACAGAGATATCTTACTAAAAAGATATATGCCTAAACAATATATCCTATATGGACTGACTTAAAGCTCTGCTACTATACTCGGTATCCTACTGACTGCTAAGAGGTGACCTATGTCTGGCATACAATCATCCTCCGACCCATTACTGATGGATTTACTGCACATCAGCAAATCAAATGGCATCAGAAATACTTGATCTAGGGATTTAAACCTATTCTACAACATCAACTGAATGGTTTGGAGGGACAGGTATATCTCACAGAGAATTCTGCTGCTGTGGAACAGGCTCCCATCAACAGAAAACAAAGTTCATCCCTGCCCATATTCAAGTACAACTTAGATCTGTAGTTGGGAAACAGAATGTTTACTCTAGAGCTGCCCCTTGTACTGGACAAAGGCAACTCCTAAATGCGTTATCGCATGTATGAGTCCCCTCAAATTATCTAGGGTATGACCCCAGTTATTCTCATTATCGACCATGGGAAGGGTAAGAGCAATCTATAACCAAATGGGATAGGTTATTTTGAGCCTTCAAGGGCAGCTATCATAGTATTTACTTATGAACCTATAAGAGTCATATAAAAGATACTTACTGGTGTCTATTGCTACCTCCTTATGTATTTTGTGCCACCAAACTTTGTTCTACTAACTTTTAAAGTGACTAGAAAGAGATATATTTTAAATTCTCTGATTCCTAGTGTTCTCCCATGGGTCTTTCATGCTGCAAAACCCCTTGCTGGCCTATTAACTTTTTAAGTGACTTAGGATAATATTTAAAATCTAGTATTACTGCAGGACTTGCTTGTTTGTCTAGGGAAGTTTAGAGATATGGCAGCCCCACTAACACATACTGATGCACATTCAGACATTTATGCACACACTCACATATATATCAACAAATTATCTGTCTGTCTCTAATTAACCCCCACTGCAACCACACACACATACACACATACATACCTGAGACCACACGTACCCTTACAGACATGCACATTCGTTGCTACAGACATGCACAGACTGAAACCTCCAACATCACTAACTCTATGCAGACACTTAACTGATCTTACCTTTTGCATGGTAGTCAATGAAAGATCACAGCATTTTAGACATGTTCATTAACACAGTCAGCTGTACTATCTTACCACAGGCACTTCTTGGCGAAACCATAAGGCTAATTAGCACAAGCCACTTCCGCAGAGTGGTTCATTGTTATGCAGCATTGCTGAGAATACAGACTGCCATGGTGATTCTATAGACCTTATAGAATAACTGTGGAGGGTCTGTCTCTGAATAAGAAAGGGCTATCACCAGCAAGAAAATAGCCAAGTTAAGGCTTAATGCTGGTGGTAGCCTTTTCTGAATCCCAGGCTATGAGTGATCCCCAGCTGTAGTAACTAATTTTTCCTCAGTTGGTTTGTATGCATTTCATTCTGTGCACAACACACAGCATATCTATAATGAGTAACTGAGGTACTCATACAATGTGAACACATCCATATTTGCATTATAATGCAGATCTGGTTTCATTGTAAAGATAGCACTCTCTCTGTATATGTACCTGGGTTCAGTGCCTAAGGCCTTTAGGAAACTGCAGATTTGTGCCAAAATTGTCAGGGAACCTATTATTTACAAACCAGTTCCACATGATCCACAAACTGAACTTCTTTGGACCCATTTCATCCTAAATACGATAAATTATATCTTTATAGCATGATACAAATCAACCCCATCTCCCCTAATAACCAGAAAAATTGGCAATAAGCAAAAGCAACTTCACATTAGAGAATTTCAGCCATCACTCTGTTAACTGGAGTACATGTATTACGAACTCTAGGCATGCCCAACTAGTCCTTAACCTAATAAATCGTATTGGAGTACTACTGTTCCAGATCTTCTTATCTGGGTACTAGTCTTCTCGATCTTCTTATCTGGGTACTAGTATTCTAGATCTTTTTATCTGGGTGCTAGTATGCTAGCTCTTGTCTTAACAAACATTTCTGCCTAATGCACTGCATCTATTGCAACTCCATCCCTGTCCAAATCTGGTCAAAGTCCAGTGATCCTCTATGTCAACACTGCAAACAACAATAACATCTCAGAATTCAAGGACTTTAAAAAGACAAACCTACTAAAACTTTATGAAGAGCTATCAAAATAATGTAATATTTTCAGTTCCTGTGCATTGTCCATGGCTGCTGATACCTCAAACCGTTATTCACATTTTCTAAAGAGAAAAGACCAAGCAGTCCCCAAAAGGATCATGTATAATGAGGTATTTAAAAATAAATCATCTTGGTGGTCTAAGTACAGTAACAAACTTCAATAAAAGGGAACATATACTAAATGTCTACAGTAAATCATAATCTACCTATATAAAGGAATCTATCAATAGAATCAGTTAAAAAGTAAAACAAATCATGGAAGTTTAAGCTGAAAATGAACTGAAGACAACAGATGAAACCATAGATAATAAATTCTTCTTTCAGTACATTAGAAAATGAAGACACAACACTCAACAATGCTCTGAGTTAATTCATAATTACATTACACCCACTGACCCTAATGGAATAGCTAATATACTATCAAATAAATTTAGAGCTAACTTCATAGCAGCTACCCTTTCTGAACTTCCACAGATCACCAGGTCCCTCACTGCTCCCATGACTACCATGGAACACATCTCAATTATCCTGTCAAAGGCCAATGGTACAAAATCCATGGGCTCCAATAACACATCTGTTGCCAAATAAGTAGTGTGAAGCACATACTAAGTATCTCCTAAGCCTTTTTAGCTTAAGCCGCTCCATGCACTATGCTCCTAAAGCTTGTCAAATGGCAACTGTGTTGTCTCTACACAAGCATGGTTTTACCTGATACCCTACTACCTATAGTCCCATCACCCCTAGCAAGCCTAATATTTAAGGTCATGGAATGCATCATATCAGACTCCTTAAATGCCAACATTAAAACCTTATTGCCCTAGACCCATATCACTTTGGCTTCATCTCATCCTGCACAAATGTTCTAAATTTCCATGAAGAAATAAAGAGAACCCACTGAGTGAAATAGATTCATCTCATAACATGTCTGGAATAAATTATCTTTAAATATTAAACAGAGTGATACCCTAGTAACCCTTATAAAGTATCTTGACAACTGAATGAATGTCATAAATTCTCCCCGACTAAATTTCTTTTGTCCTCTTGGAGGCAGTAGGTGCCTTTTGAGTTTTTTCATTAGGTATAAATGGTCGTTTGACTTATTCTGCCTTGTGGCTCTATGATTCTAATTGATTTATAACAGGTAAACTGTATTAAGTTACTGAAGGTTACTTAAGTGGTTCCTTTATCAGTGTAAAGGGAGATATTTTGCAGGGCCTGGAATTAATCCCCACTAAGTTCTTTCTCAGTAACTCTTGCATGCATCCTACAATATTTAAATTGTCCAGTGTGTTTTTAATAAATCAACATAATTCATCATATTTCGTTCAACAATATAGCCAGATTTTCTCTTTAAAAAGCTTATAATTTTTTTCCCACATACCTTCCTTGGGTAGAATTGTTTTGCAGTGTTTTGCAAGTTTTGGTTTTGAAATTTAATAACAAACCACCTCCACATCATTAATAATGAATCTCTCATTATTATATCCTTAAATATATATAATTCTCAAAATAAAACAAACACGTTGTTAATATTATGAAGGTCAACTGATACAAAATTTTTCAAATAAAAACAATTAAAGCCAATTATTCTAAAGTGTCTGCTTTAAGAAGAGGCACAACAATGCATACAGATTTTATATAGCAATAAGACACAGCTATTCATTCTCTTGGTATGTCTTTGCTGGGAACTATTCAAATTTCCCATGACTTTTGTATTAATTAAAATTGAGAGACTGGTATGTCACTTAGCTTTACTAGCTGTTCAGACATTTAGATTAATGCATATTTTGATACACATTATATAATTTGCAGTGATCAGTGGCAAGAAGGCATTTTTGTTTAATTGATATGCCATGTAAAAATGTATACATATATATGCTGGTTTCCAATTGTTTGGTTGAGAGGTTTACTTGCAGTGTTTTTTGGCGGAACATCCAGTTTATCAAACAGACATTTTTTCAGGTCTTTGTTTTGTTGAAACAGGTAAGTGGGATGTGTAGTAGGTGCATGTGTGTGTGTGTGTGTGTGTGTGTGTGTGTGTGTGTGTGTGTGTGTGTGTGTGTGTGTGTGTGTGTGTGTGTGTGTGTGTGTGTGTGTGTGTGTGTGTGTGTGTTTGTGTGTAAGTGTTTAGGCTTATGGTTAGGTTAGGTAGTGTGTGTGTGTGTGTGTGTGTGTGTGTGTGTGTGTGTGTGTGTGTGTGTGTGTGTGTGTGTGTGTGTGTGTGTGTGTGTGTGTGTGAGTGTGTGTGTGTGTTTGTGTGTGTGTGCATGTATGTGTGTTTGTGTGCAAGTGTTTAGGCTTATGGTTAGGGTTAGGTCGTGTGTGTGTGTGTGTGTGTGTGTGTGTGTGTGTGTGTGTGTGTGTGTGTGTGTGTGTGTGTGTGTGTGTGTGTGTATGCATGGTGAGTATCCAAGCAGTCTCATGTAGTGTTAGTGTTACGGGAAGGTTTCATTTAATTTAAGATGCTGGTTAGTGTTAGTGACAGGGTTAGGGTTTGCACCTATAGCTAAGGTGGAGCAGGGAGTAATTTTCTCTCTATTTCTCTCCAAAAACTGGTTGAAATATGTGAAAACCCATCATAAAGAAAACAATAGTAAAACTGCAACATATAAATGCAGCATGAAGCATATATGTCATACATTACATAAGCATACATTTTGCACTTCAGAAAAATGTTTTTTCGTATAGATAGTGGTTGTAATACTTAATTCAAGATAAATTAGAGTTTTAATACAGAAAATGATGGCGACTGACACTAATGTAACTTTAGCTATCTAGCTGTATAATTTCAGTCTTATTTACACATATACATATGAAAGTTTTTATTTCTGAAACAACTAAATTATCTGAAACTGGGTCAATAAATGTTTTTAGCCATCAAAACTGCCATTGGCAAAACACTGTAATTATAAAAAGTAACATACTTTCGGAAAAAAAGAACTTTTGTCAAGTAAAGGAAGGTATGAAATAAAAGGTTTAAGATAAGGTTACACTAAGCAGAACTCAGTATATTCACAGCATGAGATATGTATATAGCATGAACAAATTAAGCAAATTACACTTGGGAAAGAGGTATCGATACCAATGCAATGAAGTGGAACTTTACAAATAAAGATGTATTAAAATAGCATCTGTAATACACAACTGAGTATAGGACAGGAGAAAGAGAGAGATTTGGGGAGAAGAGATGAAACAAAAAGGTGCAGAACATAAGGAAGGAAGGTGACAGGTCAGACATTTTGTTTCATAGTACAATGTGAAGCTGTAGGCCCAGACAATACATCAAGCTAAACAGGTACATGGGTACATAGAATTAGTTATCCTGCATAGATGGTAATCAGATTGTATGGTCTTATTCTATGAAAGAAGGGAGATATATACCTGCTTATGATCCACACTGGTTGCTTGCCTGTGAATTAATGTCATATTTCTGTCAACCACTGGCAATATTTTTACCAAAGCTATCATAGTAGCAATAACATCTCTACTTCATATAACAAATACAGCTAGAAGGAATCTTTCAGGGATACCATGTGGTTAAGTGGTATGGGCTAAATTTAGTACCTTGAAGTTGTGCCTTTGCCATTCTATGCATTGCCCTGTATGCTGGTGTCATTAGAAATCATGAGTTCAGGATCCTCAAACTAGAAATCCACTTGTGGCATTTCAAGGCAAAGTGTTTTTTGGTTTTGGAGTCATCCTTTACTCTAAGGTTATGCCTCAGAGATAAACTGCATTAAGTTCAAGTGTGGCTAGAAACCTTTCTCATGATGGCTGTAGAAGGGCTTACTCTCTCTCTCTCTTTCTCTCTGTCTCTGCAGAAATACTCTCCTGAAAAAGTTGTGTTCGATGTCATCTCTTTCATGGTTTCATCAGTCAGAAACTGTTTTTTTAGAGCTTACAATGCACCTGTAGAACTCATAATACATCCAT
>NC_056732.1:366413501-366521001 GCF_019279795.1 Protopterus annectens | reverse complement strand
GTTGAGTGCAAAGAATTATTGGTTAAATGGCAAGGCTTTATCTATAGCCGGCCACTTTAACTGTAATAGTAAAAATGTGGTATATTTAGCTAAATGCCAAAATTGCCACTCATTCTACATGGGTAAAACATGTAGACATCTCAAAGATAGATTCAATGAACATTTATTGGATATTAAAAATAAAAAAAATGACAAATGTACTTTACAGACACATTCGTGAGTGTCCTGAACAGGTCCTGAACATGTTTTTAAATTCATGGTCTTACAGCAATTGATAAAAGATCCCCAGGGTAGAATCATGGATATACATTTAGATATCTGTGAGTTGAACATTTAGATATCTGTGAGTTGAGGTGGCAATTAAGGCTCAATGCCACCAGATACCCTGGTATTAATGAGAATATCAATATTGAATGTTATTTAAAATTATTACACATTCAAGGTTATTTTTGTTAATTAATTTATTGAATGTGGTTTTCACAATTTCTCTTGTGTTTGTGAATTTTTTACGTTTTAGTTTTTAGATAAATAGGGTGTACATATATCCTTTAAGGGATGACATGTTAACTAATTGTTTTATTTGTGAAAGTAGGGTTTCAAGTTACTGTTGTATTTGAATTTTAATTTAGATATACTTAGGCTAACCAATTGTTCAATGTTATAATTGTCACTTAACTCAATTGAAGGGTATTTAAGGGCTGGGTTGATACAATGTCATTGTTCTGAGGAAGTCCCTAGTATTGGGAAGAAAGCGCTAAACCACATTAAAGCTGTGTTTTATTGTATTGGATTCTCCTTGGCATTTGTTTGAGCATAAATCCTGCCATAATGATGCAATGATAACTAATGGCAATGACAACACCTGAGCTATACATATTAATAATAATCAACATGCCAGCAAAGGATGTTGTAGGGATATACAGTTGCAGTGTAAACCTTCAAACAAGGTTTAAAAGATAATCGGCATTTACCATATGTATATTTAACACTACAAATGAATAAATGCTACGATTATTAAAAAATGAAATAGGTATAAAACAAATCAGCATGAAGGGAAGGCAGAGTGAAGGAAGTACCTTCTACTTATAAAATTACTCATAATGTGACCATCAGCAGTGAAAAATGTACCCACGAACCACAGTAAGTAAAACAGCAGGTCTTGTTTGGTTTCAGAAGGCAATGTCCTGATAAAATTACAATGATAGATTTCTCACCAGAGGAAACAAGAAACAGGTCAATGATGCATTCTTTCCAGGTGCTAAAAAAGAAGGTGAACCAAACTGTTGGTTTACAGATAAATTACACACTTAAAATTTTGTATATGAGATTAAATTATATTAATCAATATACTGTATGTGAAATGCAGCTGCAGATTGCAGCCCTGAAAAACATCCTGAGAATGAAAGCCTGTATATCTTAAGAAAAGCACCTGGATTCTTAGGAAATCACTTTTACTTCACAAATGGCTCTGGAAATGTATCTGCAATCAAGGCAGTGTGCGATTACTCTACCAAGCTGTGTCATCCTTTATCCACTAGTAATGGTCTTCACACTTTCCTTAAGATGTCATTAATAAGTCTAACTGATCCTGAGTATTGCCTGGCATTAAAGTGGACCAAGATTGTGCAGCTTGTGTAACTCTAAAACAATGACATATTCAAAAATACTGATGTTCGTGGGGGCAATGAAGTGTGTGCCATCACAAAAAACATGATTTAAGATATCTAAAACAAATGAGCAGACTGGTTACCATTTTATTAGAAATCGCAGCCAAGGAAAGTGGCATTTATGAAATGAAAACATCTATTTTGCCGTACTTTTAGCAGTCCACAAGTATACTAAGATAGTACATTACCATTAAAATTATGGACAATTTGTACATACGTCTTGGGGTATTACAGATGACTGTCACTCTCCAAAAACACCTTAAACAAGTTTCTCATTTTCTTATTAAAAAATAAATTGTGCCTTATACAACCACAATAGTTAATGTAATCTATTCTGGTATAGACTAGGATATGTGTCACTGTAATAAGATTTATGCACAAATCTTCCATGTTTGTATTAAGTGCAAAACTATGGAGCAGTTAGTTAACATTCTCAGGAGGTAATTTTTTAAACCTAATTGCAAGAAAATGGCAGATAAATGTGTCATACCTTGATTTATCTCTACTGCTCCTTAGTTAGTGCACCAAGACTCTAGTAAACATTAACAGCAGCAAAAATAATACCTTTAAGTTCCAGAAACTCTGAATAGGGTGATTTCATAATTATTACAAAAATACAGACTGGAAATATTCACAAAAAGGGTTTCTTCTGAGAGCGTTTGCCATTTATTACATGCACTGCATTAGTTCATTGTTAATATACCTACTGTTGTTTGAAAGTCCTAAGTTATCAGCTGTAAGTACTTCAAAATGTACTTGATTATATATGCACTATCAAGAAACACACTTGTAACTACATTTTGTATGGTTCACTGCATACTCACCAGCTTTGTAAAATTTTAATTTTATTTTTAATTGCATTTTGATTGCTATTAGATCTCTGTAACTTGTAACCATCTGCAGCTGAAAACAGTCTATGCACCAGCTCACATAACCAGTTAACAAAGGATAGTTAAATAATTAGACAGATAGAGGGAGATAGACAGACACACAGGTAGAAAGACAAACAGATAAATAAACAAATAGATAGATAGATAGATAGATAGATAGATAGATAGATAGATAGATAGATAGATAAATGCTAAATGCATTCCAGTATGATGAACATATACAATGCAATACCAAAAGTAGACAGACTAGCACAGAGGAAGCATAACACAACTTGTACAAGGAATGTGTAGAAATAGCTTACAAGTACTATCCTGCACAAACAAAAAATATAAAATGAAGATATTGTTACCAAAGAATAAGACTTTAAATATAATAAAGACTTTGTAACAAAGGTCAAAGCAATATGCAGGTAATTTTCTAACTTAATTAAATAAATAAGTAAGGGAAGATACAATAGTGTTTTAAATAAAGATGGTTTGATATTCATGCAGATAACTGATATATATGGAAATATCATATCAGTTCGGCTTACATTTTGAAACAGATGCCAAAACCATTTCAATAAATAAAAATAAGGAGACACTTACTTAATTAAAAACAAATTGTATTGCATTATCAGTCCATTTTACAATGAAACCAAGTGACACCATAAGTGAATGAAAAAAAAGGTAAGACATGACACAACAGAATCAGGTGAATAACTGTTGAATGCATGAGTTTAAAGGGAGATGTGAAACGCTGACAAAGTATTCATTAGTTATTATCAATAAGGCTGATTCTAAATCACTAAGCAGATAAGGAGTTAGTCCTACTGGATCAAAATCAATTCAGTTTTGTTAAAAAAATCTGAGTTTAGTTAAATTTTCTGAACAAATCTCAGCAGACCATGAATAAGGGTTAACAATTTAGATATTGTAAACTGCTCAGACAACACTAGACACTAGCATTTTATATAACCTTGTAAAAAAAAATAAATAAATAAATAAATTAGTTAACTGTATGCATGTTATCATTTATTGCTTATCAATTTGCTAACCAGTTAAGTTGACTTGTCTACAGATCCTTTTTAGCCACAACCTAAGCTCACAGAAGAGTGCATAAAGTCAAAATGATAGTAAGAGCAGATGAAGTTCATCATAATGATCGTTACTCCAGTTGTCCTAGCTATATGGATTATATCCTGCCAAGGATGTAACAACTGTCCATCTTCCAAAGCTTCGGGGCACCTTCCATGCACCCGACAGCTCAAGCTGGTCTGACTAAAAGACAAGTCTGGGTGCAAAGCCCTTCAGAGGTTTATTGCTACTAAACAATACACTCCTCTGAGGCTTTTGAAGATCGACGTTCAACTTGTGCTTTCATATGTTGGACAGATAAGTTCACTCTGGAAAAAAAATCAATTTTCTTTATTTTATTGATATCTTATTACTTTCCTCTTCAGGAGAGTTATTTTAAAGCTAGGAGTGTTCTGTCTTAACAGACTGTTTTAACGTACTTTTAAACAGACCATGAGCTTTTTCTGTTACTTTAAAAGTGGTAGAAAGTAATTAAAATATTTATCTATGGATAAAATATGTTTATTTTACTTCTGTGGGGCTGGCATACTGTTTTACTGTGTTCTTTTGTCAATTGACAATGACTGGATGGCTTATAAGAGATGTATAATGTTTACAGCTACAGTTGTTTTGGTGGTGTCTGTGATGTAAACTGTTTGCAACTAAAGTGATATTTTCTATGGTTTTCATTTATACAAAGGTAAGATTGGCTTTGTCATATGTGTAAATTGAATAAAGATGTTTAGGGGGAAAAAGTTTCAGAGGGAAAAAAAGGTAACTTTTATAGACTAGCAGTATTTATGGGCAAATGTACTTGTCTTCCCATTTTTGAGTTGACCGTGGTTGGGCCTTCTTACAGCCACAAAAATAAAAAAATAAGTAAACAGCTTTTGCAACCACAGCAATCTAGCAATTCATGTGAAATACAGGAGGGTGACTGCTGTGGCCATTTGTTGTACCTCAGGCCACTTATCTTTTACCCCAGATTCCTCTGTGGAGCACCTACAACCACCGTGGACCAGGTCTCAGCCACGTCTTCTGTGGCTGTTGGGGTCCCCTCAGTGGACAATGGTGGGCCACTCCTGTTCATCCTGGGAGAGGGAACATGAGTATTTTCCCTGTTTTGTCAACATGCTGCACCCATCCCTGGATAAGCTGCTGCTGCTGCTGAATTAGTAACACAGTCGGCCCAAATTTTCCTGTCAAAAAGAAACAAGAAACCAAGCATGCATCTACTCATCTTCTTTGGATAACAGTAGTTTATTGGGAATGGCTCATGGTTTAATTCAGGCTATTGATCCTTCTTGCAAAGTAGTTACAGGTAAAAGAAGAGATTCATGATTCTGAATCTTAACAGAAAGATGCAGGGACAGATTCAGGGATTTTTCCTCAAATTTCTGATTCAGAAACAAGAGAAGAGCTCAGTTTCCAATTCTCCCCATGACGGGGTTTCCTTTCCCTGACACTATTGCTAGAATGTGCCTATGTTCAGTGGGAGAACACTGAAGTTTCTCAGTCCTCAGAAAATACTACAATGTTGTTACAGAACTTTCAAGAACCTACACCTATTCCTCCTGTTATGTCTGCCTTCGGGCATGTATGTGTTACTGCCTGCAATTTTCCTGATAGGTCAGGTGCCCCTAAAAAGGCAGATAGGATGATTACAATTCCTCAGTTTTTTAAAGTTTTATACACTATTTCCAAATCTGACCAGCAGCTATAGCTTTAGTAGTTGACCCCATTAGTTAATCCCAATCCTACTCTTTCTAATAAGGATGGGAAAATTATCAATAGATATAGGAAGGCTCATATGTTAAAGTTTGTTCTGATAAATTGCAGTTTGTTCTTGTGAAGAAAAATCTACTTAATTTCTTCTTCTGTACAGGTCACTACGGTCTATATTACCATGTCAAAAGATGTGTTCGACAAACACGTATTAATCAACATGGAAATATTGACCCTTTAAAATCCTGAATGGCCACTTCAGCGAATTTTTTTCCCAGGGGAAAAAAATCACTCAGCCGTCATCAAGGATTTGCCCTTTTCCCCACAGTAGTGCCATCTCGGAGTTGGTATATTTAGTTAGGGGAGCATGAGATGCAAAGTCCCCCACTATGTAGGGTTTGAAAGTTGTTTTTTTTTTTTTTTTGTGTGTACAGTCGAGCAATTTTTTTCTCCAGGAAAAAATTAGCTGAAGTGGCCATTCAGGATTTTAACAGGTCGATATTTCCATGTCAATTAAGACATGTTCAGTGGACACGTCTTTCGACATGGTAATATAGGCCCAGTCACTATGCTTTGTTTACAGTGTGTATATGACTCTAATACTTCTTCCAGGGCTATGGCTACAGGTACTGTTTTGAGGAAATTTGCATGACTGCATTCTCAGACCCTCCCAAATGGTGTTAAAAATAAGATTTTAAATTCTCCCTTGGTGAGAGATTTAGTGGTTAGCCTGTCTACTGCAGATGTGATCAAAAAGTGTGAAGAAAGGGGCAAGCTGATTCAGGGAATCAATTTTTCAGCCTTCCTTTTCCAAAACGTAAAAGGGATTTTCTTTCTCCTCATCCAATTTTGGAAAGAAAAAATGCAAAAACAGTCTCAACAAAATACGGATAAACAGATGTTTAAGAAGAAATGGCAAGGGAATTCCAAAAATAAGTCTCAAACCTCCTAAAATCAGGGATAGTCCAACAAGTCTGAATGACTATTCAAGAGACCTTGTGAACCCCTTCCACCCCGATCCCTTTTTTTCATCCAGAAAGTCTGAATCTGCACTTTTCTCTTTGGTAACAGATAGTGTCAGACAAATGGAGTCTGAAAATCATTTATCAAGATTACAGATAGCAGTGGGAGGAAAGACTTCCTTTCTAGGGGGTCATTCCTCATCCTCCAGATCAGACTCTTTTGTTTCAACCTGATCTTCATCACATGCTTTCCCAAACGGTGATAGAACCAGTTACTTCTTCACAAGTTGGGTAGAGTGTTTATTCATTGATATTCCTAGAGCCAAAGGAAGAAAATTATTGAAGATCATTTCTGGATCTTTCTTTTTCTAAATCTGTTTGTGATAGTGCTCGTATTCAAAATGATGTCACTTCAAAATATATTACCTCTTCTTATTCTTCTTTCAAGTTTCCTGGCAACCTAGAAATAAAAGATCCTTATTGTCACATCTCTATTCATCCATACTTCAGATGCTTCTTAAGGTTGCATGAGTCTGGATCACATTATCAGTTATCTGTCTTACATTTTGGATTATCTACCCTTACCAAGAGTGTTCATAAAGTGTCTAGCTCAGCTTATAGCTCATTGCAGTCTACAGGTTATTCAGATTTTTCCATACTTAGATGACTTGCTTATCTTTGCAGAGTCTTTTTCAAAGCATCAGGAATCTCTCTCTCTCTCTCTCTCTTAGTCCAAGATCTCTTATACAAGTTGGGATTCCAAGAAAACATTAAAAAGCCTGTATTGACTCCTTCACACAGGGTTGTGTTTCTGTGATGTCAATAGTCACCTCAATTCAAAGAGCTTTTCTTTCACAGGAAAATAGAGCTTTATCTAGATCTATTTCTAAGGTTTTTCACTCAGACTTTGGTCACTGTGAGAGAATACCTCAAGATTTTGTCTCATGGCATCTATGATACTTGTGATACCCCATATGAGAAAGATACAGTGGTAGGTATCTGAAATCTCTTTTGTTCCAGCATCAACACCCTGTTATCTTTTCAAATCCCATTCTGTGGTTTGTCAGAAGAGAAATCCTTTGATACAGACAAAAGATATTTTTAAATCCAGGTCTCCCCTTCTCCAAAGTAGTCAATCACCACAGATGCTTCGGACTTTGCAGTTTCAAGAGGGATAAAAATGGGGGGGGCACCATGGACAGATGCAAGCACTTTAATATCTAGGAGATGCTTGCCCTTATCAAGGCACTCAACTCTCTGAACCATCTTTTGTCCCTGGGATTTCTTCAAGCAGTTATAGACAATACCACAGTCAAGTAGTACATCATCAAGCAAGGGGGAACCAGGCCATACCCCCTTTACAGACTAGCCATGTTAACATAGGATATAGTATCACAGCACAATCTCACTTTACAGGCATCCTACATTCCATCAGATCAAAACTGTGTGGCAGACAAGGTGTGCAGGACCAGGTCAGACCCTTACAAATGAAAACTAGACCGGGGGTCTTCCAAGATTTGGTCCATCTATGTGGAGTTTGTCGAGTAGACCTCTATGTCTCCTCTCTGAACAAACTGGCAAGACTCTGATCCTAGACTCCATGTAAGAAGGCCTGGAATACAGATGTCTTTTCTTTTCCTTGGACAGGAATGTTCCTGTATGCTTTTCCACCCTTTCTGCTAATATCAAGGGTATTTTTGAAAATTCAGAATGAATCATGCAAGATCATTGTGCTGACTTCCTTCTGGCCCTAGCCACCTTGGTTCTCCCTTCTTTTGGAAATGGCCAGGAACAATTACCACAAGCTTCCTCACAGACTGGAAGAAAAATAGGGGTGTTTGATATGCCTGACATCAATCGACTTCAATTGACTGCCTAGATGATATGATCTTAATTTCTTTTAGGCAACTGTTTACTGAGGACATGCAGTGGAGACAAGAAAGTCTGCTACTAGAAAATCATATTATCATATGGAAAAGCTTTTCTTGTTGTTGCCTGCAACATAACCAGCACTCATTCGGAGATAGTTATTCTCTGGTTTTGCAATATTGGTGTGAGTTTCTATCTTATGGCATTTTATATTCCTCTATCAAGGTTCATTTATCGGCCATTTCAGCATGTCTGCCCATTGATCCTCCTCTTTCTATGAAGTCTCATGTCAAAATGTTGTTGAAAGGGGTTTTGCATAAGAAGTCTCCAAGCAAACCAGTAGCCCCTCCTTGTGATCTTAATTTTGTGTTAGAGAAGCTACCACATGCTCCACTTGAACCAGCTAATCTGGATGACTTAAGGTTCTTAACATGGAAAACATTTTTACTGAGTGCTCTAATCTCAGCAAAAAGGGTATTTGTGTTGTAAACTCTTATGGTATGTCAACCCTATCTCATTTTCAATAAGTGTAGGGTTTCTTTACAAACTAATCTTATGCCTGAAGTGGTATCCAAATTTAGTTTTAGCCAAACTATCCATCTCCTTGCTTTCCTTCCTGAACCTAAAAATGAGGGAGAAGGATACTGGATGCCTTGGATAAACACATACAACTTGGATACTATCTTGACAGAAGTAAATCTTTCAGACCTTCCAATCAATTGTTCATTTCTTGTAAAGGTAAGAAGAAAGGACAACCTGTCTCAAAACAGATTATTTCCAAATGGTTGTCTAAGCTATTAACTTTTGTTATACTCACCATAACAAATCTATTCCAAGCAGGGTCAAGGCCCACATTATCAGTGCATTGGCTTCATGTATGGCTTTTTAGAAAGGGTTGGACTTGAGGAATATTCTAGAAGGGGTCTATATTAGCACACCAAAAACTGATTTGCGCGAATCCAGTTTGAGCGACACAGAAAGCACAAAAACCACAGATTTCAAAACTGTAAAATAAAAAAACCTACCAGAAGAAAACTGTAACTAACTGTTTTATGCAGGGGGGGCAAGACCCCCTGCATCCCCACACCCCTGCTACTTAAATATACCAACTCCGAGATCGCACTCCATTGAAGTAAAGGGAAGAATTCCTTACGGCGATCTCCATTCATTCTTGCGATATTTCAAATATTTGCACTTTCTGTGTCGCTCAAACTGGATTTGCGCAATTCAATTTTCGGTGTGCTAATATAAATCCTTCTAGAAGTTACTACTTTTTCCTCTCTACATACTTTTACAAAGCACTATAAGCTCAATTCCTTCTAGACCAAGCTTTGCTAGGACCATTCTCCAGGGCCTCCTGGACTCTTCTCCTTCCAGCTCCCAAATGCACTCAGCTAAGGTAATCTGCCATATGGCTAACATTACTGCAGCAATGATCGATACAATGAACATAATTCAGCTGGGTAAGTAAAACATACTATAACAGTAGATGTTCAAGTGATCACTGCTAAAGCAGCTGCTCACTCATTACATCCTCCTTGTTTTTTTTGAAGTGTATTTTATCCCAGGGTGTGGACATTTATTTTTTTGTTGTTCTTAGCACTGTCCTTTCAGGGCTTTGCCTCCCTCTCTCTACTGGCAAGAAGGCTCTTAATGGCTTTGCACCAAAACTTGTCTTTTAGTCAGCTCAGCTCAAGCTGCCAGACAGTTTGGGCATGTGGAAGGTGCCCTGAAGCTTTGGAAGCTGGCCAACTAATATATCCTTGGCAGGATATAGCTCATATAGCTATCGCTGGTAAATGCAGCAGTGATCATTCGAGCATGAGCTGTTGTGGTGAGTTTTATTTACACAGCTTTGCTTTTTTACACAGAAATTGGACAACAGCACAACTACTGAGACAATGCAGGCAACAGTAAACATACGGATATGTTAGGAGCTTCACATTTGTTGTGACAAAACAGTTAGATTATCTTAAAGGTTTCAAATGATTTCTGTGGGTAAAAAACTCCCAAGCAGTGTGTTTCTGTGATCAGTATTTGGACATTACTTTTCATACTATTTATTACTAAATTAAAGCCAAGAGATCACAACTAAATATCGAACCATGCGGATAACTGTAAATTAGAATGCATATTTGTATCAATTGCTGAATCAGTCATATACTTCAGGATTACACGATTGATTAAATTATATTTTAGAAACAATAGATTTTAATTTAAATGAAAGTGTTACTGTATCTTTTGGCATCCAGTTGTTGGACAGTGCAATATCAAAAGTAAGAAGGCAAAGAACAAAGATACACCTGGAGACAACAAGCATTACTTTAAGCTCAGTGTATCTAACACATTAAGAAAATCCTTCTGAGTAACTCATCTTGCAGGCTGAAATGTTTAATCCTGCTAACTTTTTCAAATGGGTCTTCACACATGCAAATTCCTTCTATTAACTTTTAATGTGACCAGTCATAGGAAATAATATAGCCTTCTGTCCCTACTCAGATAAACATCCAGCCTAGTTATAAAAAGAAATTCAAAAATATGTCAAGAAAAACTGAAGTAAAGGAGGGTGTGTGACTAGCCCAGGAAAGATGGATCTGTATTTTTTTTCCTGCTGGCTCATCCTGGCAGAGTTTCATTTTTCTTAAGGTTACATAGCCCACATTTGATAATATAAGAATGGCAGTACCAAGAAATATCCCTACTTATCAGAGTGAGGCACTTGATAATTTCACCAAGCATTCACTGATGAAAAACTGCCCTGGTGTCTGAGAGGCTCTCTACTATGATGATGGATGTTACAATATTGCACAGACAAGTTAAGCAGCAGGCAAGAGTGGATGGATTGTAGGCAGAATTACTGCAAATAAAGGAGGATTATACTAGTTTGCAACAACTGGCACAACTAATCCACTGTGAGGTATGGGGGTGGTGGGAAGAAAGTGGGGAGCAAACAGCTATTGTTGACAATTTGGTGAACCATACCAGAAGTTTCAGAGTGTGAGTTAAAGGAGTTATAGAGAAGATATCTGATTTAGATTTCTGTTCCTTTTTTAGTTTTATGTTCCAGGAAGTGCTCAGAGATCCAGGAGATTTAAACATTGATACTGAGTGGAGACACCGAGTAGGTAAACTTTCAAAGCATGGATCCCAGTCCAGCATACCTCACCATGTTCTCATAATGCTGCAATCATCACACACACAGGACTCGTTTCAGCATTACAGTATAAAGAATAGAGGGTTGTGCTAGAAATCATGTACTTTCTTGCAGAAAGTTCACACAAGCTCTGTGTTTTGAGGACGGAGATGCTGCACAACAAATTTATGTTGACTGATTATGGTTACAAGGCTTCTTTACTCTACCCAGCACTTTTGGTTTTAAAGAAAGATGGTGAGGCATTAATTGTGCAGACCAAGAAGGAGGCTGAGGAGTTTGTGTGGGCTTGAAAACACAGCTGGTATATCACAGTGAGGACCATGAAGATGGACACTGGTCTGAGCACAAGATGTAATGGGAAATGTCTTCTAAAAGTGTTAGCGATCATTGCATTCTCATGCATTACCTAGTCCACAAAGGAAGGTACCCAGTACCATCAAAACTCAACATCTGCCACCTAGAGATAACAAATGTTCCACTGTACAGGGAATGCAGCAGGAAACCCATCACTCTCACCAGCATTGCCATTTGTGGGATTCAGTGGCATTGAAGGTGAGATTAGAAGACCCTCCTCAATGGGAGTAAAGGTACTAAGAAACTCTTGCAGGATTATAAAAAGGAGGGTACACAGGTTCCATGACAGTGGACGAGATAGACAGTAAACACTTCTAGCAATAAGACTTGGTCTGAGATTTTCTCAGGCTCATCAGACTCGGTAGGTGAGCTTTACTGGTCAGCCTTGTGGGCTGGTGAAGTGGGATGAAACTGTAATCAAAGATTGAGCTGAGCTGTTATAGTCAAGAGTATTGCTTGTTTTATACGATTTGAAATTAAAACCTACCTAAAGTGTCAACATGTTATATTATGCAAAGATAGCAATATGGGTGTTATAATGCTTATGCATACTTAGCTGAGGTTTCAACCCGTTTAAAGTTCGCGTTTCACAGTATTTTTGACTTATTATGATTTAATTGTTCATGGACGAGACAGAGACCCATACTGGGTCTTGAAGACACCTTACACAAATGTAGTGCAGTTTGTGGATATTTGCAGGTAGATGCAGTTCTCCATTAGCGATAAATTTCTTTTTGTGCCTGTTCTTATTTACGAGGGTTATTTATTTATTTTTCTTTACCTCAGTTTTTAACTTGCTGTTATACATAGCTGTAACTAAGGATGGTTTATATGGGGGCAGCATGTTTGCATATCTTTTTGTGGGTACTCCTGGGATCTTTGCATATAAAGCAATAAGCACGGTTGGTTCTAGGGAATTAAATTCCTGAAGAGTGTGTTTTAATAAGTGGCAATAATATGAGGAATTAGATATAATTTGGTTTAAACCTGATATTTTTATTACCATGTTATTTGTAGTTACATGTTCTTTTATCATCCTTATATGCCTTTTTACGAGACTTCCAGGCTTTCTGGGGCAGTTCAGTTTGAAGAAGCATTTAATACTACTCATCAGACATTGTACTGCTATTAGTTGAAAATAAGGGGTATCCTGGTTCGTTCCACTGCTATTGACTAAGGTACTGTACTCCCATACAAGGAAGTTGTTTTCCAAGCTACAAACAGGTATGTGGTTAGGGATTTTTCTCAACAAAAAAAAAACAGAGTATGACAGAATGATAGCCCTACAGTCTTTAACAATGCTAATGTGAAAAAGTCTAGTTATAGACCTGTAATGGGGGCTATTGTAGGACAGTTAGTATAATTAGTGTACCAGAGGTGAGGATTTGAGGGATCCAAGGAGGTCCATGAATTCTTAAATATCTGCCAGAGAGCCTATTGCCTTGGCAATGGTAGTTTTTCTATGCACTGGATTAAATCTTAGCCCACAGGCATAGGAAGGTTAAGAGATCATTGTATGGAGGAACTAACTTATTCCCTGAGAAGGGTGCAAAGCAACTTGGTTAAACTTTGAGATAAAAAAGTACCTAAAGATATGGAAGCACACTTGTGCATTAAAATCTAAAAGTTGGAAATTTCAAAAGTAAAAGTGGAGTTGGGTAGATGAGGCATGTTTTGGTGGATGAAAAGGGAAGGAAATCTTAAATGTATACTTGGTTGTTTGAGGGATGAGTGTCATACCAATACATTTCTAGATGGTATAACAGGGAAGGGATCCTATTGGAGAGGGTCAAACACATTAGAGAAGTTTTTTGTGAGGTTTATGAGAAGCTATATGCATCTAGGTTAAGAGGGGCACCAGCAATTTGGTGCTTGGTAGCAGCTGGCAATAACAGACCTACATGAGACAATGAACAGAAGGAGGTTGTAACAGTTCTAGTTAATCTCAAACCTAACAAGGCACCAGGCCTTGATGAATTCTCCATGAAAGTTTACAAGTAGGGAAGAGAAGATATTAAGCAAGTTTTACTGGACATTTTTAACTCATGGAGCATTTGGACGGAACAGGAAGCATAGCTCAATCAAGCTATTACTTCACAGATCATGAAGAAGAGGGAGGGAATATTAAGTCTCAGGGATTGTTGCCCAGTCTTTCTTGTTAATGTGGTTGCAAAGCTTTTGGCAAATATTCTAGTGAATAAGTTAGATGTGTTGTTCCCAGGCTAATCCAAGTAGGTCAAAATGGTTTTGTGAAAGGGAGAGTTATAGTGGATAACTGGTAGGAGATGAGGGCCTTCTTAGCTCAAACATGGGGTAAAGTAAAGAGGCAGATATGGTATATATTGATGCAGTCAAAGCATTTGATTCTGGGGATTTCCCCTTTTTGTTTGAGGTTTTTGAAGGTGAGAAAATATGAGGAATGATTTGAATCATGTGAGAGCCTTATATTTTAATCTGGCCTTTAGAGCAGAATTGAACAGAAGGATCTCTAGAGAAGGCAAAATCATCAAAGACACTATTTAAGTCTGTCCCTTATCCCTGTGTTTATTCATGTTAGTCACAAGAGGAGTTGACAGTGAAGATAAGGATGTATCTGCTGGATTTGGGGAGGAAAAAGGGGATAAGGAAATCTTTTATTATGTTTGCAGATAACCATGCTAAGTTGATCAGTAACATTTATAGGGTCATTAATGGGACTTTTAAGTATCTTTGAGTCATTTCAACACAAGATGTAGACAGTTAAAAACAATGTATTAACACAAAATGGATGGTAGTGCATATTCCATTACTCAGCACAGACTAGTTAATACCCTAAACCACTGTAAAACATAAACTGAACTAGCGATTAGATAAAAATCACAGAAATAAACATGCTCATGTACATTTGTAGAAAACAGAGAAAATATAGAGAAAATGTATCCTAAAACAATACATTAGTTATATCAATTACTAAGACCATGTAGGTTAACAAGAAAATATATGTTGCAGTATATAAAATGAAAAAAAAAAACAGAAACCTCTTTACAGCTTTGCAGAGTGCGATTTAAAATGGCCTTTATAGCCTGCAAAAGGGCTCAAGACTCATTTGTTTGTTTAATCTTGTTTATCATACTTGTTTCTAATCATGAAGGTGAACTCTCATAGGTTTAATAATTAAGGGGTCTTAGTTTTTGGCTCTCCCTTTACTGATTGTCCATTGGGCTTTATTGCTTCTCTTGAAGGTCACTTTTATTGGTTTTGTGGTGTTGTTGGTGACCTTGTGGATACACTTTGTTTACTCTCCCTTTACATACATACATATATAGACACACACACACACACACACACACACACACACACACACACACACACACACACACACACACACACACACACACATATATATACATATATATGCGCTTGGGCTGTTTGACCTCTACATTCTCTGCATCTACCTTGCACACATTCTTAGATTGATTCCAGCTGGGAGAATGTTGGCTCTGCTTTGCTCCCTCCACCCCCAGTTTCCCAGCCACCCCCTAGGATCTCCAATGTATACATCGCTGTCTGCGGCCTCCTCCCACCCATGCCTGACCACCCATTAAAGGTACACACAACTTCCCTAAACCTACATCCAACTTCCTCAACTCCTTAATGTGATATATTCTCACTCTAAACGTCCATGCAGTTTCATCGCCATCTACCTTTATATAAATCTGCTAACAAACAACACATGGTTCTCAGTCCCCTAATGTTGCCATATACAGTCTCTTGTCTTCTCCTATCATCGCAGACTCATGCCACCTACTTTCAGATTATCTTTTTTACCCTACTCTCCACAGTGTTTTTCTACCTCACCATCTTACTCCTCCTTCCTTTAACCCACTACACTACACCATCATTAACCTCATCTCTTCTTCCATCTCTCACCCTACCCTTTACTATCCCAAAGGCCTGCAATCACTCACTTGAACCTCAAGACCTACCTCACTCATTTAGGCACTCCATTCTCCACCTATCACTCAATCACAACTTCAGCCTCACACTCCATTTATCTCATCTCTTCCAATCCTACCAAACCCAAACACACTATCTTAGGCTTCCTAACACCTCTAAAACTGTACCTCTTTCCTGTTCACACTACTTCTCAGAGCCAACACTGAATCCAATCCATGTCTCTCCCACCACATAACATCCATAACTATTCCAAGCACCTCCCCCCTCTCCTGTGCATGAATTAACTTCCAAAGCATCTCTAATAAGCTTAACCAGATAAATACCAGATAAATACCTTTCTTACACCCCACTCACCCAAGATCAAATGTCATTGAAGCATGGCTCAAATAAAACAGTCCTAATTTCCAACATATACTTCCTTCCTACAAATATCAAGACACAAGACCTGTCAGTAGACAAGGTGGGGGCACTCTCATTCTTTATTAAAAAACTTTAGGCCAACTGTCATTGCTCAAGCAAATGCCTTTTCAAATATTGAACCCAACTGGATCCTTCTAAGACTCCACTCCTGGATAAACAGTCACCTTCTAATAACAACTGCCTGCGTTCCTCCTCCAGCCTGTCTAAAAAAAATTAATCCCTTACTATCACCTCAGCTATCCATAACTATAAAAATATTGTTATCCAATGTGATTTTAACCTACACTATCAAGGTCCCCTAAGAAATGATATTGCCAAATTCCTAGCCAATATCAACCTTATGCGGTAATTGAATGACACTATTCATCCAAATCACCAGACCAGCAACCACTCCCTCCTGGATCTAATAACCACTAACAACACCCCATCATCTCCGCTATATCTGTTCTTCCACCCTCATTTAGGGCAACTCCCCAATAATCTTACAAATTAACCTTCAGTCACCAAAACTGCCCTGAAAAATTAGTTACTTCCACACTCATATCCACCATTAATACAGTCAACTTCAAAAAATCCCTAGCAACTTTTGACTGGTCTCCCATTATCAACTTACAGAACCACAACTTAGCTGCAATTGCTGTTTCACATACTCTCCTTCAACTTCAAGACACATTTTTCCCTCTCACACAGCATGGTCTTCATGAAGAAAACCTGCTCACCAGAAAATTCTACTGCCTTTACCTCTCCATGTATCCTAGCTAAGCAACCCATTTACAGGCACAAAACCAATTATTTCAGAAAGAATTAACTTGCTCTGCTAGACAAACCCAAACCTTTCTGGTAGGAAGTAAATCTCACAGGCAACAAATGTACAGATCCCACCTCTGCCTCTATTAACATCCAGGCATGTCAAGGCCAATTCTCAACCTATGACTTTCTCAAGGAATTCATCCAACTACCTAGTACTGCAACCTCTACCTCTCCCTCAGCTCACCCAAGCCCCCTTGCATCCCTCTCTTCCATTTTAAGAAATTTGTACACAAAGACCTTGTCCACCTACTAGAAAATATACCCTTGGATGCACACCCTAGTGAAGACAACCTACTCCCTTGGTTTATATCACTCCACAAAGACTTCATTACCATACCCCTTCTTCATAATTATAACCTCCGCTTAACTCAAAATACAATGCCAGTCATATTGAAAACTGCTCTTGTTAAACCCTTTCCCAAACAGTTTCAGCCAGAAGATGCCTCCCATGTCTGCCCTAACTCTATCCTCCCTAAACTTGGGAAAGCACCTGAAGACCTAATCTACAACCAGCTGCTCACTTACATCCAACAGTACCACATCCTCACTCTTAAATAGCATTGATTATGAACTGGCTGGAGCACAGTGACAGCACTATGGTCACTTACAGATGAGATCCTTCTCAACATGAATAAAGGAAAGCTTTTATGAGCTGTTTTCACTGACTTTACCAAGGCTTTTGATCTTATTGGCCACTTCCTGCTCATTCTGTCTCTCCAAGAAATCCCAACACTTTCACCTGGTTCTGACACTTCTTAGCAAATAGACATTTCATAATCAAAACGGGCTCATCCATACCACATCCAGCAGTTCTTACCAGTGGCATACTCCAGGGATCCATACCTGCCCACTGTCATTTTCGATCTTTATTAACAAACTACCCCCAGATATTCCCAACCTTCTTTCTCTTTCTGCAGATCAACTCATTCTGCAGATGACATAGTTATTCTCTGATCCAGCTCCTCAGATTCAGCTATTCAAACCTAGCTTCAGTATGATCTCCACTCCTTTAATTATTGGTGAAATTACTAAAATCTGCTCCTAAGTCCCTCCAAAAAAGTATGATATTTGGAACCTCACAAAAGCTGCAAAAAACTCCTAAAAATCTCAGCAGTGCAGACCTCAATGGTTCCTCAACAGAAACAACCACAAATACCTAAGTTTATGGCTAGACCAGTCACTTACCTTCCAAAGCCACAATGAAAACACAAGGAAAAATATCAGTTCTCTTTCATTCTGGTCCTGGAAATTACCCCCCTTTCTCTCCAGACCAGCTGTAATAGGAAAATTAGACCTCCTGGCTCAACTTGAATATAGGCTCACCATCATAGCCACAGCCTCAAAAAGAG
This sequence comes from Protopterus annectens, assembly GCF_019279795.1. Classification (NCBI taxonomy): domain Eukaryota; kingdom Metazoa; phylum Chordata; order Ceratodontiformes; family Protopteridae; genus Protopterus; species Protopterus annectens. Next base: position 366,502,809 of record NC_056732.1, on the reverse strand, counting down.
TTCATACACTCTACAGTCCATTTAAAAACAAAAAGCTGCTACTTCACTTCCAATTCTCCCCTCAGAAACACCAGTGCATCACCCTCTCCAAAGCCAAATAGCTACCACCCTCCTACAGAGTTGAGCTACTCCTATGGTCTCTTCTTTTTTTAAACTACTTCAACCAAGTGCCTTCCTACCTCCTGCAGTCAAACTCTGTAATAAATCCACCCCCTACATCCTCACTAGCATCCTCCAATTAACTGTCTCACTCCAGACACCCCAAACTGAACTGTACTGTACCAATGATTCCTTCTCCATTCTTGTACCCAAACTCTGGCAATCACCATCCCTCTCTCAGCTAAAAGAAGTCTTCTCTTTCCTTACGTTCACAGATCAACTATAAAGACACCACCAACAAAAATCGGACTGCAAGTGCATGTCTGCTGGTGACATAACCTAATTCCCTCCTCGCCTGCATCACTCCTGCTTTGACCCTGTTCTCACCTGATGCTTCCTTCTCATAGTTACTACTAAAATTAATTCATGTTTGTTTTTCTCCTCTGTTAATACTATTTACATATTGTATCAACTGTCTATATGACTATCTACCATTTGTGCATTTGTTTTGTTTTTTTGTAAATTTCTTCACCTGGATTGTGCCTGCAAATGGTCTGTTATGATCAGTACACTACCCTGGTAAACAGACTAAATACATTTCTTGCAGTATTGAGACTGCACTGTAATGTAGCAAAGTCAGCTCTAATAGGGTGTTTTTATCAAATGGAAGATGAGTATCCTGGGTTGATACCAAGGTAGAAAATCATGTTTACCTAGGCTTGCTGGTTTCCGATAAAGTTTCATCTATAATGCAGGGAAATCCAAATAAGCTGTTAACAAGAATTTAGGAGTCATACTCTAATAACAAGGATTAAGTAGTCATGCTCTAATAACAAGGATTAAGGAGTCATGCTCTAAGGTGAAACTATTCAATACCCTTAGCAGTAGGAATGAAATGTCGTGGACAATGATACTAAGAAATCTGTATAGCCCCACTACTCACTCAACCATGAGGGCTATTCAAGACTATGCTGGTAATTGTGTTTGGGGTAACAAGAGGAGAAGAATTTCCTCATGCGTCTGCTATTTCTCACAGGTCTATGGGGGATTGGGACTCCCCCAGCTTAACAAATATGCAGTGGCATGCCAGCTGAGTCTCTTAATAAGGGTTTTGAATAGTCAGATGGGGGAGTTGGAGGATTCTGGTATGCAGGATGATAAAGTTATGGATTTTGTTCAAGGCCATGCATCCTTTCCAATCTTCATGATGCATTGAATGAAGAATGTAGGGCACCGGACAACTTAAAATAAGGTAAAGGAGGGCACTGGGCAACTTAGAATAAGATAAAGGAGGGCACTGGGCAACTTAGAATAAGATAAAGGAGGGCACTGGGCAACTTAGAATAAGATAAAGGAGGGCACTGGGTGACTTAGAATAAGGTAAAGGACCCTTTGAAGACATATGGACTCATCCTTTGGTACAAAACTATGTGATAATGTAGAGAATGGGAAATGTTTAGATTTTTATACACTTACAGATAGAGAAGGGTGACATGAACAAAATCAGCTAACTTATACACAACTCAGGCAAATATGGGTGAGATGTTTTGTACAACCTGAGACAGAAGCATAAATATACCTCAAGGAAATGCTATACTAAAAGACAGGGCATAATAGGGATGATATATACAGATTTATAGGAAAATAATATTAAAGTGATTTGAAGGTTAATGGAGTGCAGATTTAAGTTCCTAAAAGGTATACACTTAATGATAGTAGAGTTGGAAAGGTCTGCCATGCCCCAAGATATTTAACAAGATGGCCTGTATATAGAGATCATGTTTCTATTTAGATGATACTTTATCCCTGCATAATATGATAGACAAATGGGTTTGGAGGATGTAGTTTGTTGAAGTCAGATATGGGTAGACAACTTGATTATGTTACAGAGGTGCCACCAGAATCAAGTGTGTTGGAAGAATATGTAGGAACTAATGTCTCGAGTCACTGGGTGTATCCTTAGAAGGGGTCTGGAGTCTGTAAATTCTGGTCACTGGGGATGTTTCCTCCACCTAGTAGTCATAGAGTGAGTTTTATTAGGGTCTGTTGGGTTTTATCTGGTGTGGTGGAATTATTTTGTGCTAATCATTGGAAACTCACTTCCCCTGTTGTTGTGGCAGAATTTGATCAATTTATAAGGCTGCATTTCTGTAAAATAATGCATTCCTATAAGAGTTTAACTATTCATAACACCATGCCCGAAGAATAGAGGAAGGTTTGGGGAAATTTTCAAAGTTTATCTTCGGGATACTTTTTGTATATAGTATTTGGTAAGATTTTTATTTATTTTTTTTTATTTATCCTGTTTTGTTTTTAGTTTATTAAAAAATTGTTAACATCTAGTTAAAAAAAAAGAAAAATTGGAATAAAAGAAACTGATGGATAATCACTAAAAACAAATTTTACTGTTCTCGGTCTCATAGATTATTTATATCTTTATTTTTATACTATATTTCCCTTTCAGTTAAGACAAGGTGTAGTAATATACCACTAAACTGTGTATTAACACTAGCAGAAAAGAAATAATACCGTCCTACAGCATGCAATCTGATAGTAGAAACAAAGAACATTTACTTTCTGTTCAGCTAGTCATATGTGTTGAATTACAGTTGTACAAGTCACAGGGCCATCAGAGGACAAAAACTTCAGCAATATGATGGCAACATCCCCTAGAGGGGAGAGTGCATATTCTGGAACCATATGGTAATCATTCCTCCATGTGGGAGTCATTGAGGTTCTAGCAATCTTTGGTGATCCATCTAACATCTGTAACACATGTTCATCTATCTTATACTAATCCCATTGCATGTTGGGTGGTACAAGCAGGGAGAAACAGAAAGTATGGCCTGATGAAAAACCCACAGCTCTTTAGTTTGTTAGCCTTTTGGGGTTGATCCAAACTTTCCCATCTACAGCTCCAGAATGGATGAAAAATGTACAAACCACAGTGACACCACGAATGAGACAGGCCCAAGGTGTCAAGCTCTGTTGCCAATGAACAAGGACTGAAAAGTCAGCCAAGTCCCTGAAGGGGTGGTGGGATGGAGCAGCTTTGGCCTTATTACTGCCTATACAGTAGGCATTTTTTTCAACTTCTTGTAGCTCCTTGGAAGATGAGGGAAGATAGCATGACAATGACAAAATATTGAAAAACTAGATAATTTATCACTCATTGTAGACATAGCAAAGTTTAGGTGTCTCAAAATCGGAAGACCCTTAAAACCATTCTGTAAGCTTCCCAACTGAAGGTGTCAAAGGCTATTTTGCATTTTTTCTGCTTATGTAACATTTGAAACATATTGCTCAATATCTAAGATAGTGAAGGCTGAGAATTATTATGTGATGTTTAGTAAGAATGAAGAGGTGGTTTGTAATCCTATTGAAGTATGATGTCATTTACCAAGGCAAGATTTACTAGTATAGTAGTACAAGTTTAAAACTGACCATCCAAGAAGAGGATGTGTTTGGCATAATAATAATAATAATATGTTTTCCTGAAAAACAGCTTAGTTAGAGCAGAGGGATAAATCCCTGAGAACTGACAAGGTAATGCAAGTTTGATCATTAGCAGCTCTGGTACCGGAAGTTGCTGGCCAGTGAGGATGGGACTGAGCGGCAGCTGCTGGCTTGATCATCCTGAGTGGGGGGAGGTAAGTGACTCTGACTCGCTAATTGGGTGACATACACTATGAGCACTAGGTGTTACACCCATGGAACATGAGCATGTAATCTCACACTGTCACAGCATATATGCATGTAGCAGACTGAGCATGCAAACGGTGCATATGCATGTAGCTGAGTGAACATGCAGAGACATGAGAGACATGCTGCAATTGACTGGCAGCATGCACTGGAACTTGGAGGACTGCCTTGTCGGGGGGGGTGCTCCATGAGGGGGGCAAGTTAGCTTTCCAGGAGCAACAAGTTGGCTTGCTTCTTACCACCTAAATCTCACTACTGGAGATTAATGAACCACTGGTGCTGCCCAGGCAGACATGAATGTGCCACGAGGCTCTCACCTAGCCCAGAGCTATCCAGCTCTCAGCCCACAGAATGAATAGGCTAATCAGGAGTAGGGGAAGCAGCCATCAGGTTAGACCTGGGGAAGAAAACAAAAATAGCAAACAATGAGTAAATAATTAATTTGACAGCTTTAAAAACTGATGCAATGAGTAAATAACTAATCTGACAGCTTTAAAAACTGATGCAATGAGTAAATAACTAATGTGACAGCTTTAAAACTAATGCAATGAGTAAATAACTAATGTGACAGCTTTAAAAAATGATGCAATGAGTAAATAACTAATGTGACAGCTTTAAAAACTGATGCAATGAGTAAATAACTAATGTGACAGCTTTAAAAACTGATGCAATGAGTAAATAACTAATGTGACAGCTTTAAAAACTGATGATCTCTTCCATTAAATGGATTTTCTTTTTTTGTGATGTGCTAAAGATGAGCAGAATAACAAACAGAACATTGAGAAATAAACAGAGTACAAAACTATGAATCAGGTTCAGCAAAAAATCAGGGTATTAAAATCACCAGAAATGAACCATGCATGCCAGAAACTTATATCTGATTATAGGACAGCACAAGACCAACTCAACGTTTGTGTGTGTGTGTGTGTGTGTGTGTGTGTGTGTGTGTGTGTGTGTGTGTGTGTGTGTGTGTGTGTGTGTGTGTGTGTGTTTGCATGTGTGTATGTGTGTTTGTGACAGACAGAAAGAGATGAGAATGGATCATAAAGAAACAGAACGACGGCCATATGTTAAAGTTGCAGAATGCTGCCATCCAGACACTAAGGGATTTTTGCATGTCCTTCTCCCTCCTTGTAGCAGCTATACGAGTGCAATGAGACCAGTCACTACAATACTCTCCCTGGTGCAAACTTTTGTATGATTGGTAAAACCAGAGCTTTCAATAAAAACCAATGTGGATGCAATAAGAACATGTAAAATCTGCAGAGAAGACAGCCTAGCCAGGAGCTGTATTAGTGAACAAAGATCTGTAAGGTAATGTTAGCTGTTGTACCACTGCGCTGCCCTGATTACCCAAACAATTCAGGTATCAGGAAATGAAAGGAGCGGTATCTTTGAGAGAAGCAGTGGTATTCCACAAGCACGAACTCTCCGCAATTATGCAAGTTGTCTTAGAAAAGAAACTTTTGTGGGAAATTTATGGCCAATATTCCTGATAGAGGATACATGAAAAAAGTGTAAAAGTGCCATTACACATACAATGATGAGAACTTTCAAACTGAGATTTTTCAAAGTTCAGAACAAATTCACAGTCACTCTGCACTGTGAAACGTTATGGGATACATGCAGATTCCCATAATTAAATGTTTTAACATAAATGAAATGGCATTCCCAAAACTGCTTGTAGTGCTGCCTTACATATGTATGTGTGTGTGTGTGTGTGTGTGTGTGTGTGTGTGTGTGTGTGTGTGTGTGTGTGTGTGTGTGTGTGTGTGTGTGTACACATTCTGACATAGACTAACAGCCTGTCCAGGAATACATTTCTGACATCTGACCACTGAGCACCAGGACAGTTTCCAGCCTGCCAGCAGCCCTGATCTGGATAAAACTGGTACTGCAGAATACATGCGTAAACTTAATTTGTAGTTATGCAGTGTCTAAAGGTTTGCAACATGGCCTGGCCAAGTCAAAATAAGTAGCATTTATGCTGTACTGTGCAACTCCTAAAGCTTTTCAGTATGGTGATGCTGCACGTGTCTTGATAAGTATAATGTTGTGCTTACACAGCAGATTTTATCCAGCTAGCTTATATAAGCAATTACAAAAATATATGCCTAAACAGAAAATAAACCACCAAAGCATGGTTTTATGTTCAGCAGCTGAAGAAAAAAAATCCATTTAAAAAATTTAGAATGAGTGCTGTCAAGAGAAGAGAAACTTCTTACTAGCTGAAAAAGAATTTAAGCCAACAATTCACCCATAGCAAATTTAAAAATGCCAGTGTTCTATAAGCCACTCTGTTTTCAAAACTGTATGAGCTATTAAAAAAAACATGGATTATGTCCAAAAGAAGAAGCATGGATTATGATTGTAATATTAACACATGTCCAATGGCAAAAATAAACAGTTTCTTATGTCATGGTCTACATTTACAACACAATATTTTATATGGAAAAACTGGACTGATTTTATAATCTTCTCATCTCAGAATTCTGTTCGACAACAAGGATGGATTTGTGTACTACTTGAACAATGCAAAATAAATGTAGACAAGGACCTTACATTACTGATGCCTTTTAGTGGGATGTAGGTAAGTTCATTACAAAACACATCTATATGAAAAAAACATGCTTTAAAAGTAGGAGTTTGAAAAAGCAAGAGCATCTTGTACACCACAAGCAGTACACAGAATGCCTCATTCACTGGACGGATGGTGAGTAAATCATGGTCAGACTCATTCACCTATCGGTATGCAGTCTTTTGGCTGCTGGGAAAAATGTATAGTGTACTATATATGAGGCATTTTACATCTCATCAGGAATGTGAGCACTGTTTAGTACAGCTTACTAAACTGCCACAACAGGATAGCTCAGGGCAGGATGCACAAATTAGTATTTAATGCACCCTGCCATTAACAATGCCATGAGCTATCAAACTATGTGTGTATCTCACAGGTCATTAAGGGCAGCAATTTGTCTAGCCTGCAGGATTGTAATAACACATGTCCAATGACAAAAATAAACAGTTTCTTATGTCATGGTCTACATTTACAACACAATATTTTATATGGAGGACGCAAGGGGTGAAAGCAAAATAGGGGAGGATGCATAGAATATCAGTATATGTTCTCTGCATGCTGACAGTGGTTGGATGGGTGAGGACATGGCTCATGCCAAGAAAAATGCATGCAAACATACACAGGTAAGGAAAAGGCATACAAAGCTCTCTTCTGACAAAGAACTGTGACAAAGGGATGCAGTTATAAAAATAAAATAAACATTTGCATACTTCTGTCTGCAAGATGAGATACATCAGAAAAGTTAGTTTCAGCAGCAGGAAATGAAGGTATGATATGCTACAATGCAGAGAATCTGCTTGAAATTTGATCTTTAATTTCGCTGTGCTGTATGTATGATGAGCTACTAACAGTGAGGGCTGTAAGGCCTAACGCATTCCAGGAGCTACTGCAGCTAATCATCTTGCAGAAACATGGGCAAAATGCACAGATCTGGCTAAACGTACATTCATCATCACCCCTGGCAGATGCATAAAAAGGAAAAGATGTGAAAGATCAAGAAAAAGAGGCACCAGAGGAGGAATTACAGCCAGACTGAAAGCTAATCCACATAGGCCTGCATCCTTCCATACTGATGGCTAATGTACACTCTCTAGACAGTAAGATGGATTATTTAAGGCTGGAACTCTCTACACATGCTAAGGTAAGAAACAATTGTTTATTTGTGTTTACTGAAACTTGGCATAACTCCAACATAAATGACAGCACAGAGAGAATGACATTATTTCATGCTGACAGAATTCATTCACTCTGTGGCATATATACATCTATTTATTTGTTTATTTATTTTAGATTTGTTAACCAGTATAGTCCATCTGGGTGAACAACAACTGGTGTATTAACTGCGAGGTGGTCACCTCACACTGCACAGAGAACATTGAATTTTTGTATCTAAAATGCAGACCCTATTACTTGCCTAGAGAGTTTAATGGAGTGAGTATAACAGCTGTTTACATTTCACCCAGTGCAAACACCAGTGTAGCACTTGCTACTTTATACCAGTCTATAAGTGAACTCCAAAACAGGAACCCAGAATTTGCCCATGTAATTGCAGGTGACTTTAACCAAGCTAACCTGAAATCCGTACTACCTCACTACCATCATCATGTGAACTTCACGACCAGATGGAAGAATACACTAGATAAGGTTTTCACTAACATAAAACTGGCATGTAAGGCAGCACCTTATCAACATCGGGACAACTGGGATCATCTTGCCATCATGTTGTTTCATACATACAGACTGCTGTTAAAATCAGGAAAACCATCAAGGAAGCAAATAAGGTTACAGCCTGAGGGTGTATTGCATGACTGCTTCTAGAGTATGGATTGGTCAATGTTAAGGGGGCAGCTACAATGAATCACCAAATAGCCCTGGAAGAAAATATAGAATCTATTATGGCCTACATCTCAAAATGGATGGATGATGTGACGACTGCCAAAGACATCACCGTACATGCAAAACAAAAACCATGGCTGCCCAGTGAGGTGTATGAGCTTATAAAGGCACATAATGCAGCATTCAGATCTAAAGATAAGGATGCCATAAGGTTGGCCAGAGTAAACCTAAACAAATGTATAAAAGAGGCAAAAAGAACCTACAGAAGAAAAATTCAGGGTCACTTTAATGAACAAAGGGACTCTAGATATCTATGGAAGGTCAGACAAGCCATAACTTACTACAAACCTGCATCTGCCCAGTGTGACAAGAGTACAGAATTCTTAAATGAACTAGACAACTTCAGCAGGTTCGAAGCGGACAACAGAACTGTGGCAAATAAACTACCTGTTGGTCAGCATGAGGAAGTGCTGTGATTCAGCACAGCTGATGTACTAAAAACTTTGAGATGAATTAACCCACGGAAAGCAGCTGGTCCAGATAATATTATGGACAGCGTTCTCAGGGCTTGTGCTGCACAGCTGGCATCAGTACTCACAGACATTTTCAATACATCACTGCAATTAGCCATCACACAGACATGCTTTAAGAACATGACTATCATTCCCTTAGCCATGAAACCACAACCAACAAGTCTGAATGAGTATCGCCCAGTTGTTCTAACACTGACACTAATGAAGTGCTTCAAGCAGCTGATCAAGGACCACATCTCAGCAAGCATACCTGCAACACTAGATACACTGCAGTTTGCCTACAGGTCAAACTGCTGTACAGCAGATGCCATCTCTTTAGCACTTCTTGAAGCCTTGACTTACTTGGAAAATAAGGACTGTTATGTCAGGATGTTATTCATCGACTTCAGTTCCGCCTTTAATATTATCATCCCCCAGAACCTAGTGATGAAACTAATCCAACTGGGCATCAACACCCCTTGTGCAGTTGGATACTGCACTTTCTCACAGACAGACCCCCAAAAGGTATGTGTGGTAAATAATAGTTCTAAAAGCATAATACTGAACACGGGTGTACCACAGGGATATGTCCTGAGTCCTCTACTATTCACCTTGCTTACACATGACTGTATAGCCAGATATGAATCCAACAGAATTATCAAGTTCGCAGATGACACCATGATCATAGGTCTTGTCAGGAATGGCGTGGAAACAGCATATAGGAGTGAAGTGGAACATCTGCTTGGCTGCTGTGGCAGCAATAATCTGGCATTGAACGTTAGCAAGGCCAAGGAACTGATTGCAGACTTTAGGAGGTCTCAGGGAGCACATCAACTTCTGGAAATCAAGGGAGTAGCAGTAGTAAGAGTCAACAGCACTAAGTTCCTGGGTAGCACATATCAGAGGACCTGTCTTGATTGATGTACACCAACTACACTGTCAAAAAACTGCAGCAAAGTTTGCACTTCCTAAAGAAACTGAGGAAAGCAAACCTGACAGAGTCCATCCTTCAAGCCTTGTATAGGGGAACCATTGAGAGTATACTGACAAACAACATCATTGTATGGTATGGCAACTGTAATGCCTCAAATCGCAAGGCTCTCTGGAGAGCAGTAACAGCAGCAGAAAGAATCATTGGCTCTCCACTGGCCTCCTTGGATGACTTACATGAATCTCAATGTATTGGAAGAGCTAGAAAGATAATAAATAAACATACTCACCATGCTTGTGGTATGTTCTCCTGCCCTTCCTCAGATAGACATTACCACAGCATGCACTGTTAGACTTCTAGGCTCAATAGAAGTTTTTTCCCCTTATTCATCAGATTGCTGAACTCTAACAACAGGCATGCCAGAAGCCATTCTGCTCTTTCAACAAATTAGCTGAATATTCTCTTGATTAATCCAGTAAATGACATACTCTCATGTCCATTTATTCTAAGATGACTACTACTAGTAGCGTACTTTAGTGCAATATCCAAATCTTCATATTTCCTGAAACTTGAATGTGCAATACTCTATGAAATATATTTGCTTCACAGGTACCTGTTAATGTGAAAATTCAAGTTTGTGCAATATATACTTGTGCAATACCTTAAATGGCACATTTTTATACATGTAATGTCTGTCCTAGTATTAATAAATAGTAACTCTATGTATGTATGTTTCTTGCACTGGGAACAAAGCAACATAATTTGTTTAGCTCCACTATGTGCAGATCTAAATGACAATGCAGTTTACTTTGACAGAAGATTACTATGGTTATTACATTTTTCCATCAATGCACATTTGCAGCCATGTCTATAAATGAGCACACACACACACACACACCCACACACACACACACACACACACACACACACACACACACACACACACACACACACACGCACACACACACACACACACACACACACACACACACACACACACACACACAAATTAACATTTGTTTGTTAGTATGAATGGATGTGGGTAGGTGAATGTTTGTGCATTTTGTGTGTGTGTGTGTGTGTGTGTGTGTGTGTGTGTGTGTGTGTGTGTGTGTGCACCTGGGTGCATGGATGCGTGCAATATATCTTTCTGAATAAGATATGCTGCATCACTAAAGACAGCATTCTGCTATACTATGTGGGAGACACTTTACTGTTATGCAATGGGGAATTTCTAGGTAACATCCAAGGCTAGATACAGAATGACTTTCTAGGACTGGAGAATAACCTAACTGGTAATAGACTGGAGTCTTAATCAGGTGCATCTGTGATGCTTTATTTATTAAGTAAATTTTAAGAATAGACATGGCACATAAACTCTGGAGTTACACTAGAAGTATCACCCTGATAGAAATGTTAGGGAGAGTTTAATTCCTGAAATACTTACTGGACCATATGGTTACTTTTTACTACCCATGTCAGTGTTTTGCCATTGAAATCAATTGAGAGGAGATGAGGACAAAGTTAACACATAGGCAAGAGGAGGCCAACAGATGCAAGCAATGTGTGGCAGCATACCTCTCAATTGTTCAGATTTTCACAGAATGTCTGGATGTTTGCCTAATATTTTCAATCTATTCCATAAAATTTGTGGTTTTCTGTCAAATCATGGAGAAATTAAGTCTTTAAATAATGGCAAACATCTGAGTTCCTGACTTCATATCACTCAGAAAATGCATGCTAATAAAAAATCCGTTTTTCTAGCAACTGTTTGAGTTTATAAGAGCTGTAATTCAGATCAAGCCCTATTTTAGGCCTCCCCCCCCATTACTTTTGGCTTTGTCCAGATTTTTAGTGCTAAGAGGTTGAGAGCTGCATGTAGCACCATGACAATGAATAGAACTAATATTCTTCTATGAGAATTGCAAATCAAATTCATAGGTGGCTATTACAACAGAGACATAGGTTCATAGGTGTGTTCTAACATAGGTCCATAGGTGTAATGACCACAATGGCCTTTTTAAAGCTAGCCATGTGTCCCAAATCTGTCACATGTTCTGGTGCCTTTAATAAGTGTAAGCAGGGCCTTGGGAGATGAAACATTTACAAGAAGGGGCCTGAGAGGTGAACCATTTACAAGTTGCTTATGTCCATTACAGACATAGTTTCCAAACCAGGGATGAATTTTTTGTTCCCCTTTCCAACTGTCCAAGTTGCACTTGAATTGGGTTAGGGAGGAACTTGGCTTCACATGGATGGGGAGCCTATTCCAGAGAAGGGGTAGTCTCTGAGGTACATACCTGTCTCTCCAGCAGGTCCTATTTCTATCACAGGCAAGATTTAAATCCTCAAAATGGGTAATTCTTGTGCTCTTTGTTTCACAGATATGCAGGAAGTCCATTAGGGTGCAGTCTGATAATGCCTTATATGCCAGCCATAGCTCTCCCCTCAAGAGCCTGTAGGAGACAGAACACATGGTCAGGGCTTTGAGGCTGTCTGCATAGGACATGTTACCTATGCCCTGTATTTTTTTACTGAGGAAGCGCTGTGGATGTTCCAGTTGTTGGATGGCCCTGCTTAGGTACATACCAAAGGGGGCATTGTACTCAATAATACAGCTGATGAATGCTGAATACAGTGGAACAATGACCTCCCTGGAATTACATGCCATACCTTTATTTATAAGTTGCGCAACGTAGACTGATTTCATATTACTGTAAACACATGATGATCAAAGGCTAGAATACTGTCTGTATATGTTCCAAAGTCCCTGACTACTGGCTTGACTGTTAGCGGCATGTTGTCAATATGATAGCAACGATGGATGACTTCCAGAAGGATACTTTTATGCATTTCTTGGCATTTAGTTTTAGTCCATGGCTCTGACACCAGTTATTTGTCTATGTCACCCTTCCTGGAGAACATTAGTACCACTGGGGGGGGGGGATTCTATGACTGCTCCTAATTTGCAATTGTCTACAAATTTGGTCAGCCAGAGGTCCTTGACATTGGATTAGTTGGACAGGAAAACAAGAAAAATGCTTCCCACTTATTAAATGATGCATAAAAATCAGTGTATACCAAGATGACAGATTCCTCGCTCTGAAGGAGGTATGGACTTCCTTGAAATTGATTACTTGTATAGATCTGCAATCATTGCACTGCATACATATATGGTGACCTCCTAAGATCCAAACACAGTTAAAATTTTAAAACATGAGGAAATACATCTAAGATGACAACCTTGCTTAGTTTAGCAGAAGCATGTCAATGTAAAGTGGGAATGGAAATCAAACCATAAGAAGAGAAAAATCAGAAAGCAACTGAATGCGCCAAAAACAAAAAAGAAAGAATATAAGGAGAAGGATCAGATGAGAAAGAAAGAAAACTGGAAAATCCATAAATATACTTGCAAGTACAGAGATCTTCTGGAACCTCATTTTGACCAAACTCTGATGCAGAAATGCTTAAGAAGAGGTAAACTGAAACCAAAAAATGAAAGGCTAATAATGGTGCCCCAGGATAGTGGATTACGTACACACTGGTTTCCAAAGTCCACTGATCTTAGGGGAGAAATAGACAAATGCAGGTTCAGAAAAAGAACTGGAAACAGCCTCACAACTTGTTGCTGGGTATTACGACACTCATAGTGGAGGGCTTGTATACTGAAGGGCACAATGATGTGACAAGACTGTTGCACTGGGGATTGTGCAAACATTATGGTACTGAAGTGGCTGAGAAACACTAGAAACATAAACCACAAAGCATTACGCAGAATGATGACATTTATATAACATGGGATCATCCATTACTAACAGTTCCAAACAATAAATGTGAGAAAACCTGATACAGTAGTTCATAAAAAAGACAAAAGTAGCATCGATCATTGAAATTGCTATACCCATTAATTACAGTGTCTTACATAAAGAGAGACACAAAGTAATAAAATACCAGGGTTTGAAGACAGAAAAAAAGAGCAATGCAGAAGAAAGATAGCCAGATAGTTCTGATAATAGTAGGAGCAACACACATTGATTAAAAAAGTATTTACAGTCATACTAATATATGCTACCAATACACGTAATTCTGTATGAATTACAAGATTCAATTCTGAGCACATTGCAGGTTCTGAGAAGGGCACTTTTGGATAACATCAAAGACCAAAGCAATACTAATTTTACTATCTTTAATCATACCCATTCCTGTCACGGTATTAGAAACCCAAAAGACTTGGAGAAATTAAAGCAAGATCGTTAGCATATGACATGTTCTCTGTCAAGTTATTATGAAAGTTATATCCCTCAGTTTTAGGTCAAGTTATTACAAAAGTCATATCCTTCAGTTTTAGGTCTTGTTCTCCCCTTCTGTCAACCTCCTTTAATTTTGCATAATAACCATATAATGCATGGAGCATCACAATTAGACTCTGAAATTGGTAAAAAAAAAGACTGGCTTGTGAAACACCTTTCAGTTAGAAAGGTTCTTAAGTTTTTGATAAGCACCTACTCACTGTGCAGTCAAGTACTAGTTTTGCACTAGAATATTAACATTGCTCACCAACAACTACAGAAGAAAGGCAAGAAGGAATTTGGCATTTGATTCAAACTTTTTTTTAATGAATGAATGAATGACTGAATAAAGTTTTTATTGGCTTCCCAATGCTCTTTTAGGATGGCCACCTTCTCTGTGGCAGAAGTTAGTATGTTACCGCTACTACACTGTTTTTTTTTCTCTCTTGGTCTAACTTTTGTAGTTCATGGGAAAAAGCAAAGTGCCATGTGCTACATAGAATTATGACTGGTTCTCACTCATCATAAACTAGGTAGTTATGAATTCCTAACATGGATGCCAAGATTCACCTCTTGAGCTTCACTCTTGAGGTGAATTTCTAGACATCTATGTCTTGAACTAATTCCCGGTTATGATCAGAAAAACAATCATAATCCTCTATATTAGCTTTCTGGAACAAACAGCTATCCTTCAGTAGATGGTTTCCTATGAAAATGTTGATTTTTAGATAACAGTCAGAAAAAAAGGATTGAAAACTCACTGAGCCGAGTGGAGGAGGGGCATTGACTACAACTGTGATCTGAGATATATAACAATAAGTATCCTGTTTTTTGGCTTATTTATACTTGTTATTGCTTCTAGCAATTTATATATAACACTTTTTACTGCCCGCTGCATACTTTTTACTGTATTTTATTGCTATTTTCTGTACTTGTTAAGCACCTATTTCTTTGTTCTGATTTCCTTCCAAGGAGTGTATCATATAACTGATTTGTTTGCAGTTAAAAGCATTCTGTAGAGTCTCCTTGCTCCTTCATCTGTTTAAAAACTTTCATTTTGTGGCTCACTGCTGTGATAAACATTTCTGTACTGTTTACTGTCTAAAAGAGTGTAGGCTACTAGCTTTAGTATTGTTCCCTACCCTCTCTCCCTCTTGGTGTGTTGCTGTTATACTTGGTGGCTTTGCAGTTGCCTGCCCCAACTGTAAATCTGATCTGGGACACTCCTCCCAGACTAGAGTCATTAGCTCATTCTACCTAATACAGAGAAAACATCTGAGAAGGCCAACCAACTTAGTTTATTTCCTTCTGTTCCTCCTTAATCCCTTTCTTACAAAAAAAATGTTTTTTGCCTGAATCTCCTTGTGTCCTGACTGTGCTTCTCAAACATTTATTTATTTTATTTATTTATTTGCAGTTGTTTTACCAGGATAGTCCATTGGGCCAAAAAAAGAATCCATTTTCAATGGAGTCCTGGGGAGAAAAGCTCCAAATACAAGCAAAGATTACAGTCATGGTTTTAGGTTAAATTAAGTACAAATATTACAGAATAGTAAAAAACAATTACATCAGAAAGAACATTGTATATATCAACTAAATAAAAAAAAATTGCATTTTAGAGAACATTGCATTTTAAAGGTATATTTTCTGAAGGAAATAATACACTTTATAGATTCTAAGTAGCTTGTTGCTCATGACTTACCACATGCTAGAGCAAGCTGTAAGAATTTGAGAATGAAGTGAAGTAGATGTTGCCAGTGTAAAGAGGAGAAGGGATTATGTGGGGTGGGACCAGAAGCATTCCCATAGGGATATTAGATGTGAGTGAAGTGATTTTTTTGAATAAAGAGTGATTTGTGGTGATGCAGATGGATGCTGGCAGGGAGTTCCAGAGGCTTGCAAGGGCAAAGGATAGGAGATTTTTACCTGGGGGACGAGTTGGTTTATACATACATATGACATATGATTTATACATTTTGGAAATATAGAGTATATTTTAATGCATTTAGTAAAACTGTACTTGCCTTAATATTGCTACAACTCTACAAGTGCTCTAGGTTGCATTGCATCTGAATTTTTTTAGTGTGTTTTAGCTGCTTTTCTGTATATATAGACTTTTCTGTATATGTAGAGTAGCTACTTATTCTACTGTATTATTGCCTCTTAAATCATTTTTCAGTTGTGCACTTGCCTTGTTTCATTCAAAAAGTTTTAAATTGCTAATTTTGTACAGTTTTAATTGCATTTACTGTTTAGGGCTACACACTCGTGTGTTAGCCTTTTCTGTGTTTATTTACTATATTATTGCATTGTTTAGCCTGTTTTAACCAAAAAAAAAAAATACTATCTTGTTTTCTTGTTTCCCGCCTTTCCTAGCTAGTATAGTCCAGATCCCAGGCTTTGCTGGTTTCAGGACGTTATTTTCTGTGTTCAGAGCTATCCAGACCTTGCTGTGGTAGAAGGAAGTCCTATTGCTTTCCAGTGGGAGTGGTGAGAATTGTACTGCCTATCTAACACTAGAGGAGTGGTTTCCAACTCTGAAATTGTAATTTTATTAGCCATTTTGGGCTGATTTCTATCTCTTTCAACTTTCTGGCTTAAAAACACATGTGTTTGTGCATTTTTTGCATAGTGTAGCACAGCGGGGCTACACTTAAACTATTCCAGGTGCCAGAAAGTCTGCTCTTCACATTTTCCCTTCAAACTAGCTGGTTTCTCAGTAGTAGCACTAAAATCTGAACCCCTGTGACTAGCACTTGCTCTAGAACCTGCTGGAAAGCACTAGGAAGCCTTAAACTGATACAAGCACTCAAATCTCCTTGTTAATAAGGAGAAATTAATATTAGGCACTAAACAGCCTATAATTGCAAAGTACCTTGCAAAGTTAATGGAAAAAAGCTCTTGTACTTTACAAAAATAGCACCAAAACAGGCATGTCCAAGGGTCAGCTTCCAATGATTTCTCCTGTCCACCTGGTGAATCTGGGCATACTGGGGCAATGCAGCAACTGCCTCATGTACACAGACAACCCTCTCCTCCTACCACCCAACACTACAACCTGTGAGAGATGCACTTACATAGCCAAACTGGAAGCAAAGCTCTCTTCAGCCAAGATTGTGCTAGACAGTCAAGAGGAGAAGGTTAACACCTGCACTACACCTCAAGCAACACATAGCCCTTCAAAACCCACACCATCAACACCCACACATAGCAACACTAATCCCACACATGCAGAGGCCCTTAACATTAACCTGCCCAAGCAACAAGGACCTCTAAAGCTGAAACGCAAATAAACACCAGTCACAACCAAAGTGACACATAGCTCACAACACCAGTGTGCCACCTAGCAACAGCCCCTATGGCAAGACAACGTACCAAACAATTTAGTCATAAGCGACTCTATAGTCAGGCACACTGATGTCCTACTCACCAGGCTGAGCAAGGATAAAATTATAGTCAGCTGCCTGTCGGGTGACAGAATCCACCACATAATGTAAGCACTCAAGTCACTCCACAAGTACAAATATGACTCTGTCATTGTCCATGTTGGAGTGAATGACTTGAGACATACCTCCATGGACTACATGAAAAGAGACATGGAAGAGCTCTTGGATCATGTGGCCCAGGCAGCTATGACCTTAGCCCTGAGTAGCATCCTGCCTTCGCCCAGAATGATAACACAGTATAAGGACAAAATGATTGACTTCAACAATTGGCTAAGCTTCTCATGTCATTCAAAGGGGATCCAGTATCTGTCTGCCTGGGATGACATGATCGACAAACCACGATGCTTTGTCAGAGATGGTCTGCACCTGTCACCCCTGGGATTCAGGTTACTGGCTAAAGCTCTTGCCACCCCTATAGCGCCTTTTTTAGGCAAGGTTCAAAGGACAAAACCACCACCGTAACAGATACAAGCATGCAAAATCAGAAGGTAATGCTACTCAATGCTAGAAATCTAAACCTCAAAATGCACTCTCTCGAGGCACTCCTAAAAATGGAGAACATCGATATCTGTACAGTAACTGAGACCTGGTTCAAGACTCCAGAGAGCACCCCTGCAATACCAGACTACAACTCTTACCTCACTTTTCGGCCACCAAACCAAGACTGAAACACTAAAGGTGGAGGAGTGTCCATATTCACCAAGGATATTCACACCTCCAGGTTAGTTGCCCGACACAATGCATCTGAAATTCTCCAGGTGCAACTAACACTAGGTAAGACTGCAATCCAAATTGTAGCTTGCTACAGATCCCCCATCATGCCCCAAGATTTTCACTACACCTTTCTAAACATACTGGAAAATATTAAGATAAAACCAAACACCCTAATACTGGGTGATTTCAACTACCCTGCCATTAACTGGGAAAACAACTCGGGTACCAACACCTTTTTCCAATGGTTCTTGGAAATCATAAATTCCAATGCCCTGGATCAAATAATCCATTGTCCCACCAGAGGCTCCAATATCCTACCCCTGGTCATTACCAACATGGGAGATAGATGCTCCACACCAGTAGTCACTCCCTCATTGGTCAGGTCTGACCATAAGCAAATCACCCTTGACATCCACATCCCACCCCCACCCCACAGTAAGAAAACCTCTGTAAAAAACTTCTCCAAAGCCAACTTCATGCTACTTAAGTCAGAAGTGACAAACTTCATGGCACCCATGTAGACGGGAGCTGAAAGTTCGACTGCTGAATCCTACACTAAGGCACTGTACGAGCACATCCACTCGTGCATGATTTGTGCCATCCCAAATAGAACCAAGATGCTCTCCTCCAAAAAAGGAAGTCAATCTGGTGGTCCCCTGCCATAAACAAACTATACAACAGAAGGAAGAAACTGTTGCAGAAAAGAGGAAAATCCCAGGATGCAAAAAACTCCCTTACCAGCCTCAGTAAGAAGCTGAGATCCCTCATAAAATCCTCCAAAGCTAGTTGCGAAAATAAAATTGCCAAGGATTCCAAATACAACCACAAGGCATTCTATAGTTATGTCAAGAATCTAAATGGCAATGCTCATATCTGCTCTGAGCTACAACAGAATGACATTAAATATACTGATCTCAAGGATATTGCCAATATCCTGGCAAATCGATTTAGTGCCAACTTCACCCCCCACCCCCTAAAGGGCCCATCTCAATACCAAAAGATTGCCAAATTCTAGTAATCACGGCCACACAGGAAGAAACTGCACTCTCCAAAGCTAAGAATACAGCATCCATGGGACCAGATGACATCCCGGGCTGTGTACTACATGAACTACAAAATGAACTGGCACCTCTTCTAAGTGTCATATTTAATCATAGCCTCAACAAAGGCTTCATGCCCACTGAGTGGTGCACAGCTACAGTTATCCCACTCCACAAGGGAGGATCCATTTTGGATCCCGGGAACTACCGTCTCATCAGTCTGATGAGCCTGATCTGCAAGGGCACGGAATGCATTATCATGGAATTTATAAATAAAGACACTGGTAACCTTCAAACACTGGACCTCACCCAGTTTGGGTTTCTGAAGGGCCGATCTTGTCCCCTGAACCTGATTGACTTTTTTAAATCAGTCTCCAGAGCTGTGGACGAGGGTAAGATGGTCCACACAGCCTATCTGGACCTCGCCAAGGTCTTCGACACCATCCTCCACTCTGGAATCTTAGATACACTTACTAAGCTGGGCATTAATCCCTAAGTCACTCGATGGGTTGCCAACTGGCTTACTGACAAAACCCAGACTGTAAACATAGCTGACTCCAAATCCAGCTCCAGACAAGTGACAAGTGGAGTACCTCAGGACTCAGTCCTGGGACTGCTCTTGTTTGACATTTACTTCTCTGAAGTACAGGCCAACACTAAGGGACTCTGGCTAGCAAAGTTTCCAGATGACTGCCAACTGGGAGCCATTACTAAATCCCCAAATTATGTGGATATTCTACAAAAGGGCCTTACAGAAACAGATGCTTGGTACCAGAGCCATTAGAAAATCATTTTATATAGCCCACCTAATCATGAAGGGATTCACATCTAGATCAGGGGAGGTCATCGTGGCTCTTTACTCATCCCTCTTCCCTCTTCAGGCCCATAATTGAGTACAATGCCCCTTTTGGGATGTACCTTACCAGACACCTGCAGCAACTGGAAAGACCCCAAAAGTACCTCACCAAGAGGATCAAAGGGCTCAAACAGATGCCATATGCTGCCCGGTTAAAGAAACTCCAGCTCTACTCAGTGGCATACTGCCTGCTCAGAGGCAATCTGTGCCTGACGTATATAGCCATGTCCAACCCGGAATCAATGGACATGCTACACCTCAGGAAATCCAAATCCCATCGAGCTACGAGCTTGAGAGACCTGAATCTCAGCACTGAAATAAATAGGACATGCTGGAGGGACAGATTCATAACCCAGAGGCTCCCTTCACTCTGGAATAAAATCCCAGTCCAGGTTAGGCAGAGTCCCTCATTGACTCTCTTCAACAGGAATCTTGATGAGTGGATGGGAGATCGTAGATTTACTCCGGGTATCACTTCTGTGTCACTGTTAGACAGATGCACAGTATACTAACCTCGAAAAAGAGCATAGCAAAATTAATTTTAAAATGGGTGGCGAAAGCCAAACACACTCTGGCTAGGCTTGTAAATGCCCTAGGGCAGATAGCCTAGTATGAACCTATGAACCTATGGGCTCAAGCTTAATGCCAAGAAATGTATAGTTATCCCCTTTGGGAAAAAACATGTACCCATGAATTACCACATAGGTGGCAGTACACTAAACACTGAAAGTGTGATGAGAGACTTAGGGACACAGGTAGACAGTGGTCTCACCTTCGATAACCACATCGCCACAACAGTCAGCAAATCCTTCTATGTGGCACACGTCATCACTAAGGGCTTTTCATCCAGAAAAAAAGAGGTCATTGTCCCACTGTACTCATCCCTCATTAGACCCATTATAGAGTACAACGCCCCGTTTGGTATGTACCTTACAAGACATCTGCAACAGCTGGAAAGGCTGCAGAAATACCTCACTAAATAATCACAGGCCTAAAAAAGATGCCCTATGCTGACTGTCTAAAAAACTCCAGCTATACTCTAGGGCATATCGTCTACTCAGAGGCGATCTCTGCTTAACATACAAGGCCATGTCAAACCCTGAGCTGATGGACATGCTCCACTTAAAGAAATCCCAATCCCTCAGAGCCACATGCTCCAGAGATCTAAACCTTGTCATCAAAATTAACAAAACATGCTGGAGGGATAGGTTCCTGATACAGAGACTCCCCATACTCTGGAATAGACTGCCCATACATGTCAAGCAGAGTGCCTCCTTGGACCTCTTCAAAAGGAACCCTGGTGATTGGATGGGAGATAGGAAATTCACCCCGGGGATCACATCAGTCATCCTGCTAGACAGGGGTCCAGGGAAGTAAATATTGTGGGAAGAAATATCTGGGGAATTGTTTGGCTAGGCGTGTATAGGCCCTAGGGCTGATAGCCTAGTACCAACCTATGAACCTATGAGAAAAGTAAATCTCAAACATTGGCCCTCTCCTTTACACTTCTTTTCTTCACAGGGGGCAAGTCCCCAACACCCCAAGAACTTATATAGACCAACTCCAAGATTACAAGAGAAAAGGGAATATTCTGAGAAACAGACATACTGGACTCAGTATATGTAAGTCTGTTTTTATAGCCATTCAATCTCCATGTTTCAAGGTTTGCTATAGCAGGCACCGGCCTTCCAAATGGTTATCATAATAGGTACTGCCACCCTGGATACATGCTGGTGAATGTGACCATCAATGAACAATCTCATCCCTTCTAGTAAGCACAAGCATTGGGTGTCTTGTTGGCTCAGTCTGATGCATGTCATTTTATTTCTTACGATGTGCCACATGGCCTTCTCCATGTTGCCGCTGATTTAACTTTTCTCTTTTCCTATTTTTTTCAATAATCTCTGATTTTTTTTTTTTTTTATCTCAACTGAGTGTCTTCCTCAGGTAGTTACTGGAGTGTTTGTTCTGCTGTTCTCATGTTCATTTGAAACCAGTGGTCATAACTAATTAGTTCAGTGAAGGATCAGCCTTGTGCTATTAGCTTCACTTAACTTTATTCTGGTCTATACAGGCTATTATCGATATCATGAACATACAAAAGAGTCTTGTCCCTGCAAATGTCACATCTCTTTATGTTTGCTCATATTCCATATTAATTGACCATTTTTTATTATAGTTCAAGCTTTCAAGAAGCTTTATTTTGTCCACTTTCTCTGCCAATGACACAAGTGAGGATTGCCGATCACTATGTCTCTTTTGACAGGATCCCTATTTGCAAACGTCTGTTTACTTCAATGTCTTAGATAATAATGTCAGTTCTGAAACCTGAGTGTTGCATTTTCACAGCACAAGTTTTATATTGAAGTATTTTACTGCAGTTTTATTTTCTTGACCGAAATTAACATATTACATCAAAAACTATAGCAGTTTCTTTAATTTGATGTGTTTGCCTGGCATGCACTGGTTTCAGCTTGCTTTGTTTTAACTTAATTGTATAAAATCCACCTTTAGCACTACTGGGCCATTTCCTTATCTGAAATAGCATTGCTCTCTGTATACATACGTGACATTTATTCACTGGTCAGCTAGATGGAACAATTCAGATTCTCAACACTTCTTGAAGAATTCTAAACTGAATAGTATCAAACTGAACTTTTGAGGTTTACATGGTTAAGCAGCTTTTAACAACTAATCCAAGACTGCAAACTGCTGATTCTTTATCAAACAGAAAACAGCTGACATCTATTGCAGGTGCTGCATAAAATTATGCCAGAACTGGTTCTGCTGCCCAGAATAGCAACCGCAATTCTGTGTGAGTCATTAACACTATCTATGTGACCCTGTACATATTTTGACTGCAGTTTCTCTGCCTGTGCATTTAGAATGAAAAACCTTTGAATAAGACAGCAGTTTGAACGGACGTACTAACTGTTATTTTTAAAACAACATTTCTCTTGGTTGCACTCCTGTGTATCATTCTCTCACATATATATATATATATATATATATATATATATATATATGTATGTATATACATATATCCGTGGTTGATATATATATATATATATATATATATATATATTATATATATATATATATGTATATATGTATATATATATAGATACACACACACATCTGTGTGTGTGCGTGTGTATGTAACTGCATATTGTATCTATATATCTATATATATATAAACACAACTGATGTAAACATTCACCTAACACAGCATAACTCAAAAAACATTAAGAAAAACAAGCCCCCCCAACAATATATATATATAATGTAAAACTCCATGGTTGGACTACAGTGGAAAAAGGGAAGAAAATGGAAGTGCATCAGCAGCCCACACAATCCAACACACTATCTAAGCAAACAGCAATATTACTTATAAATCTATAACAAAACTAATACCATTGATCATAAATAATATTATTATCAGTTAGACCTAATAAAATATACTGCAAAATATCATTCGATCATCTGTACTTAGATCACTTTTTTAAACCACTGATGATTAGATAAAGTGATAAATCACATGAATAAAACCCATATTTATTTATTTTATTCATTTATTGACCGGGAACATCCACTGAGCTGGGGCCCCGTTTTCAGTGGAGGCCTGGGGAGAAAAGCTCTGCAGTTATCAATAAAAAGTAAAAATGTATACAAATAAGTAGCAAAACAGTAAGCGAAATGTGTGTGCGTTTGTGTGTGTGTGTGTCTGTATATATATATATATATATATATATATATATATATATATATATATATATATAGATGTATATGAACACACACCTACACAATTTCAAGAACACATTTTGTTGAAGACCCCTGCTTCTTGCAACTAAACAAAATAAACATGAGCCCAACCTTTATTATCAGACCACTTAAACACTGAATACAAAACCAAGCACCTATTAATGAATGCATTGTAGCAACTGAATACAACTTAACACTTCATATCCAAAACTGGCAGTGTTTTAAGACTTCTCACCCAAAGAATAACTACAATGCAAAGATAAATTCCCAACTCACCGCAGGAAATACAGTCAAAATAAACCATATACATCTTGTGAAAATGTTAACATTCCAGACTGCTCAACCCATGAGAAATGTATTGCAGACCACTCCCTCTCGCATGAGAACAGTAGGGATTACCCTTAAGCACATCTCTCACTTCTTATAATTGCCTAAGTAAATGGGAGGGAAAAAAATGAAGATAATTACTGCCTGCCAGGCTGCCTAGGAGCCTGTTCCCCCCCTTTTCCTTCCCCCAACTTGCTCCATCAGTTCAATTCACCCTCCAGTCACCTCTTTTAAAAACAAGGATGAATGTACATAACAACAAAGATACAAACCTAAATCAGTAAGAAAAATACCATCATGTCTGAGCCAAATGCTGCCCTTAATTGCAAAATCCCAATGCTTCACCATCAACCTAGAAACGATGCCACCCTTGACATCGTATGCTTGATAAAATTCCCCACTGACTCAGTGACTGAGTTACTAAGTACCCCTTTCCAATTAAGCTGAGGGATGATAGCCAATCAAGTCACCAGTGCTTCAAGAATTTTTTCCTGCATTACCAACAAATCCTTAATAATCCAAAATGGACATTCCTATTTGGGACTGATCCCAAGTAATTACTCCCCAGTTGAATCAAAACAGCCCTGACATTACCTAAATCAAGACCTAAAAATGTTCCACCCATTTGAGTGAAAGCTCATTTGGCCACTCAGAGATAAAGGAATGATGGAATGAGCAATAGCCAACATTTTGTCTAGCCCTGCAAAACAAAAAAAAAAAAAACTAAAATCACCAACCTGATTTTGATTAGCCCTTTTTACCTAAAATAAAACCTATATGCTCCTGAAGCCCGATTACCCTTCCTTTTAATAAGCTTAATAGACTTACCTTCACTAGCCAAGTCATATGTTCTCCTTGTATGAAAGAATGTAATGAATAATTGCCCATCACAATATCCTGACTAATCAATGCTCTTTTTAAAACTGCATTAACTGTTTGAGAAACCCTCACCTACCATCTGTAAAAGGAAAAACAAGAGAAATTTAAGAGCTTCTACTTATCTTACCTTACCTTATCTAACTGAGCATAACAACAGCTCAACAAACTTAGCTAATATTACTTGCTGCTTCAAGCTGCTTCAGTCCATTTTGCACGTAGTAAGCCAAACCAAAACCACTTTCGCAGTTCAACAAATGTTAAGACAATTTCAAGCTACCCAAGATCTCACTGATGATACAGACATACTGCTAGTGTTACTTATAATACTTATAACTTCTGAGTAACTGATACTAAATACACACCTTTCACAATCACTTTCATCAGGTGTCTGGCAATGGGCATTCTACCATCCAATGACGTGCCTCTAATTCTGTTCCACCATTTTAACATGTTAACAATTCTCTGATGCCTAGTAAAACTGGAAGTACCTGCTAACATGCAGCAGTACCTTCTTCTTCTTCTTCCAGCTTTTCCCGGTTAGGGGTCACCACAGTGGATCACCTATCCGCTCATGATTGGCAGTGGAGTTTTACGGTGTCGAGTTGCCAGCCTGGCACCCAACCTTCCACAGGAGGCACACACACACACTCACACCTAGGGCCAATTTAGAGTGGCCAATCCACCTACAGCATGTCTTTGGGATGTGGGAGGAAACCGGATCACCTGGAGGAAACACACAGGACCACAGGGAGGACATGCAGACTCCACACAGAAGGCACCCCAGCCAAGGATCGAACCTGAGAACCTCTTGCTGTGAGGTGGCAACGCTAACCGCTGCACCACCACGGCCGCCCTAACATGCAACCTAAATGTGCTCTCATACTTCTCAATGATACACGTTTCCACCAGTTAAGCATTACATATTTTGCAACCAAACCAACTGACCACCTCCTGTCCTGGAAAGTTATGCCACTCACAAATTCTCTGAAGCATGACAGTGCTGCCTTATATGACCTCTTGCTGCTTCAGACCAAGACTGCTAAATCAGACAATCAGCTATAGCTTTCCAATCTCCCACACCTGCTCCAGAAACTCTTCTGCCTTGAGAATCAATGCCCAAATCCTGCAAAAGTGAAAATGGGGCAAACTATCAGCTACCATTTTTAGGCTCCCTAGAATATGCTTTGAAAAGAAAGATATATTAATTCTGAGAGAATGCAACACTAACTTCATCACCAGCAGCAGGACCCTCTCACTCCTCCCTGATTTCTTAACCAAAGCGTTTACCACTCAGCATAAATAAAATGGAAGCCACAGACTTTACCACTCTGCATTAAATAAAATGGAAGCCACAGCTTTTACAGCTCTGTACCTTTACTGCTCTGCATTAAATAAAATGGAAGCCAAAGCCTTTATCACTCTGCTTTAAATAAAAGGGAACCCAGGTAGGCATTCCTGAACAAAACATATGCCTGCCAAACACTTATTTTCTTTTATTTTCTGAAAGCAAGTTATATATATATATACATATATATATATATATATATATATATATATATATATATATATATAGCTATAGATAGATATAGATATAGATATAGATATACAGATATAGATATACATATATATGTATATACCTCTCAATCTCTTAGTGCATGAATTCTGGACATGGTCTGCAAAGGCTTAAGTAACAAGTGATAATGTAAAATTGTAATTGCTAGTTTTGTGGTCACTGTTAAATTGTGGCATGAACTATCAGTAGCATAGCTAGGATGGGTGAAGGGGACAGCTGCCCCAAGTACAAGCTGTTGGGGCTGTGATGACTTAGGACAGCATTCATTTATGCAGCCATGGCTGAAATGACAGCTACTTAAAATAATGTCTTAAAATGTTTGCAACTGCAGGAAGGAACTAATCAACTTACCAAATTGTGGGGTCTTCAGATTTAGGATGTTGGTATGAAGGGGTATCAGTCTGGGAACAACCCAGAGTGACAACTGGACTAGGTACAACCCTGTGAATCATACTTCTTTTGTATTACACCTCAAACCTATACCCACATCCTATATCTCTTCCTTACTCCAAAAATTAAAACCTACTACCCCCTCAGCTGATAAACTACCAGCAGAATTCTTCCAAATAGGAGCCAAAACTATTGCCTATCCCATCTCCATATTGATCAATAGAACCATAAAATAAGGCACTATCCCTTCTCTCTGGAAAATCTCTTACATTATTCCTCTTCACAAAGGCGGAAACTCCATTGATTTCTCCAACTTTCGCCCCATAGCTCTACTCTCTCCACTTGCTAAAATAATGGAGAAATGTATCCACAAACAATTACTAAACCACCTACTCCATTACAATCTCCTAGCTAACTGTCAACATGGTTTCCGGCCACCCCATAGTACCACCACAGCCTTGTTATCCTTTACTAACTGTATCAACAAAAATCGCAACAAAAATATTCTTTCCTCTGCGTTCTTTGTTGACCTATCAAAAGCCTTTGACATGGTTAATCACCAACTTCTCCTCCGCCTTCTGAAGTCCCTCTCTATTGACAGTCCTGCTATGAACTGGTTCACATCCTACCTTGAAAACAGACAACAAGCAGTTCTCTGGTAAAACCATCTCTCAGACCTCCTTCCCACTTCCCTAGGTGTCCCTCAGGGCTCCATGTTAGGTCCTCTACTATTTTCCATTTTCATAAATAACCTTCATCTTTCTACTCCACTCTCTACCTGCATTCAATATGCAGATGACTCTACCATAATTTGTTCTGGCACATCCCAAACCGAACTTCATTCTCTCACACAAAAAGCTTTCACCACTATAGAACAATGGTTCTCTAACCATTGTCTTCTCCTTAACCCCAAAAAAAAAAAAACTTTTGCTCTTTACACCCTCTCATTTGTCTACCCCTCTTCATTTCACACTCACATCCAATAATGGTACCCTCATTTCTCCAGACCCCACCACCAAACTCCTAGGAATTGCAATTGACAATCACCTAAAGTTTGACACACACATAAATACTACAATAAAATCTATTAACAGAAAACTTGGATCCTTCTATAGAATCAAATCTTTCCTTACACCAGAAGCCAGGACCACAATAGCTAGAACCCACTTAATCTCAACCCTATTATATGCTTCCCCCATATATACCAATCTTTCTAAAAATAATCTCAACAAACTAGCTAAATCTTATAACAATATTGCCAGATTTGCTACAAACTCTCCTTACAGGACTCATCACTGTCAGAATCTAAAACAACTAGGCTGGCTTGAACTCCCTCACCAACTACAATTTAACCAACTTACAATAGCCCACAAAGCCCTATACCAACCCAACAACACCCCAATTCTTTCCACCCTCATATGCCATATAATAACCTGAAGAATCTACGCTCCTCAAACAAAATGTTGATTCACACTACCTTATCAAAAAACTTAGCAGGCGACTCCCTATTCTCTAACTCAGTTGGTAAACTATGGAATCTATTACCACATGACCTTACAACCCAAACCTCTCTCCCACTATTTAAAACTAACCTAAAACTTTTCTTCACTAACCACTGGTTATATTCTTGTACCAACCCTGACTAACTGTTATCCTTTAACTATGTGTTACACTCAAAACCATAATATACTTAACTATAAACCTCTTCATACAACTCTCTCTAAACTAACCTTTTTCTTAATTACTAATGCTGTTAGTCTTGAGTACTATTTTCCATGTTTGACTTTTTAAGTCATGTTTTACTGTTTTCTTTTGTAAATTTGTTAACTTTATGATGTAATATTCAATGTTAATGCCATTTTTCTAATTCTGAATTTGATATTTTTGTATGTTTTTTTTTACTGGAGCTTTTCTCCCCGGGCTTCTACTGAAAATGGGCATGTATCCAGTTGGACTAGCCCAGTCAACAAATGTAAAATAAAAAAAAAAAATACATAAAAATTAAGTGTGTCAAAAGACATCCTAGTACTGTCATATGCAATATTTGAGACGTGCTTCCTCTGTCTTCTCCTGTATTACATCCTTCCTGTTCAAACTGAACCCTTCTTATCTTCCTTATATAACCTTCTGCACCCATATCACATCCTTCATTCATCTTCTGGTCAGCACTGGGAAGTGCTTCAGCTCCACCAGTTTCTGGTCATATGCTTTTCCCTCCAACCCATGTATTTTACTATTAATTTGATAAATTGGTAAGCTGGTCAAAAGACCCTTTTCAGCCAGAACTTAAAAGTACAGAAACAAAAGCAATCAACATGGATAACCAAGAAGAATACAATACATAAGAACAAATACAAAATATTTTTTTAAAGAATTTTAGAACAAATACATGGTTGCTGCAGATCCTTATGCTTGTTGCAATGTCTTACGTATAGAGAAATGTTGTAGAGATACAGTTAACAGTAAAACCAAAGTTGTTTATAATATTTACAGAATGTACATAATGTCCATTTTGAATTTCAACATTTCAGGAAGCAAGCAGGATTATATTTAGGATATCACACAGGGAATGATCATGCTGGGGTAATATGCTGTTACAATTCAACATTTCAATGTGGCTTTCTTGCTAAAGACAATGTACTATTTTTTAGCAAATGGTGAGCTTAACCATTGTCCCTAAAGCATTAACACTTCCTTTTGCAAATGTTCAGCGAAGGGCTTTCTGAACTTGGTGAGAGATTTTAGACCCTTTTATTCAAGTTTAATGTTATTTAAATAGCATACCTAAATGTGGATTTAATAAAGACCCTTACCCTTGTTGATAAGGGCCACAGAATCATTTATATCCACCTGAGCTACTACCAACTCAGGGAGATGAAGCCTTATCATCAGAGAAACTTTATTTAGTCTCAGACCTGGGTCATAGCTGATAAGAGTACTTGGACCATTTCGGCTAGCTAACTAACTAAAGAAATAAAATTAATAATTTCATTTCAGTGCAGTAAACATATATAAATGACAAGTAATATAACATTATTCTGACTAAGGGTATGAGATGTGTGTGAATCTCTTTAAAGTGTACTCTACCTTTTTGTCCTTGCCAGCTGAAAGATTTAACCTACTAACATATTGTAATCATGTATTTATACATGACAAACTACTCCTAATGACCCTAGCAATTCTCTTTCCAGTTCTGGAGGTTTAGCTGCTCAACTACCAAACTTACTTTCACAGCAGTAGGACATTGCAGTTAAGCATCAAAAGTGTCTATCTTCTCTAGCTGGTAAGGATTTTTTTTTTCATTATGATCCTGCTCTGTTGAATGTGTAAAACAGGCAAATATTATAATCAGCTGTCTTCACAAATGCGCAGCCAAGCACTTGCGCACCTGGAATGAGCAGACTGGTTTCCTCCAGGGGATAATGTCTGTGCCAATAAATGCCATTTGTTTCCCTGCAATCAGGTGCACTGGATATCACCTGCTCATTCATACTAGCCTCAGCCAGATTTGCAGATACTTGCTCTGCTTCCACTTCTCTGTGTTACATTCACGTCTACAGTCACTGTGCCAGTGGCTCTGCACACCCTATAAACGGAATTAATTGTAAGAGCGAATGTATAATAATGGTACTGAATGTGACTGCCCAATGAAGTGGTACACCGTAACTAAGGTTAGATATATTTATGTGTGTGCCTGGGAATATTTAGGCATGTCTTCCATATGTACTATAGAAGTTATGATATCTGCTGCTTGTAACTAGCACAAAGTCAGACAGATGAGACCTCACTGAAATCTCATGCACAGGACAGCATACTTAGAATTACCGCAACTTATTCTGTTTAATTTCTCCAATTATTTTGAGTTTCTAATATCATGACGGGAATGGACTCCACTCCTAAGTCAAAGTATAACTAAAGTTTGTGAACTTAGTTTTGTGTCAGTCTTTGATGTTGTGTTCTTTGCAGCACCCACAATGTGCCAGAATTGATTCCTTCTGCATTTTGTACAGTGTTATACAGAGTATTCAGCAGCATATCAAAATGCAACTGTAAATTCTATTTAATAAGACCCATTGCTCCTGCTACTATTGGAACTGTCTGAGTATCCTTTTTTCCACACTGTCCTCATTTCTGCCTGCAAATCCTGGTATTTTATGACTTTGTGTCTCTCTGTAGATAGGACACTGTAATGATCATTGTGTGTAGCAATTTCAATGATCAATGCTACTTTTGTCTTCTTTTCATGGACTACTGTATCTGGTTTTCTTGCATCTATTTTTTGAACTGTCGGTAATGGGTGAGCCCATGTGATATAAAGTTTAGCATTCTCTATAATGTTTTATGGGTCCAGTGCTTACCAACTACTTTAGTACTGTAATGTCTGCACAATCCCCAATGGAACAGTCGTGCCACATTATTATGCCTTTCAGGATACATGCCCTTTGCCATTAGTGTACCACACCCAGCGTGACTGTTTACAGTTCTGTTTGTAAATCATCATGTACAAAGTCCAATATCCTAGGCTGCTAATATTAATTTTTCAATCACCTCTGCTTAACCATTCTTGCATTAGATGCAACTATATTTATGCCTTTTCCACACATCTTGCCTTCTCATTTGATCCTTCTCTTTATATTTTCTTTTGTTTTTTGGCACATGCAATTGCTGCCTGACTTTTAACTACTTCTGGTTTTGTTTCCAT
This sequence comes from Protopterus annectens, assembly GCF_019279795.1. Classification (NCBI taxonomy): domain Eukaryota; kingdom Metazoa; phylum Chordata; order Ceratodontiformes; family Protopteridae; genus Protopterus; species Protopterus annectens. The sequence continues at coordinate 366,471,173 of NC_056732.1, read as the reverse complement.
TTCTGCTTGACACCGATATGCTTCTGCTAAACTAAGGGAAGTCATCTTCGATTTGTTCTCTTCATGACTCAGCACTTTTGATATTTTTTGGATCTGATGAGTTTTGCAGATACGTATGTAATTCTATGATTGCAGACCTATACATGTAATCTATTTCAAGGAGGCCCGTACTTGCTTCAGAATTAGGAATATATAATCTTGGTATACACTGATTTTAATCCATCATTTGATTAGCATGAAGCATTTTTCTTGCTATCCTGTCCAGTTGATCCAATACCTTTTGGAAATAGTCAATCATTCCAAAACTGTAAGTTAGAACAGGAAGAGCAAATTGATTTATAGTTTGTATTTTGTTCCTACATGCCAGGACTGTTTTTGTTAATAATTTTAGTCTTCTAAAATATTCTTTACTGAGTTTTATTCATATTTGTTCATGTTTTATTTTTGATCCTTCATTAATTCCCAAACATCTATATACTCCCTCCTGTTCAAGTTCCTTTATATGACATTCCTGTCCCAGACTGATATTTTCTTGGTACTGCAGCTTTCCTGTTTTAAATGCTGTTTTTGTACATTTATCAAGACCAAATAACATTCTTATATCATCTGAGAAGTTTTGATCACTTCCAGTTGTGCTTTCGTCTCCTCATCTGATGAATTATACAGTTTTAAATCATCCATAAAAAGAAGATGAGAAGTCTTCACAGCGTGTTGTTGTCTGGGAGCCAAATTATGACCATGACCTAATTTGATAAGTAGACAGCTTAAGCGGTTAAGGGAAATACAAAAGTACAGTGGTGACAAAGACTCATCATGAAATATCCCTTTTCATTTTGCATCCTTGGAATAATAATTTGTCGTTTATCATGGCTTAGCTACAAATTGTTTTGCCATTGTTTCATGGTCACTGTTATGTAATTGATCAATGTAGGTTATATCTTATACATGTGTAAGCTTTCCTTTATCCATGAATGTGGGATGCTTTCAAATACTTTTTTTGTAATTTATCCACGCCATACTTAGATACTTCTTTTTACAGTTCTTCATTATGACTTTATTTAAAAACAAATGATCCTTTGTTTCATATGACTTTCTTTTGTTACCCTTTTGTTCTATTGTCATGCTAGAGTTTTCTTCAAAATGACTATAAACTTTATCAGCATCAAGGCCAGTATATAGTTTATATATCGTTGGAAGGCAAGTTATTGGTCTATAGTTCTAGAATAGCTTGCTTCCTTTATGGAGGAGTATTCATTTTCCTGTTGTTAATCAGGTTGGTGGCTGTTTTGTGTGCATTTATAAGTTGTTCTTTCTCAAGGCTAAATCCTTCTGTAACAATGCTAATGCTTTTAACCAGCAGTTAGGTACTGCATCTATACCTTGGGTTTTCCAGTTAAAAGCCTTTCTTAATTTTAAGTTTCTCTGGTAGTTACTTCATCCCATTTTATATCCTGTACATCTGAACTTCTTACTCTTTCTTTTACTTCTTCTAACCATTCAGCATCTTTGTTATGTTCTACGGGATCTTCATAAATATGTCTCCAAAATATGTCTATTTCTTCTTTTTTTTTTTTTTTGGTGCTACTTCTATTCTTTTGCTCTTTTTCATGTTTCTCTACAAAGCTTGCTTGGATTATCAACGGATTGCTTATTTTGTACTTTTACTTTATATTTTTCTAAGTTTTTCTACATGAGTTGATATCTTTACTTTATTATTTGCAATAGGGGGAAATAGATCCTGGTCTGTTCTAATACTGTGCATTGCTTTTTATCACATCTATCTTTCGAATTCTTTTTGTTGATCTGATCCCTTCTATACTCTTCTCATCTTTAATTGCTTTATAGTTTTCTCTATTTGATACTTCCATGATGGCATTTGATTTCTTCCTTTCCTTTCCCTTACTGCCCTGTATTTTTGTGGTAAACTTTATCTGGTATTAATTTTACTGCATAGTAATGTATCCAATTTACTTCTGTTATATCATATGAATTTCTGTCAGTGGTCTTGATTATTGTGTTCATTTGTTTTAGCAGACTTCTAACATTTTGGCTCTTACTGACTTTCTGTAATTTATTTCTTTCATTGATATTAATATGTCTATCCATCTGTATTAAATTAAGCAACTCTTCCCTTAGATCTTTTTCCTCTAAACAGAGGGCACATTCTTTATTTTCCATTTCATGCGGGCATTCTACGGAACATTCCAGAACATCTTCCAGAGACATATTCTCTTCAGCTGCATCCTGAGTCATCCATTGCTCTTTCATATGGGAACTCACTGGCCTATCACAACACAACATTGACTATGTCAGAGTTGCCACCATTTCCTGTTGCTTCCCTTGCTGTGCAACTCTAATTAAACTTTGGAATTGAGTTCCTCCTGAAGGATCCAGAGTATCTTCATGTGGTAAGTGATCAGATGCTTCCTGTTCCACCTGTTTCTCCTTAATATGGGGATTCATTTTTCCATCATGCTGTGATGTTACCAGAGTTGGATTTTTTACACTAAATCCATCACTTTGCAGGTAATCCATAACTTTAGTTTCTATTTCTTTAACTTCTCCATTACTAATCCTCTTTTCCACTTTCCCTTTTGTTTTTTTTTTGTTTTTTGTACTGGACATTTTCCCATATCTGGATGTCTTTGCCTGCATTTCTCTTCAAATATCTTTGGTAATGCTTTTTCTGTACTTATTAGTTTTGCTTTCTCCTTTGCATAAATACTGCACCGTATTTAATTGTTTTTTCTTTCCCATGTCCATATTTCTTCTTCAGATGTCTCCCACTCCACCTGTTTCTTCTTAATTTGGTGACTCATTGTTTTATCATGCTGTGACACAACATGTGTTAGACTTTCTGCTGTAAGTCCTTCACTTTGCAGGCATTCCTCAACTTCAGCTTCTATTTGTTTAAATTCTACTTTAATAATCCCTCTTTCTGATCTTATTTTTGTATTGTGAAATTTTCCATATCTGGGTGCCTTTGTATGTATTGCTCTTCAAATATCTTTGATTTTTTGTATTGACTAGTTTGGCTTTCTCCTTTGCATTAATATTACATCATATCAGATCTATCTTTCGTTCTCATGTCCATGGTTCTTCTTCATACCATTCAAAAATCTCTACATTTTTTTATTTAGATTTTAGCACTTCCTCAGTCACTTCTTTTTTCCAAATGGCTCAAGGTTTCTTGCTCTATATTATGTTTTCCAATAATCTGTTGTAATAATGAACACGTATTGCATATGAAGCTTTTGACAGTTTTTCTTGTGCGAGTATTTTTCCTTCCTCTGATTTTTCTCTTAGTTATTTTGAATATCTTCTATCCAGAAATGATGGGCTACTTGCATAATAGTAATAATATGTAATTTCTTTCTAATCTTCAATAGTCCACTCTATCATCTTTATGGCTCTTTTCTGGACTGTCAGTTTTTGTGACTTTTGTGGACTGCTACTTCCTTCTATAACAGGGAGACCATTCTACAATGGTTCAGAATGAGTTCTGTCCTGAGGATAGATAATAAACCATCTTCATATTTGTTAACTTAAGCTTATGATATACTCAAGGAACTAATGATCTGGGCCCCTGCATGTGTTCATAATCATTAAACATCATTGAAATAAATATTAATATTTTAATATGAGTAATTTCTGGTCCGTGACCATTTCTGGAGCCCTGCTGGGTGCTAATTTGAAACCAATATTTGAACTTATAGTCCATGTCTTATGTATGGACTGCTCTTTGTAATAATGTCAGACTGGGCCTGAATAAAGAGTTGGAATTATAGTTACTGTAATCACTGGCATCTCATGTTTAAGTAGAATTATAACAAGCACAGATTTCCAACATTTAGGTATACTTTATCTTCTCAGCTACCTATTTAGTGGTATAGTTACAGCTTCATCATTCAGCCTGGTGGCTTTAGGTAGGAAGCTACAAAGGATGTGGTGATATCTTTTATGTCAGTCTTGTGGTGTACCTTATAAGCTAAACAGTTTAAGGTACAAAGCATGGTGAAGATAGGTACACTTTAGTAGGCCGTTTAACATTTTTACTCATTTGGCACATTGTAAAAAAAGTATTTATCTCGTGCCATCGATGGTTGATCATTGTTTAGTAGTTTTCACTTGCAGCAGCTTTAATATATTGGTCCCAAAACAGTTGTAGATATAATGGGGGCTGGCATAATGGTTAAGGTGTTTACCTCAAAGATACAGGGTATAGGGTTTGATTCTCACCTTTGAGGGAAATTGGCTATGATTAAAATACACGGAAGCAGTTAGCTTAGTTCCTAGTACTTACTTAATATCTGTTAACGTTTTGGGAGAGGCCAGGGTATTTATTTGAATTCTAATGAAGCATTCATTCTTGACTAGCCTAAACGATACATCACACTCACTTTTAATATCCTATGAGCCTAACAGTAAGTAGTGAAAGCAGTGTTTACAGATTTACCCATGTTTTTCCCCATTTCTTTTTTTCTGTCTAGTATGAGTGGGAAGGGAATTGCATATCTCACTTTCTACTCCATTAGTGTAAGAGCTCAGTACCTGATAACATCAATATATTTCATGCAGAAGTAATCAATATTTTGGTCAGTGATAGAACTGTCCCTGTTTAGTTGCATTAAACTACTGATTTGCTTTGAAGATAAGGCTGTAATTTCATTGTTTTATTTTTTCCAGATTCAACAACTGGGACTATGGTCACAGTCAGACTGCATAACTGAACATGGCCAGGTTCTTGAATTGTCCACAGTTTGTTTCAACTCAAACAGTCTGGCAATATCAGTCTTTGGACTGTATCATGCAATTACTCTAACAAGAGAAAGTAGCCTCTGGTGGAAGTGGATCACAATGAGCACTGCTTTGTTAGTTTAATTAAAGCTGAGCTAATAGAATTTTTGTGGATTTCATCTTGGCTTCTGCCTAATGCACAACACTCATAAGAAGGGTATTTTTAAGTTAGCACAGATGTATCCTGCTCTAAGATGCTTACAGTTAACTACCATAATATTGACTTTCACTAATTTTTTAGTGCTGGTACCTAGTAAATGAAACAGGCAACGCTAGTAATATAGCATCCCATTAGATGTTAACATACTTCTATACTCCCTACTGCCTTTGTGCAGTAATGGAAATGCCAACACTCTATTTGAAGCTCATCATAATCACATTTTAGGCTATTCAATGCAAAATGTACTCCCTATAGTTATCATTATCTTACAAGTATGGCCAGCTTATGCTTTGTGCGGTCTACTTCTATACATTTACTGCTACATCCAAAGTAATACTAGCTAATGGCGGCCAAATCTAGGCTACTGAAAACAGAATCACAAAGCCATTATTCTCAATTTTTCACCTTCCAAATGTGGAACATTGCCTCTTGCACTTTCGAACAAATGGGCAGAATGTGGAACACATTCTAACAGTTTAGTAATAACTTTCAAGACAGTAGACTGCATTATTTATACTTATAAATCATTATTTTGAAGAATTAATCTGATTTAGTATTACTTAAAATGCACAGCAGTTGAAAATTGCTTAACAATAAATGCATGACAGATCCTTTCAATGTGGAACCGTAAGGAAAGTGTACTTTTATGACTCAGAAATGAGGAATGTTCCTCATAACGAGGTGCACCTGAGAGGGATGCCCAAAACACAGATATCAAAATGTATAAAAGCAAAATATGGCTACATAAATGGTACGTTTTTATATACATATTAACACATTTCACAGGTTGGTCACGTCCTTAGATGTCATTGTCCTTTCTGAATGTTATGTTTCTGTTTTTGTTTTCTCCCATGCAGATCAAAGAGCACTGGTGCAGCCTGACATTAATGTCATCTGATGCTGCTGTAGGCACTGGATCAATGTGTGATGAGTGTCTTCTTCATTAAACCACCTTCTAACTTTGTAAGGCAAACTGGACTCCCTTATTAAATATTCATGACATTCAAGTCAGAGCTCTTAATTCTGAAATACTAATGGTCAGCTAACCGAGGAAAAGCTCAGTGACCCTTGAATGCTTCCATTTCTGAAGTGGGCAAAATGTCTTCATTTGTCCCACCATCTTGTATTTCTACCGTTCTAGCATCTAGACTTATACGCCTGAAGTCAAAAAATTAGTATTTATGATTGTATTGTCTTATCTGAGTACAAAGGGTGAATGTATTAAAGCCTTAAGAAAACCATAAATTGTATCTTGCAAAATAATTAATTTTAAGTTGCTAGACACTAGAGTTGATATATTACAGTATTCAGTGCCCTTGGCTTTTCCTGACACGTTTATAAAGGAATGTTCTTCCCCTAGCAATGCACTGTACCATTTTCATATTCATTCTCATTAACTGTTCTCTGCAATTCTAGCTTTAAGGCATACTAGTACGCATTTTTCAGTTTAAGACCCATCAGCAGAATGTTGGTTTAATTTCAGGCACAAATGGTTTGACTTTAGCACAACACTTACTCTACCGAAACCTTCAGTTTTTCTTTCTTCTTGCTTGCTAGACACTGTTTTAATACTATGCATATGTAACTGTCTGTAAGCTGATACGGGACTCATATGTAACTGTCTGTAAGTTGATATGGGACTCATATGTAACTGTCTGTAAGTTGATACGGGACTCATATGTAACTGTCTGTGAGTTGATACGGGACTCATATGTAACTGTCTGTAAGTTGATAAGGGACTCATATGTAATTGTCTGTAAGTTGATACTGGACTCATATGTAACGGTCTGTAAGTTGATACGGGACTCATATTTAACTGTCTGTAAGTTGATACGGGACCCATATGTAACTGTCTGTAAGTTGATACGGGACTCATATGTAACTGTCCGTAAGTTGATAAGGGACTCAGTATTATCCTTACTGATTCATGGTGTAATGTCTTTTTATTTTCATCTTCGGTCTGATACGTTTTGAGTAATATCTTTGGAAGTAACAAAACAAGACAATCATGATTGTTCCTTCCAAGTACTAGCAATGTGGCAAGCTTAGAGCTATCAGTGTTATAGTTCATATGTATGAGTTATAATATATTGTGTACAGCTCTAAGAGACTACATGAGGTGATATGTAATACTCTTTATGGTTATTTTAACACATTAACACTGAATCATTAAGCAGATGCATACTAGACTACAGCCTGACACAATTTATGGATACTCATCTGGAACTCTTTATGGGAATTCATTACTGCTACTGTGCTGTACAGTACACTGTATTTTCCCTTTCAGTTTTATAGACAAAATTGCATATTACATAGGCAGAACAGAGTACACCATCATCTTCACCTGATGTGCAATAGGCACATATACATTTAATAAACAACAACAAAATTAAGCGGGAGACTCAACAGCAAAATTCAAATGTTGGAGCAGTGCCCTAAGCCGTTTGCAAATGTTCAACTTTGGCACTAAATCAAGTGTCTCTGAAACTTTAGATTGAAAAAAAAAAGTGTTATGTACTTACCATAACTTGGCATCTGTGCTATCCATTGTCATTATTCATTACAGATGGGTCCAGGATCCAACCTTGAATCTGAGCCGGCAACTTCTCAGACAGATTCAGAGCTCAAACTCGTCCCCTTCCCAAAATCCCTTGTGACCTTCTAACCCTCAGATCGAGTTTGCTAAATTAGCTGAAATGCAGAAACAAATATTTGCAGCAGAAGACAAAAACTTCCCACCAGATGCAAACCACTTCAGCCACACCAGACCCCCAAGAAGGAATGGGGTAGGAAGATGGGAATGTGATGGATAATGACACTGGATAGCACTGATGCCAAGTTATGGTAAGTCCATAACTATCTAATGCTATCCATGTCATTATTTATCACAGATGGGTCACAGTCCCCAGCTACTATGTACCCTGGGTGGCCTCAAGGAAGGATATGCCAGAGTACGGAGGAACCAAAGTAATCCCTGTTCATGGACACCAAGTCCAATTTGTAGTGCAAAATGAAAGTATGTAGATTGGACCAGGTTGCAGCAGCACAAATCTTATCAATGGAAAGTCTAGCCAAGAAGGCTGATGAGGTAGCAACAGACCTAGTGGAGTAAGTCTTAACTGGTTTGGCGAGTTCTAAATGCTGACTATTATAAATGAAGGAAATAAAACCACCAATCCACCTGGAGATAGTCACTTTGGAAATTGCCTGGCCCTTTCTGTGCAGGGAGAAAGCCACAAAACAGTTGGTCCGACTTTTTAAACTCCTCAGTCCTTTTTAAATAAGAACACAATTGTCTGTGGATGTCTAAGCAATGCAAGAAATATTCTCCTTTATTAGAGTAACTAGGGAAGAAGCCCTTTTGGGGAGAAAGGAAGGATTTGTTCTAAGAGACACCGTGTCCTTATGAAAGATCATGAACAGGGCCTTAATGCACAGAGCCTGTAGTTCTGTGACCCTCTTAGCAGAAGTAATGGCTACTAAAAATGACGTCTTCCAAGACAGGAATTTAATATCACATGAACTAGCCAGTTCAAAGGGTTTTTGAGTCAGAGACTCCAGCACCAAAGTCAAATCCCATGGTGGTGATGGATCTTTAATAGGAGGTCTAAGAAGAAAAACTCCCTTTAAAAAGGCTTTACACAATTTGGAAGAAAAGGTAGGCTCATCATTGACATGGAAATTGGAGATGGCAGCTAAATGGCGCTTAATGGTAGAAAAACTCACCCAATTCTGAAAAAGAGATGATAAGAACAGCAAAATTTCATGGATAGGGGCTTTAAACGGATCAGAATTCCATTGTCTGGCCCAAATGGAAACCTTTTCCACTTACTGGAATGCACTTTCTTTGCAGATGACTTTTGAGAAGCCAAAATAATGCTCGTCACCAGGGAAGGAAGCCTGGACTGGGAAGGGATTACTGGAACTGGAGAAACCATGTGGTTAGATGAAGAGTCTGGAGATTGGGAAGTGGAAGCCTCCAGAGATGGGAAATGAGGTCTGGAATGGGATCTAGTATCCAATGTGAATACTTCAGATGAGACCTGAGGAAGGAGAACCACTCCTGATGAGGCCAGAAAGAGGCAATGATGATAACAGAACTCTTCAGGAGACAAGCTTTCTGTAAGACTTAGGTATTAGGGGAATAGGAGGGTAAGCATAGAGGAGACCCAGGGGCCAATCATGAACAAGAGCATCCCTGAATGACTCCCCGATGGAGGAAGCAGGACAAAGTAACTGCTGCATTTGTGGTTGACTGGGGAAGCAAAAAGGTCTCAGCATCATTGACCTCCAATTGTCGAAGATCTGCCTTTTCACTGATGGATTCAGGTACCACTCATGAGGACTCAAGATGCACCTGCTGAGTTTGTCAGCCAACACATTGAAACTCCCAGATATATGAGTTGCAAGAAAAAAGTGCCTCGGGGACTTCATCCATTCCCACACTCTCATGGCCTTTCTGCACAGAGGATAAGACTGTGTTTCTCCTTGTTGCTGAGGTACCAGACTACAGCCATGTTGTCCATTTAAATTGCTATGGTCCCCACAGAGACACAGTCCTGAAAGGCTTACAACATTAAAAGGACTGCTGTCATCTCTGGACATTTATGTGCAATTTGGTCTTTATAGGGGACCACGTGTCTTGAACTGTTCTTCCCTGAAAATGCCCCCCACCCCAACAGGGAGGCATCTGTGGTCACTGTAGCCTTGGGCGGAGGCAGACAAAAGGGCCTGCCTAGAAAAAGGTCCTGAGACTGAAGCCACCAAATAAGCTGATTCCTGTATACCTGCATCGATTTTATTGTCATGAACATGGGCTGAAACAGAATAGACCACTGGACTGTCAGGGTCCATTGGAGAACTCGCATATGATACCTGATGAGTGGCACCAATTGAATGGCAGCCGTTATAGAGCCTAACACTTTGAAAATCAAATAAACAAGTGGATATGATAGATACAACAGAAGAGAAACTTGATTCTCAATCAACTGGACTCTGCAAGCAGGCAGAGCTGCTGTCTCTGATACAGTATCCATAGGTTCATAGGTTCATAGGTAGATACTAGGCTATCTGCCCTAGGGCATTTATAAGCCTAGCCAGAGTGTATTTGGCTTCCACCTCCCTATTAGATTAGCCTACTGTGCCTCTGTAAAGTAGGTCACAGAAGGTTCCCTTTTAAGATTAGTTTACTGTGCCTCTGTCTAGCAGGGACACAGAAGAGATCCCAGGGGTGAATTTGCGATTTCCCATCCACGCGTCCAGATTTCGCTTGAAGAGGGTCAGCGAGTGGCTATGTATAACATGAATTGAGATTCTATTCCAGAGTGAGGGGAGCCTCTGGGAAATGAATCTGTCCCTCGAGAATGTCCTATTTATTTTTGTGCTGAGGTTTAAGTCCCTGGAGCGTGTAGCTCTAAGGGACTTGGATTTTTTGAGGTGGAGCATGTCCATTAATTCTGGGTTTGACATGGCTTTGTACGTCAGGCATAGATCGCCTCTGAGTAGGCGGTAAGCAACTGAGTAGAGCTGGAGTTTCTTTAGTCGAGCTGCATAGGACATCTGTTTGTATCCCATGATCCTCTTGGCGAGGTACTTTTGGGGTCTCTCCAGTTGCTGCAGGTGTCGGGTAAGGTGCATCCCAAAAGGGGTATTGTATTCAATTATGGGCCTGATGAGTGACGAGTAGAGGGGCACAATGACCTCTCTTGATCTAGATGCGAACCCTTTCGTGATAAGGTGGGCTATATAGAAAGTCTTTCTAACCACTTTGGCAACGTGATTATCAAAGGAGAGATTACTATCTACATTGGTCCCCAAATCTCTAATTACTTCTTCCGTACTTAATGGATTACCACCTATGTGGTAATTTGTGGGCACCTTGTTTTTCCCAAAGGGGATGACTATGCACTTTTTAGCATTTAGCTTGAGGCCGTCGCTCTGGCACCAAGCATCCATCTCTGTGAGACCCTTTTGGAGGATGCTTGTGTCAGCTGGAGATTCGATTATGGCCCCCAGTTTGCAGTCATCTGCGAACTTTGTCAGCCATAATCCCCCCGTGTTAGCCTGAACCTCAGAGAAGTATATACCGAACAAGAGAGGTCCCAGAACTGAGCCCTCTGGGATGCCACTTGTAACTGGTTTGGATTCGAACATGGCACCTGCGATTCTGACCATGTGGGTTCTATCTCTGAGCCAGTTTGCAACACATCTTGTGATATAGAGGTTGATATTTAAGCTGGTAAGCTTATTTATGATGCCCGAGTGGGGTATTGTGTCAAAGGCTTTTGCGAGGTCCAGGTAGGCTGTGTGGGCTACCTTGCCCTCATCTATGGCTTTCGTAACTGTTTCAAAGAAATCAACTAGGTTTAAGAGGCAAGATCTGCCCTTAACAAAGGCAAATTGGGTAGGGTCCAGTGTCTGGAGGCTCCCAATGTCTTTGTTTATGAGTTCCATGATAAGACGCTCCATAGCTTTACAGACCAGACTAGTCAGGCTTATGGGGCGATAGTTTCAGGGGTCCATTGTGGCACCACCTTTGTGGATTGGGATCACTGTAGCTGTATGCCATTCTTTGGGTACATATCCTGTAGTAAGGCTAAGTTTGAACAGTGACTTAATGTGAGGGTTCAGTTCTTGTTGGAGTTCATGTAAGACACAGCCTGGGACACCATCCGGTCCCACAGATGCTGTGTTTTTTGCTTTGGAGAGGGCAGTTTTCAGCTGTGCATCTGTGATGTCAGGGAGGTTACATTCAGTTGGGATAGGCATTTGTTCCTTTGGGGGGGAAGGGCGGGAGAAGTTTGCGCTGAATCTGTTTGCCAGGATGTTGGCTATGTCTGTAGGTTCAGTATATTTTGTACCGTTATGCAACAATTCAGAGCATATCTGGGAGTTTCCGCCCATGTTCCTGACATAACTAAAGAAGGCCTTGTGATTACCTTTAGTGTCTAGGGCAATTTTTCTTTTAAAGCTGGCCTTTGATGATTTTATGAGGGATCGAAGTTTCTTGCTAATACTGATCAGAGATGCCTTCCCTTTTTGGGATTTTGCTCTGTCATGTAGTAGCTTCCTCCTTCTGTTGTATAGCTTATTTATGGCCGGGGTCCACCAGACCGGTCTCCTGTTTCTGGAGGAGTGAGTCTTGGTTTTATTTGGGATAGCATGATCCATGCATTCCTGCAGGTGCTCATAGAATGCATTTGTAAAGGATTCTGCGGATTGGGCTGTATTATCCTCTGGCCCAGGGGCTTTGAAGGATTCCACCTCAGTCTTGAGAAGTGCAAAGTTGGCTTTCGAGAAATTCTTTGCAGTAATTTCCTTGGCTGGGGGTGGGGACGGGATATGGATGTCCAGGGAAATTTGTTTATGGTCTGATCTTACCAATGAGGGGTTTACCTCTGGTGTGGAACATAGAGTCCCCATGTTGGTGATGACCAGGTCCAATATGTTGTTCCCTCTTGTGGGAGTGGTGACTAGTTGTTCCATTGCGTTAGAGTTTATAAATTCAAGGAACCATTGGGCGAGGGTGTTTGGGCTTGAGTAGTTTTCCCAGTCAATGCTTGGGTAGTTGAAGTCACCCAATAACATAGTGTTTGGAGAGACCTTCATATTCTCCAGTGTTCTCAGGAATGCCAAGTGGGGTTCCTGTAATAGGGAGGGTGTTCTGTAGCAGACTACAAACTGAATGGCAGTTTTGCCCGCTGTTAGTTGCACATGGATGGTTTCCGATGCTTCGTGCAGTGCCACTAACCTGGAGGTGTAGGTACCTTTGATGAATATAGATACTCCCCTCCTTTTGTGCTTCGGTCCGAGTTTTGGGGCTGAAATGCATGGTATGAGTTATAACCTGGAGGTGCTGGGGTGCTCTCAGGAGCCTTGAACCAGGTTTCTGTTACTGCACAGACATCAATTTTCTCCATACTGAGGAGAGCCTCCAGCGCGTGCATCTTGAGGTTTAGACTTCTGGCATTGAGTATCATTACCTTTAGTTTTTTTATCCTTGAGTCGTCTATGGAGGTGGGTTTGTCCTTTGAGCCTTGCCTAAAAAAGGCACTATGGTGGTGGCAAGAGCCTTGGCCAGTATACGAAAGCCTAAGGGTGACAGGTGCAAGCCATCGCTAGCGAAGCAACGTGGCTTGTCGAGCATGTCATCCCAGGCTGACAGACACTGGATCCCCTTTGAATGACACCAATACTTTAGCCAATTGTTGAAACTGATCATTTTGTCTTTATACTGCAGCATCATTCTTGGTGAGGGCAAGATGCTACTCAAGGTCAGGGTCACATCAGCCTGGGCTATATGGTCAGAGAACTCCTCTATGTCTCTTTTCATGTAGTCCAGGGTGGTACGTCTCAGGTCATTCACACCAGCATGGACAATGACGGAGTCATACTTGTACTTGCTTTGGAGTGACCTGAGTGCTTGTGTTATGTGGCGGATCCTGGCACCCGACAGGCAGCTTACAGTGACCTTCACCTTGTTCAGTCTGGTGAGCGGGACATCAGTGTGCTGGACAATAGAGTCCCCTATAACAAGTGTATTTGTTGTGTTGTTTGACCTTAAGGGCTGTGACTGTGAGGCACACTGATTTTGTGAGATATGTGATTCATGGGTATTGTTGAGGAGTAGCTGTTGCTTGGATATCTGTTTAGGAGGTCTTTGCTGTTTAGGCAGATTTTTATTTAGAGCCTCCAAGTATGTTTTTGTGTGTTTATGTGTTGGGTATGCAGATGCAATAGGTCTGTGTGAGACTGGATTTGTGAAGTGGGTGGTTACCTTTTCCTCCTGACTGACTGTGCTAGTCTTGGGTTGAGAGAGCTCTGCCTCCAGTTTGGCTGTGTAACTGCATCTCTCACATGTATTAGAGTTTGTTGGAAGGAGGAGAGGGTTGTCTGTGTACATAAGGCAATTGTAACATTGCCTCAAAATTCCCAGATTCACCAGCTGGACTGGAGAGTAACCTTGAAACTGACCCAGTAGGACTCCAATGAACTCCAGGTTTTGGCATGGAACTACATTTGATTTGGACAGGTTCACTGTGATACCTAGATGCTGGAAAAGCCTGAGGACAAACCTGGTCACCAGTCTTAGTCAATGTCTCGTGGGAGCCATGAGAAGCAATCATCCAGGTATGGAAAAACCTGGAAACCCTGCAGCCTGAGATCAGCTGCCAACACTGCCATGCATTTGGTAAACACCCAGGGGGCTGTGGTGAGTCAAAGGGCAGGGCTCTCAACTTATAATGATTTGACCCTAGCTGAAAGTGTAAGTGTCCCCTGGAACATCTGTTAATCTTTATGTGATAGTATGCATCCTTGAGATCCACTGAGCATATCCAATTGTCCTTTCACAAGAGAGGCAGAATAGACTGTACAGTGACCATCCAGAACTTGGATTTCTTGACAGAAAGGTTTAGCTCCCTGAGGTCCAGAATCAGATGCAGGTCCCTGGTCTTTCTTGACATCACAAAGAAGGGAGAGTAAGTTCCAGACCCTCGTTGTCCTGTTGGGACCTCTTGAATGCTGTTTTTTGAAGGAGGTCTTGCACCTTGAGATAGGCCAACTCCCTTTGGGGGGATGGTACATCTGGGAGAACTCTTTGATTTGGAGGGGGCTGGGAGAAGGGAATGGAGTAACACTTGCTAATGATTTTTAGCACCCACTGATCAGAAGTAAGACTTGTCCAGCCTAGTGACTGAAGGGAGAGATAACCCCAGCTGCCTCCAGGGCAGGACATTTGGGCAGTGCATCAGGAGTGCTAGAAGGGCTTCTCCGAATAGGGATCTTGGGATCCCTGATATTGCAGACCCCCTCTGCCCCTAGGGTGGCATCTCCCATTGAATCCCCTGCCGCAGCCTACAGAAGAGGATTCCTGGAAAGTATCCTAGAAGGAAGACTGAGTCCTCCAGAACCAATGCTTCCTACTTCCCCTCTGGGTATTAGAAAAGGACATCTGGGAGTAGAAAACCTGATCTCTATCACAGAAAGAGTCTTGCCTTCCTGCTCACTGCAGGTTAAGGTCTCTTTAACAGATGATCCACACAAAGTGGAACCATCAAAGGGGGCATTACTGAAGGATGCCTTAAAGGGTTCCACAAACCCACAAAGGTGAAGCCAGGCATGCCACCTGATACCTGTGCCTGCCACTCGAGAGGTGGCCTCTGCAGCTTCAGAGATCAACCTCATCAAGGCATTTTCTAAGGAAGTGAGAGTGGTCAGCCTCAGGGAGACTTGCTTGAAGTTCTCTGGAGGCAAGGACTCTGAAAGGGAAGTGGTAAGTTCTAAAACCAGATCCCTTTAAAGCCAGTAAAATGAGCACAGTAATTGGTTATCCTCAGGCCAAAGCTAGCTGAGGCAAACACATGCTTTCCAAAATGGTCAGTCACCTGGTTCTCCCTGTTCAGGGGATAGACTGAGGAGCTCTGCACAGCTAGCTCCTTCTTTTTAGCAGTGGCCATCATAATGGCATAGACAGGGACCCCTTTGCTCCAAAAAGACCTATCCTTAGGGGGACTGAGGAACTTATCATCTTTCTTGGGCACAAGTTCCACCATGTCTGGCTCCTTTCAAGCCCTGCAGGTGATGAGGTCCACAAGCTCATCAGCAGGGAAAATGCAGGTATTAGACTGGCCCATCTTGAAAACCTTAAGGAACATGGACTTTTCCAAAGATGGGGGTTGGGAAGACCATCCGCCTCTCTGTTTGAGAACTTCCAGGATATCCCGAAGGAAACTTTCTCAGGTGGAAGTCTGGGGGACCCATCTCCCTCTTCAAAATCTGTGTCTTCGGTGACGGGCTCTCTGGAGGAGTAAAAGTGCCTCCTCTTACATGTTCTCCTCCAAAAGGGCTCCTCCTCTGTGTGCTCTGGGGAGGGCTCAGAAGAGATGAGTACCCCAAGTGTGGTAGTGTCCATCTGAAGGTGCTCATGAGAGGGTTGACCCTGGATGGATGATGAGACCTCAGCACTCAATCCTGAGAAAGGCCGGGGAGGACCTTGGGATGAATGAGAGGTAGCTATCAAACTGGAGAAGGTCCTTTCTGCCACCCAGAAGGCCAAAGGACTGGACAAAGCCCCCTTCCCATCTCCCATGGTCAGTGCCTCCTGAGAAGGGAGAAGTGACCTGATGCAGTACCGCGGCCCCTGAATGATATTGGCCCTGAGAAGTCCAGCACCAAAGCCCTCAAGGGAAGGGAGCAGTCCAAAAAAAAAACAGACCCAAACTCACCCCCAGGGAACCAGCACAACCCTCAGAGATGAGGTCCACTCTAGTCAGAGGGTTGCAGAACAGAGCCAGCCAGGTACCCTGAAGGTATCGAGAAGGGGAGATAACAGACACCATCAGACTCCCACTATGAATCTCTGGGTCCTGATATTCCAAAACCTGTTGGATTGGAAAAGGACACTGGAGACCTGTGTATGGGGAGGGTCCCCTGGCTGCAGGGTCTGGGGACAGCAGCAGGCCCAACTTGATTTAGGCTTTCAGGAAACTCGTCATCATCCTATCCATGTATGAGGGAAGGAGACTTCTGGATGATCTGGACAAAGCTGAAGAATGGCATGATCTTGCTGGTGATCTGGCCCTGGATCCCAAAGTTTTAAGGCCCCAATAAGAAGATCTGCGCTGAAGTTTTGGATCCAACATCCTGCAGGATCCAGAAGGGGAACACTCTATAACAATAGGATATGATGCAACTGTTGGATCGGACAACTTTATAAGATCCAAAGACTTAAGAGCTATAATGAATGGATCTGAAAAACAGGTCAGATCTGGGGATGGCCTGCCTTTACTCGGATCTGAAGGCCTCCAATCCGATGAGTCCTTGGATCTGAAAGCCTGCTCCGAAGATCTAGGAACTGCAAATCTTGGATCTGACACCAAAGGGGCTTTGTGATCCAACAGTCCCAGCTTTTTGTGGAGCAAAGAAGAGAACACCCCAGAGGTAGGAGGGTGCTTAGTTCCTGATAAGACTTGGAAGGGGAGTCTGAGGATAGTGGATCATCCTGCACCAAGACTTTAAGGAACAACTTGCTGCAGTGCTCAGCAAGGTCCCTGGGGTTGAACGTGGCACAAATGTCGCATTCAACCACCAGGTGATGATGCAGTGGTGCAACGGTATGGTTGTCACCTCATTGCAAGAGGCTCTCCAGTTCGATTCTTGGCTGGGGATCCTTTGGTGTGGAGTCTACATGTCCTCCCTGAATTTGTGTGGGTTTCCTCTGGGTACTCCGGTATCCTTCCATATTTAAAAACTGTCTTTGTTCCAAGTCAGATTTTCTCATAAACCAATAATAAACAGATAAATAGAAATAAATAGGTGAGTGAGAGTCAGAGCATGGTTTCTTTTGACTGCATGAGGAGCATCTCTTAAAACCTTATGGCTTTTCAACCATGCTATCCAGCTGCAATACACACACACACACACACACACACACACACACACACACACACACACACACACACACACACACACACACACACACACACACACAGAGCAGGAAGAACAAGAAGAGAGTTTTTTTTTTCTTTTAAAGAAAGACCACTTTAAGAGAAAGGTGTGAAGCACCAAGCACTAGAAAGGGGGAGGGGAGAACCTACCTACACCAAAAAACTAAGCTCTAACAGGGAGGGTAAGAACTAAACTTAACTAGTGACAGGGCAGCAATGATACCCTAAACAGGAACGACGATAAGAAAAGAAGCCAAGAAAATAGCACTTATCAGAGTTCCTACATTTGAGCTTGGACCACGTCTGGAGTGATTCAGCGACAAACGAGATCTTGGGATTAGAAGGTAGCAAGGGATTATGGGAAGGGAAGGAGCTTGAGCTCTGGATCTGTCGACTTGCTGACTCAGATCCGAGGTCAGATCCTAGACCCATCTGTGATGAATAATGACATGGATAGCATTAGATCCTGGCGTTACAAATTCCTGTAGTATCTCTTTCACTTTCACTGTTGTACAGGTTTTCTACATAACAATCCATTATTTCTGTACTTGAGAGTCACTTTTCATGATTGTGTCTCATCTGCCAAACTGGTCCTTAGTTGGTCAGCATGTCCTCTATAAGTGATATGTGCACTGCTTCTTTCAACATGAATTGAAACTTGCCTGTGAGTTTACTAATCACACTTTAGAGCCATGGGGGAACATTCATTATTATAAGTAAATAGAACCAGACTCATGGAATAGTATTTCATTTTTAATGTTGAGCATTGGAAAACTTTCAAATACATTTTTTTTTTCAAAATGGCTGATGAAGTGGCTGACACTCAAGAATGAAATTATCTAGGAATCACTCAACATAAAATAAAGAAAAAGAAAACAGGTAAAACCAGATGACTAGTGAAATACAGAGTAGAGTACTGATACTAAACTAGCTAATACTGTAGCAGAGGATCGACAGTCAAGATAAAACTATCAGACATATGCTTTGTATTAAAATCTCTAAGGATACAACAGCTGTGCAACAGCTTAAATGCTAGCAGACTTTGTGGAGTTTAATATTAAAACCAAAGAAGATCAGAAAGTAATTTTAAATTAATGGGGAAGTCAAAAATAAAATTCAGGAGCATGAAAAGAACTCTGATTGTGCTCAAGAAATGATGTCATTGTCTTATCAGACACTGATCAGCAGCTAGAAAGTTGTACTTCATTTGGTGAGATGCAATCAGCCCAAGGGGTACTCTGATAATATCAGAAGTAGTTAGACCGATGGGTACTTTGTCTGCTTAGATTATAGCGGGCAAGTATCTATGGAAAGAGACACGTCATGCAACATTTTCAGATGATCATGTGAAAAAAGTTCAATAAACATAGTGTAAGAAATATACCATTTCATATGATTATTCCATAGTTTGAAAATATGTCTTAAATATTTTTTTTTCAGACTTGAAGATCAAAATCTTTTTCTTCTACCATGCTGTTCATTAATGCAGGTTAAATTTGATACTGTTGTCATAAATAAAAGTAAAAAGGAGGATCTCCACTGGTAAGCCACAATACACCAGTCTGCATGCTTATCATACAAAATCAATGAGAGTCTTTGCATGTGATGCTTAAAAAGAAACAATTTAGAAATATGCAAAATATACCATTTAAGAGAAAGTGTGTGGGGTGTCAAAACGATTTAGGGGACATTGTAATTTGAAAAAAAAAATCTGAACTTTATTTTACTAAAAGTGAATTGTCAACCCTAAATCTGATTATCAACTTTCACTTACCAGAAATCAATGGTATCTTCCTGGAGTGTTACACAGAAGTGGTCCATATAGTCAGAAATTTCTTTATGAAAGTGTCACAGAATACATCAGAACATATGGAAATGCTTTGCAGAGACTTTGCAGATAAAATAAAGTATAAAACCAGCCTTTAGACTAAGTGGAGTGGTGTTCATGAATCATATGTTCATATATTCAGTTGTCAAGCTTACATGCTGCTGGCCTTCAAAAAGCTTGCTTACCATAAATACATGTTGACCTTTTCTATTTCCCATAAATATATATATATATATATATATATATATGTATGTATAAATTATTTTTGAAGGAAGTTAATGATTTTCTCTTGATAGCAAATGCATATTTATTTTTCACTCTTGGAAGATGATGCAATATTTATAGGAGGCATGTGAACAAGGAGATGGGTGAGGAGCCTATTCCTGTTTCCCAATTACCTCAGAGCACTGACTGATTAAGTGACTTGCTCAGAGTCACACAGTAGGCAAAAGAAGGCTGAGGGAATCAAACCCTGGACTACAGGAAGCAGCTTGTTTAACAGCTCATAGCGTTACTCCACTGGGCTAACTACAAGACAGTACCTATTTAGATTTCCTGATCTATTTTTAGCTACCCCAGCAGTGTGTTCCAGACTTAGATATTCAAAGAGAATTGGATCAGATATTGTCTTACAGACCAAACAGAGGTCAAAGGTCATATGTAAGTAACCTGTAAGACACCGAATATAATGACAGTTCATGAAGACTTTCTTATTAGTTTAAATGTTCCATTACTATGTTTTTTTTCTAGTAAAGACTTACTATAACGTTTCACCTTCTTTCAGGTGGTTTGCTTGAGGATACAAAATGCAGCACTGTATTCAATAAATGGTCAGACAAATGAGGTATAAAGTGGTACAATGATGACTCTGGAGAAACTAGATATCGTGTTTAGAAATGAGTGGAACACAGAACCTGTTTTCCTAACTTTCTGGGTCTGTGGCATAAAAGGACGAAGATCTTAGTACAACTCAGATGACCCAACTTTAACTAGCAGCTGGACATTAGAAGAGCTGGATGGGGAGGATGGGAGTATCCTGTCTATCTTGGAAGGAGATAAGTGGTGGTTGCTGTGATGATAGGAAGTACTGCCAGCACAGCTAGCTGGAATTTTGTAAATAATTATATGTCATTTGTGAATATGAAACAAGATGCTTATGTTACAAATGTATTAGAACTTTATGTCATGCGTATATCAGACTGATTTGTACAGATGTTTGTGTTGAAAAGGTATTTGTAAAATGCTTGTGTTTGAAATGCATCCACACTGTGCCCTACTGAAGATAACAGAAATGTATATGCACCATTGTAACTGTTTAAATGTATATGTTTTAACAGAGGAAACTGGAGGGTTAACCTCAATCTAGCAAACTTTAAACTATATTTGAAATTAAATCACTTTATGGGCTAGGCTATAAAGATGCTATCTCACAGGTTTCAATGCAGCCAGAGACACAAAGTCTGTATTAGGAAGCCTTCTGTATTGTCTTTGGTATGAACTTATTACTACCCTGGAAGAGTGGAGGTACAAACTTGTTTTATGACTTCCAGCACCTGCAACAGATCTGAGCAAAAGTCCTTGTGTGTGTATTTTTACAGGTAGGTGCTAAATCCTGCCAGCTTCCAGCAATGGGGCTTTGCATGGGAACTAGAAGTCAGATGACCATAAATGATGTCATAATGCAAGCCATCCTAGAGGTGATATTTTAGATATTATTTTGAGAAGCCTCTTAGTGAGATTGAGCATTCTGTATTCTGTCTTGGGCCTGACAAGGACCATTCACTATATTATCTGCCTTGCTCTATTAAGTAAGTATGTAATAGTAATTCTCTTAGATTCAACCAGGAACATAGTGAAGCTGAGTTTAGACATTGTTTTATTATTTATTATTAAATATATTTAAACCTTTCATTGTGACTGATCTTTGTAGAGATATGTAAGTTTTGAGAGGATTTGCATATTTATTTGGTGACAATGTGTGGCCTACTCTTAATAGCCTTGCTTTTGGTCAAACTACCATTTGTATTAATATTAATTTCACTCAGTATATTTGGTACACTTGTAAGGGCCTTAAGTTGGCTGGCAGGAGTGTCTGGTGGTGGTGGTAACTACCTTATAGTCCTGGCAGAAGGGAGCATAGCTAGAAAACCTGTACCAGCCTTTCCCAGGTGTGTGTGTGTGTGTGTGTGTGTGTGTGTGTGTGTGTGTGTGTGTGTGTGTGTGTGTGTGTGTGTGTGTGTGTGTGTGTGTGTGTGTGTGTGTGTCTAAATCAAATATCCAAGAGGGTGTGTGTCAGCTACTTGGGCAAGAGACATGAAGCATTGATTGGACAGAGAGGGCACTGGAGGTCTTGGCTTGGACACTCAGCCGAAATCACAACTCTATAGCTGTGCCAGTGGGGGAGTCTTATTGAGGATCTGGAGAAAGAGGGAGAAATCAGCCCTGGACTGTGTTCCCCAGGAAATTGTGCTTGATTGTGCTTGATGCAGAGAGCTGCATCTGGAGATACTGTGTGTGTACCTTTTATCCTCTAGTGAACATTTACCATAGGTGCCAGTGGTGAGAATTGAGGCTCCTTAATTACTAGCCCAGAGTTGGAGGGTCTTCACAGTTCCCAGTCAGCTGACTACTCCCATGCAAGTGGAAGCCTGCAAATAAACAAGGGTCTTGGACCAGAGGGAAATTATCTCAGCACTCCCACATGTGTATGTGACTGTGGGGCTGAATGAATGCATGTTCTATGTTTCTATGGCTGATTATTACTATAAATGATTTATGAACAGAAATAGTTTGCTTTATAACTTTAGTATGCTTCTATACTAAATATTTTTTTTAGTAGTTGTCTCTGAGGTTTCATAGTTCCCTACCCAGGTTCATTATGAGATTGTTGCTGCTTTTTTCCACAGACAGATAAACAAATGTCTTTGGATTCAAGCAGTATTTCCTACATAACTGCTACTGAAAAGGAGGCATACATGCATACACAGCATATGGGGGTGTAAAAAATGCTGTTATTCCTCAATTATTAATTCAGTGTTTTGGTGTATATGTATAATCTAAATTAGTACATCTGAAACTGTTTGGAAACTGATTTAATTGCTGTAATTAAAGCTATTTAAACTGTAGTGTGCTCACTATTTCTGGCACTTTTTACAGCTCTTTCACCTTATTGGCAAAATGTTGTTTTATCTCTGCTAATTTTTATAATTTTAGTGTATACATAAACTGTTGGCTGGCACCACCAGACCTTTGAACAACCAGCCTTAGAGAATGCTAAGCTATTATGACGAATTCTTTTGACTTGATTTAAAGAAATGTCTGTTGCATTTCACTTTTGTTTTAGCTATTATTCTACAAAAAAAACTAGAATTTTTGCTTACATAACCATAGCACTATGTTTATCATTGTTCCTTTGGCTTTAATTCATTTAATATAAATTTTGGGTTATACTTCAGTAAGTACCTGACAGCAGCAAGCTTAAATACATACATGATCTGTACTTTTATTTTGCTTGACACTGAAATGCTAGTATATGTTTGCATGAAACAATTTGAAAAAATATTACTGTGGCCATTACATTATTATTATTATTATTATAGATCACATCTGAGATGTGCCTAGTCAATAACATGGCTATAACTGGTGGGTACAAGTCTGTGGAGAAAAGTGACTGACCCCTGCTGTTGTTTAATGACAGTTAAACATTCATTAATATGGCTTGACACAGTGTGTGTGTGTGTGTGTGTGTGTGTGTGTGTGTGTGTGTGTGTGTGTGTGTGTGTGTGTGTGCACCTGTGTGCGTGTGTGTGTGTGTGTGTGTGTGTGTGTGTGTGTGTGTGTGTGTGTGTGTGTGTGTGTGCGTGCCTTCCTATCTGCAGGTAAAACAAGTTAAATTCATTAATGCGTGCATTATTTTTAACTGATCTCAAACAGACATTTGAGATATGTATAGTCAGTGCTGTGGCTTTAATTGATGAGTATGGATGTAGTTTCTGCATGAAAGTGATTAGCACACCCCCACCCAGAACTGGATCATAATCAGTTGGGGTCCTAGGCAGTGTAATTGACTGGGGTTTCCATCAGCTATACCAATATCCCATTACTTGGCTGTTGCTATCCATTTACATTAGAGCATTGTTCAAACCTGTCAGTGCGCAAACTATCTTTTTTTCTTTACTTTTACAATAATCAGAGATTTGGATTTAATTTAAGACTTTTATTTCAAATTTTGCAGTGAAAATACTAACAGCCATTTGCTTGAGCAACAGTAAAATTCTCTTGCCTTATAACTCACGTTTACTGATAATGCATCTAGCAACCCATTAAACTATGACAGAAATGCTGGAATCACAGACAAATTACATATGGTGAAACACTGTTTAGTAGGTTTGTTAAGGGTCCAGGAATTCAAAAGGCTAATGTGTAACACATTTGATAGCCTGGGAACACCGACTGAATCTAAGTGTCCCTTTTCATGGGATGGGCAGCCCAGGAGCACTGTTTGGTGAGATGGTAGACAAGATATGGCTGAGAGAATCAAACCCTGTACTACAGGAAGCAGCTCGTTAACTGTTCATAGGCTTACTCATATGTGCTAAGCACCAGATAAACTGATGTAGGCCAAAATAGTGCATTTTATAATCACATGCCTGCAAAAAACAAGTGAAGTTTGAAATGTATTCATAGTTAAAATATTTAATGTTGTACTTGTAGACTTCACTCTGTCCAGTTTATTCACAGCCAAATAATAAACACAATGTCAGCAGTAAAAAAAACAAGAAAACCAAGAATCATAACAAACAACATGGCTCGTGTAATGCTGCTCCTGTTTACTACAATCACTTCCTTAATTTACACCGTTACTACTTTAGGATGTAGGGACCAAATGTTTATGCATATAGATGTGACTACCAATTACAGCCCCTTATATGACTGCATACACCTCAGATGTTTGTTTGAGATCAAATGAAATAACAAATACATAAATAATGACCTAGAACTGTAGTTCAGCTCACTGCTGTGAGACCCACACCATGCACTGCATTGCACCCACCAATACCTGCCAACATCTTTGCTCAAGGAAAAGACACAAAGACTGTAAGTCAGAAATAGGTTTTAAATATTTCTTGAAATACTTAGAAAGTTGCTAGAATGGCAGTAATTGCATAAGTGGGCATTTTCTTAAGGGTATGCAGTCCAAAACTTACAGGCCTGTCATTACTTAGTAACTGCAATCCACAACAGTTTGTCAGAAAACCACATATTTTGCAAGGAACAGACCAAAATACATCTCAACTCCTTTGCTCAGGAATTCTGGACAAAACCAAAAATAATGAGGGGGATATCAGCAAAAATAGACAATTGTTAATATTATTTTCTAAATGTTAATGAGGTAAACCCACTGTGCAAAGTGTTCTTTTCGAGTCTACTTCATAATATTGAAATTTCATAATGTTGAATTTCATAACACTGAGACCAGAACATCGAAAATTCAAAACACTGAAAACCCAACACATTGAAAACTCAGAACATGAAAGTGTGCTTCATAACATTGAAAACTACAATGCACAAGTAAATAACATCAACTCCACCTACAACACCACCTAACTAACAAACACACTTTCTACTATGCTTCTGCAGGGGCGGCAATCCCCCCTGCACCACCCATGTGGGGTACTCTGCCCCCCACACCCCCTCGTATATTAAATATACCAAGTCCAAGATCGCACTACAGTGGAAAAACGTTAATTTTCTAACCTGAGTGTATACAGTGAGGTTAGGAAATTAACTTTTTTCCACTGTAGTGCAATCTTGGAGTTGGTATATTTAATTTACAGGGGGGGCAGATCCCCCACATGGGGGTGCAGGGGGGGGGCTTGACCCCCTGCAGAAACGTAGTGGAAAGTGTGTTTGTTAGTTAGGTGGTGGTGTTGGTGGAGAGGATGTAATTTATATATGCATTGTAGTTTTCAATGTTATGAAGCACACTTTCAATGTTCTGATTTTTCAATGTTTTGGGTTTTCAGTGTTTTGGGATTTAGATGTTCTGGTCTCAATGTTATGAAATTCAACGTTATGAAATTTCAATGTTATGAAGTAGACCCGTTCTTTTCAGGGGTAACCTAGAAACACTATATGGTTAAGTGACTTTCTTAAAGTTGCACAGTAGGCAAATGGAGGTATGAGGATACAGGAATTACAACTTTTTATGGGATACAGTCAGAAATCATAGCAAGGACTAGACAACGTGTAGCATTGTCAGCCCTTCTTCTTTAAAGAATGCAGCAAGATTTAAAAGGCACACTCTTTCCTTATTCTACCTATACTGTTCCACATCTAACAGAAGCCCCTGTGTTACCTTAGCTCTGTTATGACTGTCTTCATGATTTTATATAGGATAGGATATGCTTAAAACTGTTAGTTTGATGTGCCTCTCCCCTTTTTCAGTTGGCACCACTATAACCATGTATCACTGGTCAGAGATATGTCCACCCACTAGCAATTTGTTTAACATGATCAACAGCCATTTAGTTAATTTTTTTCCCCTCATTTTTGGAAACCATTTGTATGTTCTCTGGCATAAAGTAACTCGAGTTTTTAATTTTATTAGTGACAACAAATCATGTTTATAGTTATATAATGGATATCTCCCTTTACCTCTCAATCAGTCTGACATATTTCATTTTTGTTTTTTAATTTTTTGCGCCTTTTTTCTGTGAGCACGTTTTGTATTCTGCATCTGTGTGATGACTTTCTTTGTTTATTCTTAATACAGTAGAGAGTTGATTATCTGAACTAATTGGGGCCTAGGGTAGTTTGGATAATTAAACTGTTCAGATAATCAAACATATAACTGAACCAGATAAAAAACTTCTAAACATGTTTTTGATGAACACTAAAAGAAGAAAAATAAAACAGATATACTGTAAATACAAACCGGTACAGTATATTATTGTAGTACAAGCTCAAAAAAACTCGCACAAGTGAATACGTATAATGTTTACACATTCAGACTTTATGATTTTTCCTACCTAAAACTTTGGAAGGCTGTGTTTGGATAATTGACATTTCGGATAATCAACTCTGCTGTATGTTATTGTCACCATATTACCTTTCATTTTTCTGACATAATTAAAAAAATACATTATTATTTATTTCAAGCTTTGAGACCAACCTGACTTCATAGTTAGCTATAGAAGACTTGATAAGAAAAAGTATTTCTGTATGTTATTTAATGTAAACTTGTTTTATGATTACAATAACATTGAAAGCTAAGTAGCACTTTCATTTTTTTGTTGTATATTCTACTAATTTTGCGATTCCATCAGAGGGGCATGTTTTATTTACCAGTACATTTGTGTCATATTTGCACATGTTCATGAAAGCAGAAGTTAATAATGTCATAGATCTCAGCGACAGTATGCTCCGATGACTCATTTGGATCATTAAGGATAATATTCCTAGTGTGTTTTCACTAGTATGTCAGGTAGTAAGTACAGTTTATATTGATAAAATCAAGAAGGGGTGACTTAATTGTGATCAAGTCTGATCTTATTCTAAGTTTAGAGATGACAGTTCTATGATTTGTGTTAATTTCAGACTGTGTAACTATGAATAGAGACTAGAAAAGTACTACATTTCACAATAAAATATATCAGGCATTGCAGTCCCTAGTTTGATTTCCTGCCATCTGTTCCAACCTGTTTTGATTAACATAGTCAATTAATATTCATGGGTGGCCATGGTGGTGCAACGGTTAGCATTGCTGCCTCACAGCAAGAGGTTCTCCAGTTCGATTCTCGGCCGGGGTGCCTTCTGTACGGAGTCTGCATGTCCTCCCTGTGGTCGCATGGGTTTCCTCTGGGTGCTCTAGTTTCCTCCCACATCCCAAAGACATGCAGTAGGTGGATTGGACACTCTAAATTGGCCCTAGGTGTGAGAGTGTGCGTGTGTGTGCCTTCTGTGGAAGGTTGGGCGCTGGGCTGGCAACTCAGCACTGTAAAACTCCACTGCCAATCATGAGCAGACAGATGATCCGCTGTGGCGACCCCTAACCGGGAAAAGCCAGAAGAAGAAGAAGTCAATTAATATTCATGCATATTTATTTGATATTGAGTAATTTGCCCAGTCAATGTTCTGGTGGTTAATATCTCTACAAATGGCTATTATTTCCATTGAGTTTTACATCCTGCTATTTATTTTTACAGAGAATAATTTTATGAGTACAGGACACAGAATTTATACTGTACAGTCATATGATATTATATTCATTCTCACTGACATCATATATTGTATGGCTAACTTGCAGTATATTTTTATCAAGAGTGAAATGCTACATGTTACTTCCCTACAATCATTTTAAATGTCATAAGTGGTTTCTTTGTGGTCATAAATTGCAAAGAAAGAATGTTTCTGCTTGGTTCATGTAAAATAAGTTCAATTCTTTGCTCCCTCTACTTATAGCAGTTCTTAAATGCATTATAATTGACTAGACTGCATCATACCTCTCAACCTCTTAGTGCAAGAAGTCTGGACAAAGCCCGATAAAATGTGGGAACAGTGGCCCAAAAATAGGGACATATTTCATATATTGCCCTTAGAAACTTAGAAAGTTGCTAGAGTTACAGGGTTTGCTTTAACATATATTTTCTGAAGGATTTGAAGTCTGAAACTCAAATGTATATCATTATCTACAGACTTCAGTGCTCAGATTGTCCCACTGATTTGCCAGAAAACTACAAATTTTATGAGGAACGGGCCAAAAATATGAGACAAAAACTGGACATTCTGCAAAAATCTGTATAGCTGAGAGGTATGGGCTGCATCATAGAATTACAGAATCACAGAAAATACAAGACAACTGAGCCCAGTAGTCATTTATAACTTAGAAGTACCCACTCTTAGACCTTACTTTTTTCAAGGAGCAACAGGCCAGTCATAGCATAGGCAAATTTGTGGGCACCTATTCTGTTGTTTAACTGGTCTATGGAGAAAGAAAGTATATCAAATTGCTGAATTTGGAGTGAAAGTTTATTCCAGAGAAGGGGTAAGCATTGTGTGATAAATATGCATTTTCACCATTTTTTGTTTCTTTACTGAAGCAGGTTTAGGTTTCTGGTTATAGTGTTAGAGGAACTCTTTGATTTGTGGAGATGTAACAGATCTTGGACTACTGGATCCATACAGGCCCAAAAAGCAAGGCAGAGATCAACCATAAGGTATAAATGAGGCACTGAATAAGACAGTGCTTCCAGCATTTCTGCATAGCTCTTGTCTTTTAAGCCTGTAATATTTTTAGTTAGGAACCACTGGAGGTTTTCCATTTGGTAGATAAGGCCTAATAAGATACATAACCAAGGGGGCACTGTATTCGATAATAGGTCAGATCAATGTGGAATATAGAGTGATAAGAACTTCCTTTGATCTAGATCAAATACCATTTACAATCAGCTGTGTCAAGTAAAATGATTTCCTAACCATTGTTGTTATATGATGGTCAAAGGCAAAGGAATTATCTACCCATGTTCCAAGGACTCTCATAGCACTTTTACTTTGAAGTGGGTTTTTGTCC
The DNA here is from genome assembly GCF_019279795.1 of Protopterus annectens. Classification (NCBI taxonomy): domain Eukaryota; kingdom Metazoa; phylum Chordata; order Ceratodontiformes; family Protopteridae; genus Protopterus; species Protopterus annectens. The sequence goes on along the minus strand of NC_056732.1, from coordinate 366,442,371 downwards.
ATACGAAGGATAACAGAACTGTTTACCAAATGTGATGATATTGCATATTTTAATGTTTAGTTTCAACCCATTTTTGAGCACCTTTGTTTGAAGCTTCTGTGTATCACAGGGGGACTTGTCAATGGCACCAATTTTGTAGGCATCCACAGATTTATTAGGTAGAGATCCCCACTTGTAATCCAGAGATCTGTGAAGTAGAAGCCAAATAGTAGTAGACGGTCCAGCATGGAACCTTGGAGATCACCACTGGTCACATCCAGGTTCACTGAGGAACATTTGACACCCTCACTACATGGGTTCTATTCTTCAGCCAATTTTTCTGCCTAATTATTTAGGGATCAGTTTGGAACTCACTCAGCTAGTTTGTTATGTTAGCATGTGGTATGGTGTTAAAAGCTTTAGCTAAGTCAAGTTATTCAGTCTAGACTGCATGACCACTGTCCATGCCTTGCACTATACCTTCAACGAATTTGATCAGTTTCATTAGACAGAATCTACTTTTAACAAAGACAAACTGCTGGGGTCAAGCATTATAAGATTTTTGATATTATAGTTAATTAGGTCAGATATGATACATTCCATGTCTTTGCAGATGAGATTATTCAGGCTAATCAATGTGCAGTTTTCAGTGACAGTGGTGGGTCCACCTTTGTGAAGCAGCTTCACAACAGCTGAGTGCCATACCTTGGGGGACAAATCCAGTGGCTAAGCTCACATCCGCTATGGCATGTTTTGTACTATTTATTAAGCAACCAGGTACATTATAATGCCCCATGGATGACATATTTTTTATTTTGGACAGTACTATTAGCATGTGCTTTTTGGTTATCATCAGCTGTACAGCAGCTATTGCTCTGTTGACTCCTTTTGTTTCCATCTTTACAAACCATGTATAGATTCCTGTACTGATCTAGATCTCTCAACCTCCTATGTCACTATGTTTGCAGGTACCCTACTCCATCTCTATGAAATTGTATATCCTTCATCAGTCTTAACTTGCCTCCTTTTAGCTATGACCTATGTCTTCTTGTCTGCTGTCTTTCTTTCTTTCTTTTGATCTCTAATCCTAATACTTGCCCTGAAAATGCAGTACATCCATCATCCTTTTCTGGTCCAGTGTGGGCTTGCCTCAAGCTACAAATCCTCCCTCGTAGTTTAGACCTTTCATTCTCCCTGCAGTTTTGGTGACTATGCTTTACTCTCTTTGCTAGCCTATTTTCTATCTACCTCACACCTCTATTTCTTTTTGTGGCCTGCAAAACTGGACACATTATTCAAGGTGCAGTATCACCACAGTCCTGTAGACATCAGCAGTGCCTTCTACAGTGGAAGTATGACATTGCTGTTCATTGATTTTATTCATAAGCTGTATATTACGGAGTCCTATGGTCCTGTACCAGTATACGTCATTTCTCTGTTTAGATGTTAAAATCCCCAAATTCTTCCCTTCTTCTGTTACATGCAAGACTTCAGTTCTGTTTTGTAGGTTAGTCCAGGAATCTTCTCACCATTATAGGTTCATAGGACGATACTAAGTTATTGGCTCGGAGGCCCTTATAAGCCTATCCAAGAATTTCACCCATGTTCCCACAAAGTCAGCACCTGTTTTCACTGTCCAGCACCTAAACACAGGTGGGATCCCAGGGGTATGTTTTCTGTTTCCCATCCAGTTGTCCAGGTTCCTCTTAAAGGGAGTCATTGGGACACAAATCTATCCCACCAACAAGTTCAATTAATGTCATAGAATGGGTTGAGGCCTTGCATGCGGGTTGCATAAATGGAGTTTCACTTACGGATATGCAGCAACTCCATCAAGGCTGAGTCTGAGAAGGCCTAGTATGCCAAACACAGGTCACCTCTGAGCAGTCTGTACGAGACTGAGTAGAAGGACGAGGCTTTTAGATTATCTGTATAGGATAGGTGTTCGAGAACCTGCATTTTCCTGGTCAGGAACCTCTGCGGTATCTCCAGGTTATGCATGTGTTTGGCAAGGTACATGCTGAAGGGGGCATTGTACTCGAAAATGTGTCTGATAAGGGAGTACAGGGATGTCATAACCTCTTTGTTCCTGGATGAAATACCCTTACTTATGAGGTGGGGCATGTAGAAAGCCTTCTGTACAATGTAGGCAATGTGGTGGTCAAAAGTCAGGTTGCTATCAACCTGGGTGCCCAAGTCCCTCATAACCGATTGCATGCTTAGTACATTGTTATTAATGTAATAATTAGTTGGGATGCCATTTTCCCCAAAGGGGATGATGATGCATTTCTTGGCATTCAGTTTGAGGCCATGCTTCTAGCACCAGTCATCAGTTTGGGTAAGGCCCTCTTGGAGGATGTTCACACCACTAGGGGAATTTATGTCAGTGCCCAGCTTGCAGTCATCTGCAGACCTGGTCAGCTACAGACCACTGGTTTTGGCTTGCACCTCAGAAAAGTATATCCTAAACAGTGGAGGCCCCAAGACCGATCATTGGGGTACACCACTTGGTACGGGTCTACTACTAGAGGTGGCTTCCCCCATTTTGACTGAGTGGGTTATATCAGTGAGCCAGTGAGCTACCCATCTGGTAACATACGGGTTGATGCCTAGCTGGGAGAGTTTGTCAATTATGCCCGAGTGGGGAATAGTGCCAAAGGCTTTGGCTAGGTCAAGGTAGGTGGTGTGCACTGTCTTCCCTCATCCATGACATGATCTCCCTTTGACAAAACCAAATTGTGTGGGATCAAGCATTTGGAGGTTGCCAATATCCTTGTGTTTAATGTCCATGATGCATTCCATGGCCTTGCAGATCAGGCTAGTTAGGCTAATGGGCATATAATTGCCTGGGTCGGTGGATGCTCCACCTTTGTGTAGAGGGATAACAGTGTCTATCCTCCATTCTGCTGGGATGAAGCCGGTGCACAGGCTTTGGTTGAATAGGGTGCCTAGTGGTGCTGAGAGCTCTTGCCTGAGTATATGTAGGACACACTCAGGGATGTTGTCGGGTCCCATGGAGACTGTATTTTTGCCTTTGGAGGGCATTAATGATCTGCTTCCTGGTGATAAGGGGAGGGAGGCAGGTGCTGGGGATATCCTGGTTTACTGATGGGGGACGGGGGGGGGGTTACGTTTTCACTAAATTTGTCTGCCAGCAGGTTGGCTATAACTATGGCATTTGTCTGTGTGGTATTCTTGACCACCAGTTCAGAACAGATTTGGGAGTTACCTTTGAGATTGCGGGCGTATGTGAAGAAGACCCTGTGATAGTCCTTAGCGGATGTGGTCAATCTGGACTCGAAGTTAGCCTTAGAGGATTTCACCAGTGACCTTATTTGCTTGTTCAGACAAAGAAGAGAGTGCTTCCAACTTGGCACCTGCTCCTTCTTGGTCCTGGACAGCAATTTTTCTTTTTATTATAGAGTTTGTTTATTGCTGCTGTCCACCAGACAGGTTTACTTTTCCTTGAGGAAAATTATTTGGTCCTGTCAGGTATTGCTGAGTCCATGCAGCTACTGTATGTAGGTGCTCATATAGGTTTTTAGTGTAGGCTTGGACATTAGTGCTTGAGTCAACTGAAGGGATGGTGGCTGTGAAGCTGCTTATACCTGCTCTCAGGAGGTTGTAGTCAGGTTTGGAAAAGTTTTTTTGTTCGACCCTGGCAAGGAAGGGGGTCAGGAGAGATGGTGACTTTGAAAGTGATTGCTTTATATTCAGATCTTACTAAGGAAAATGACACTGTAGAGGTGCTACAGTGGCTACCCATGTTGGTTACTACCAGGTCAGGGATATTTTCACCTCTTGTGGGGGTGTCGACCAGGTGATCCAATGCATTGCACTGATGAGGTTGAGGAATCTCTGGGTGTTTGTGTTTGAGCTAAAATAGTTCTTCCACTCTATAGTTGGGTAGTTAAAGTAGAATCAGGGTAGAGGGTTGAATCTTGATGGATTCAAGTAAGTCCAGATAGGTGGAGTGGGCCTCCTGAGTCATAGTTGGGAGTCTGTAGCTAGCTATTATTTGAAAAGGTGTTTTTTTCAACAGTTAATTGCACCTGGAGTGTCTTCTGTGCGTCATACTGTTTGACCAGCCTGGATGCATGTACGTTTTTGATAAATATTGAAAATCCACCTCCTTTGGCTTTGTAGCCCTCTGTTTAGGGTCTGAAAGTGTGGTAGGACAAGTAACCTGGTAAGGCTGGGGTGCTGTCCACAGCTTTGAAATAGGTTTCAGTGACTGCACAAATGTCAGCATCTTTCAGGGCAAAGAATGCTTGCAATAAGTGCAGTTTTATGTTGAGACTCCTAACGTTTAGCAACATGAGGATAATGTAGCACTTCTAAGTAATAAATCAGTAAAAAGGCAAACAGTTTTGTCACATCCTCCATCTTTAATAGCTCAAAAGTCTGTTACAAACAAATTGCTTGTGTTCAACAACCATACTGTGACAACTGGACACAAATTCACAACATAGGCCTAAACATAACATGAAGCCCACTGGTACCTCAGTGAATCCCTTTAGTCTCCACGTTTTTGTGTCCTTTTCTGTCAGCTAGTTTTTTGTTCTCTGCATAACTCCCAGCTATCAATAACTACTTTTATTTATTTATTTTATTTTGAATTTGTTATTCAGAGTAGAGGACTGATCCCATTGGACCTATTTCGATCTCAGCCAGGGATTTAAAATAATTAAGTGCAGTCTGCTTTAAAGAACTATGCCTATATGAGTGGTCTTTTTTGTGCAGAAATCAAGAGACAACTCTCTTCAAATTTGTAATTTAGTCAACATGTTCTTGTTGGAGTTATAGTGCTGACTTTCCTTCTCTACAGGCACCTGTATCTTGCACACTGTGTATTTCACTTCTGTTTTTACTGTATTGGATTTTTGGATTGGTTTGTTGCATATTTCACTGTTGTGAGTCCCATTCTATTTTCTGCTCTGTAATTGTAATATTCATCAAATGCTGCCTTTTCAACAGCATTTCAGTATTTTCAATGAATGAGTGAGAAAATATTGATTCTGCATTTCTAGTACACTTAAAATAGACACAAGAAAGAAAGGAAATAAGGAAAGGTTGGCTAGAAGAAACAAAGGAGGAAGTAATGGTGGGACAGAAGAATAAACTGTCAGGCAAAATAGGAAAGAAAAGAAGACGGCCTCTGCAGGATAAGTTCTCAAAAGGACTTGACTGGTTTTGTGGTGGAGAAGGACAAAGCTTTGAGTGTACCTCAGACGAGCCATGCTCAAATAGGCTCAGTTGCAGTGACAGGCACTGGGGGGGCCTGAGGGGTTGAGGCCCGCTTACCCCTTCTGGATGGCAGGAGAGGTACATTCACATAGGCCAGTAACTACTATGTAAGCAGAGACGTGAAGGGAATGGAAAAGGCCAGGGCTGTGGACATGGGTTTGGAGAGCCCAAGACAGTGAGATCAGTCCTCATTAGTGTGTGATGGAAGCACACATACATGCATGAATAGAGAATGTGATGCCCCTGCAATGATGCAAGTCTTTGGTAAGCCACCACAGGAGTGGGTTATGGTCTTACTCAGAAATGACAACACTGCTGGCATGCCAACATTGGCACAGACATCTTCCATGGCTGCCTGGATGATGGCTCCTTCATTCAGCACTTGTCACCACTCTGGGAATTCCAGAGGGGTGAAAGAGGAAATTGTCTCAACACTGGCTAAGGGAAGTTGATGGTCGACGGCATGGAGGCCAAAAGTGATAGAAAAGAACTTTTTAAAAAGTCTACAGTGAAGCAGGTTATGACTCACCTCTGTACTGATGGCATCCAGTCAGGCATGCAGTTATTGGTGCAGGGCCTTTCAACTTCTTAGCTCAAGAAATCAAGACAAAGCCTAAAATAATGGATGTGACAAAGGCCCAAGCTAGAGAGAGATCTTAAATATTACTATTATAAACTTAGAAAGTTGCTAGAACAACAGGTTTTGTATTAGTATTCATTTTCCTAAGGAAATGAACTCTGAAACTCAAATGTCTGACATTATTTAATGACTTCAAGCCTCTGTGATTTTCCAGAAAAATCACAAATTTTATGAGGAACAGAACAAAAAATTGAAGCAAAAATTTGGGCAGGTGATAGGTATACAGGGAATTATATTGCAGATGTCCAGGGTGAAAAAATCCTCATTTTGCTACATAATCAGTGCAGAGGAAACATTAGTTCCCTTGTTTTAAGACAGTGATGCTAATCACTTCTGTAAGTCCCAGAGTTAACTGCTTCCTATGAAAATCTTTAGAGAGCTGGCTCTTTGACTTTGTTGTGATACTTTATGCATAATTATGAGTAAACAGCATCAGTATTCACCATCAGTGAACAATTGCCAATGCATATGTCATGACTTTGGATTTTATACCTGTTGCCACCGTGGCAGGTGTTTACCTGTGCTAACTCATTATTCTGTGTCCTTGTTTGTATACAAGCAGCCTCACTTGTCACGAAGTGTCACTACATCCTATGACCATTTCAGTCCATCTTCTACTGCTGCTGGAATTTACATTACCAAGCTTATCTGCTTCATTTCCACAAGCAGCAAATTTAATTTAGAAACCCATCTGCTCTCACTGCTGACAAAGTAATTCAGACACGTTAAAGTCACAAGTAGCAGTTAACAACATTTACATTTTGGCAGGGATGATTCAAGCAGTACACTTCAAAACATCTGTGGAAATAGTAGGAGCATCTACTAAATGTCATCAATTAATAATTGACTGACATGCCAGAATTTAGAAGTCATCAGAAGAGTAACATTATAGCCTGGCAGAGGCCAATGATTTGCATGTTTTGCTAAGATATATGCAAACGCACTGATTTTCCTCAGTGATTGTATGTGTGTGGGCAAGGAAAGAGACTACAAAACATACTATGGTATTAAATCATCCACTGCTGGAAGGGACATTGAGTGCATATGCAGATCCAGTTCAGGCATACAGTTTGAAATAATCTACATGATATCCAGACAAAGGCAATGGGCATAAAGAAAAGCCATAGATAAAGCTGCCAGTCCATATATTATCTTTTCCATGAAGAAATGGAATTAGAACTGCAGAAAACACTCTAGGGAATGTACAAATACTTGTATTATTAAAAGTCATTAACATTTCAAGATGTGTAAATGCAACATATGTTGCCTCACGCCTTTGTATTTTTAAAGCATTATGACTATCAGACCTTTTATATGGAAGACTGCAAGACTGAGACTGACTGATGCTAATTCTACCTTTACTGTGCAGCAGATGATGCCCAGTGCATAAAAATTGCCCCATTACCTACCATTACTGTGGTGTCACTGGCACTAACGGTATCAGTTAAGTCAACACTACAGGAAATAAAATCAAAGAGCAAATTAATTAACCCTGTATTGAAATTATCTCACTGTACATACAAATATAATGACCGTGGTGACTAAAGAGGTTAAATATTTACATTTGATCTTAAAATATATAAAAATCACAGCATCAGTTTTTATGCCAGATTTCTGTTCTAGGATTGAGACATTAAGGTTGCCTTAGGGAAAAGGAGGGTATTATACTCTATAGGTTTCACCTTTCAGATGAAATGTTAAACTGCACCCTCATTTACCAAATCTGATGGCAGTAATCAGCTTCTGAGCATAAGTTGTGTTCTCTCTATACTGTACTGCCATTCATGCATTATTATTACTATTAATTTGTTAAACCACTAACTGATTTACTCTAAGTCACATAGTTTGCAAATGGAAATAGGGGAATCAAACTCAATGGAAGGTAAAGGGTTTTTTCTGCTTCATTTCCTGAACCCTACAAGCTTTACTTCCATACTACTTCTGTCATAATAAATATTGCAGAGTGTCCTTTTCCACATGCTGTCTGAATTTGTCATAGTATCATACCAACACTATCCTGGATGCTAAGGCTGAAACTATTGGAAACTGCCCCATGTCTCTGTATTTAATTTTGTAAATCCTCATATATTTGTTTTTTTTTTTTTTTTTACATGTGCTATCTGCCAACCATCAATCCTTCCACAGATGATCAGCCCAGTCATTCTTCCCTTCGGTTTAAGAAACTATTGTTCAGTCAGCCATCAGGGTTTTCTCGTAATGGCCCAAAATCCTCAGTGCCAGACAAAGACGTCTGTTTGCATGATGGCCTGCTATGCTTTCCTCTCTTTGAGTATGTGCACATACTGCCTATATGCTTCCTGGAATTCTACCACTTACCCTACCCAGTCAATAAAATCACATGCCTCTGTCCCATATGCTGTGCACTGTTCTTGTTCTTCACCATGACAGTTGGATTTGCAGCAGATGGGACCAGTTCCCCCCACCCCCAGGATGAGTGAGCTGGCACTGGTCACTCTCTGCAACCCTAAGCACCTTGCCACTAAGCAATCACAGGTTCGTATGTGTCATAGTTAGGCCTTCCTTTTCTGAGTGATGAATCCTACCCATTACTTTGCAACCTTGTTTTCAGATTCTCCAAGAAGCTTAGTAATATATTAATTTCCTCTAAGCATTTCTTGAATGTGATAGATGATAGCTATCACCATCCATGTCCAATGCAAAATGCATTCAGCTTTAGCCTAAAAATTCAAAAAGGAGACATCACTTCCACTTAATAAAACTCTCCTTTCTGCCCACTGAAAATATTTTGGCCTGTATCCATAAACATTTTATAGCTTACTACTATGAATTTCTGGGCCAAAACTATGAAAACCTCTGAAACTGTCATGATATATTAACTTGGTAAGTACATATTTTAAGTCAGGTAATGTTTAATGTGTAATATTTTCAAGTAAACTAGCAGTACAACTCATTATTCACAAAGCGCTGTGAGTCGACTACAACAGCTGTTGCTTTCCAGTCACAACTCCCCGTTGGACACTGACAAGTGCTTACTGCTGTGAGTAACTCACCCTACTACACATTAAGTGCAATGTTCGGTGTAGAAGTTCATTAGCTAAGTCATAAAAGTTTTAAATTAAACCAGCGTTTTAACAATGCAGTTCTTCACACAGTATGAAATCAATTAACAGATCTGATTCTTTGACCTCAGGCAGCAATCAGCATCTGCTAGAATAAACATGCTTTTTTTGCAGTTTCAGCTTTTAATAAAAAGTTGAAATATATTACTTTTATAGAAATGTGACTTTTATGACTTCTTGTTTTTGAATAACAAAAATGTTTTTCTTGAAAAGTATGATAAATTATCTTACTGAATGCAACCCTGGTCCCTCAGCCCCCATAAACATGCTGAACATTGTAGTCGGGCATTACTTCTTTTCTCATTGAATGTCTTTGAAATCTACAATATAGGGAGAGCTAAGATATAGTGAGACTGCTAATATTTCTTCAGATCTTGATGCACGGAGATTAAATATTGTAGTTCTAGCACATAGCACTGTCTTTTAACATGCCACTTTAGAGTTTTCAAAGTCTTGGCAGGATGCACTATGTCATATCTTGTTCCAAGCATCCTTACACAGATGCATGCTATTTTACAAGGGTCATTCACATGCAGCACATGATGCAGTTGTGAATCATTTTTTCTCATTTTAAGTTAGCGATATTTTTTGCATTACATGCTGAACATTTAATGAGGGGGGCATGCAGTACCACCATTCATTTACCCTACTTATATGTGACACAGTTTGTTTGTCTTTTCGGCTTTTCTCGGTTAGGGGTCGCCACAGTGGAACTCCGGTCCACTAATGATTGGCAGTCGATTTTTATGCTATCAAGCAGAAAAGTGTGGCTAAAGTCGGAGATAACAGTCATGTCTTTACAGAATTTTAGAGTAAGAGCCCTGCCTTACTTCAGCAATGTCATACCTGTTTTCTACCTGTTATGCAGTCTTCTGACTTATGCAGTGGCTTACTAGATCATAGTTTAATGACAATATCTAAGTGTTTCTGCTGCAAAATAATTGTTTCACATAACTATTAAAGAAAACTTAGGAAATATTTTTTGTCATGACATTTGCCATTTTTTTTTTTCCACAGGACACAACTTCTCAAAGCGTGATTGTCCTGCACAAAGAGGGACAGGTGGTAACTCTAGATACATCTGCAAAATCCTGAAGAGCATTGTATGGGAGGCAGAACACTGTCTCCGCCATCACATGTCCAGTACATCACAATTCTTACTTATATACTGACTATTAATAGTGTAGAAGATTTCTGGATGTTACTAGAGGGCCAACGTAGTCCATGTTATAGAAAAATAGAGGGATGGACGACCAGACAGACAGACAGGTAGATATGCACAGACAGACAAACAGGGCATATGGTAATTTGCATCATGCTTCATTAAACATCATCTCACTTAACTAGGTTTCTCCACACCAATATTTTGCCTGCAGTAGTAAACATAGATATGCAAATTCACTTAAGGACCAAATAATTCACAGCTCACTATGCCTGCAAATAACTCCAGGACTACTTTCTGTGTCTGAGGCATTATGATTTAGCAGTCATATACCAGAAAGCAATGAGTACCCCAACAAGCACATTGATTAAGAAGGTGACTAGCTTACACTTCAGTTATCCAGTTTATATCAAACAATAGAATTCCCAAATTTGTTATGCTTAAGAAAGGAAGTGCTTCCCCTCACTGAATCATTTATTAATTCCAAGTGACATTGTTTTTCTTAAGAAACGCAACACATGGCCAAATGCACCAAGTTTTAGGCATTTCCTGAGACTTTATATGGCCATCAGGGGCATCTACAAGGGAAGATTTTTCTCTTTCTGCTATCATGCTACAACCATGGAAATGACTATCTATAGAATGAGATACAACTCCCCCATCTGATATGGCATCCCCCACAAGAAGCATTTAATTTAGAGAATTCTGCAAATGACTAAAGTTTTAGTATGATTGGTATTCACAGTGACAACTTTCATATATGTAGCCAGATCAGTCTCCTTCATAGGTATAACCTGAATAGTACCACTTTGCTACAGATATAGCCTTTTCAAGTATCACGGTACAAAAAGATATATGCCATGTAAAATCACAGCATACACATTATTTCTGCCCAGACTAATCGCACTGACAGTTCTTTATACAAACATAATAAATTCTAATCCAACAGCTGGCAATCTACACAAGGAATATATACAAGGACCCAGACTGCTATTTCCATATTACTTACTTATTTATTAATGAATCTTAATCAGAGACTTCACTTGGGACTATCAGACTAAGGAGTCAGTAACAGAGCATAAGGCTGTATGGTAGCAAACAGATTACAAGAAATGAAGCGAGACACACTGATCAAACAAAACGAGTACAGCAAAGCCAAGAATGAAGGCAGCCATATTAAAGGGATTCTTCATAAAAATATCGATATATCATACCTTTATTTGTTATACTTTACTTCACATGTATGGAAAGGGGTCTGTATTACAGCATCAACAAGCCAAGATGTTGGTGTTTATAACATCTAGTCCAGAAAAGCAAAACAATATCAAAGTACCATAACAGCGACACTTAAAAGATCGCAAACACATACATTTGCAGGGCTGCAAGCCTTCCTGCATCCCACATCCCCACTAATTATATATGCCAACTCTGATATTGCACTAGAGCTGAGAATGGGCAAAACCCCAATCCCAATTGGACTGCGATCTAACATAATCACCCACTTGCACAGTGTGAAGTTTTAAGTGTCAGTGCTATAGTACTTCAGTATTGTGCCACTTTGCTCTCCTGCGATCGATTTCATGAATGCTGGCAATTTGGCTTGTCCAGGTTTTATCAAAGACCCATGGAATGTTACCTACATTTGGAGAAGAGGACAGAAATGTGGGATTGTGGTATACCGACATAAATTACCAGCTCACTGGCCCTACTGTCTTTCACTTGCATATTTATTGATTGTTTGTTTACTTGTTAACCAGATGAAACTGTCTGGTGCAAGTCCTTTTTCAGCCACTACCTGGGCCCCAAGGCAATACAGACAAAACTTTTAAGTAAGGAAAAGAACATCACCATAAGTAACTAAGCATTAATAACAACATTGGCAGTATCCACTGAAACCATATATGTATAAAATAGAATAACTGGAATTGAAACGGGAGAGAATTGCAAAGCCAGAGAACATAAATAGCTCAAGAGGAATGTAAGAGTATTCAAAATACAGGTAGACAAAATGAAAATAAAGCAGAGAGAGAGAATATTTTATTATGACGTTGCTACGTGTACCATTCCAGTCTGTTTCATTTATTGTAGTTTCACTGGCACCATTTTAACACTTGTGCCTATTTTTGCCATGGTGCTATAATATAATTATCTTTCAGTATATGCAGATTGTTTACACACATATATATATATATATATATATATATATATATATATATATATATATATATATATATATATATATATATATATATAGACACACATTTTAACTCAGTAAGTGCTACTCATATCCTTTAAGGTTCCTGTTTAATGCCAGACAGGAGCTCCACCCTATCATCATCATACCAGTCTGCACTGCACTGCACCCCGTATCCCTGTTTCCCCAGTCTCTACATGTTAGTGCCTTGGACACATTCTCATTCTCTTTCCGCTGTGCTGCCTTGTTAGTCACAGTCCCATAATTTCAGAGCATTCTGCCTTCACACGCTATGCAGTGGTCTTTAAATGTAGGGGTTACAGACTGCATAGATATATCGGACCAGAAGAAGAGTAAACTCAATCTGCAGTGGTAGTGTCAATCATTCTGCTATAGCTGGGTGTGCTCTCATTCCATTCACTGTATATAGTTATTCATTTAATGTATTACTCCCTAACCCTTTCCATCACCAGCCACTAGTGAAATCTTCTGTAATAAAAGTCATACCTTTATAATTTTTAAACATATCCTTTTAAAAAAAATGTTTTAATTGTCAATCAATTTTTCAATTAACGAATGAACCAATGGACAACCAGAAGTTTTATTTGAATTATTTATTCAAACTGTTTTTTACTGGCCTTGTTTTGTCTGATGAAGTTACTACGAAAACGCAGTTGATTCATTGAAAGCGTTAATGTATATGTGGTTACATGGATCTATTAAAAATTTGGATACGTTTATTCTACTTGGATTCTTTCACATTTTTTGGACACGTTCCTTCCTTGGGGCTCCCAGTGTTTCCTTTGTTTATTCATACCTCAGAGGTCCCAAATATTCACCATTACCACATGTATCACAATTCATACTATAAAGGACTACTTTTCTGATTAAAAGCTTGCCTTTCTAAAGGCATCCACATATCCAGGATGTCACATTGTAAATAAAAGCCAAAGCTGATACCACCATTTTTTTGCTTTCCTTCCTATAGGCTGTAAGGCATTTATAAGCCTAGCTGGAATGTTTTGGCTTTGCCACCCCCTTAGATTAGTTCCCTGTGCCTCTGTCCAACAGAGCCATTGAAGTGATCCCTGGGGTAAACTTTCTGTTTCCCATCCACTTGTTAAGGTTTCCCTTGAAGAGGGTTAGTGAAGAGCTCTGCCTAATGTAGATTGGAATCTTGTTCCAGAGCATGGGAAGTCTCTGGGACAGGAATCTATCCCTCCAGCATGTCCTATTCATTGTTGTGGTGAGGTTTAGATCCTTGGAGCATGTGGCTCGAGGGGATAGGATTTTCTTTAGGTGGAGCATGTCCATCGATTCTGGGTTGTACATAGCCTTGTATGTCAGGCAGAGATCACCTCTGAGTAGACAGTATGCAACCGAATATAGCTGGAGTTTCTTCAGTCGAGCAGCATAGGGCATCTGCTTGAGGCCAGTGATCCTCTTGGTGAGGAACTTCTGTGGTCTTTCCAGTTGTTGCAGGTGTCTTGTAAGGTACATCCCAAATGGGGCATTGTACTCTATGGTGGGTCTGATGAGTGATGCGTAGACGGGCCCAATGACCTCTTTCGATCTGGATGCAAATCATTTTGTGATTAGGTGGGTCACATAGAAAGATTTTCTAACCACTTTGGCAATGTGATTATCAAAGGAGAGGTTACTATCTACTTGGGTTCCCAGATCCCTTATTACATCTTCCGTATTTAGGGGGCTACCACCTACATGGTAGTTGGTGGGAACTTTGTTTTTTTTCCAAAGGAGATGACTATGCACTTTTTGGCATTTAGCTTGAGGCCATGGTTTTGACACCAGGTATCTGTCTCAGTGAGACCTTTTGGAGGATGTCTGTGTCAGCTGGAGAGTCAATTATAGCCCCTACTTTGCAGTTGTCTGCGAACTTGGTCAGCCATAGTCCTCCTGTGCTTGCCTGTACCTCTGAGAAGTATATGCTGAACAGGAGGGGTCCTAGGATGAGCCCTTGGGAACGCCACTTGTAACTGGTTTAGAATCAGACCTATCTCCTGCAACTCTTACCATGTGGGTTCTGTCCATGAGCCAGTTGGCAACCCATCTCGTGACGTAGGGGTTTATGTTCAGACTGGTGAGCTTGTCTATAATACCTGAGGGGGAATGGTGTTGAAGGCCTTTGCGAGGTCTAGATAGGTTGTGTGGGCCAACTTTCCCTTGTCTATAGCCTTGGCAACTGTCTCAAAGAAGTCCACCAGGTTTAGGAGGCATGATATGCCCTTAACAAAGCCAAACTAGGTAGGGTCCAGTGTTTGGAGGTTTGAATGTCTCTATTAATGAGATCCATGATGACGCACTCCATAGCTTTGCAGACCAAGCTAGTCAGGCTTATAGGTCGATAGTTCCAGGGGTCCATTCTGGCTCCACCTTTGTGGAGCGGAATAACTGTTGCTGTGCGCCACTCTGTGGGCACATATCCTGTGGAGAGGCTGAGTTTAAACAGTGTGTTTAGATGAGGGGTTAGTTCATCTTTGAGCTCATGTAGGACACAACCTGGGATACCATCCGGTCCCATTGATGCTGTGTTTTTGGCTTTGGAGAGGGCTGTTTTAACCTGTCTGTGATTTCAGGGGCACTACATTCTTCTGGTATAGTTATGGGCCCTTTTACGGGTGAGAGGGGGGTGAAGTTTGCACTGAACCTGTCTGCCAGGATATTGGCTATATTGGTCGGGTCAGTGTATTTTGTGCCATTCTGCACAAATTCTGAGCAGATCTGAGAATTGCCACTTAGATTCTTGACATAGTTAAAGAATGCCTTGGGGTTATCTTTGGAGTCCATAGCAATTTTTCTTTCAAAGCTAGCCTTGGATGATTTTTATGAGGGAATGTAGTTTCTTACTGATACTGATCAGGGATGTTCTCCATTCTAGGGATTTTGCTCTTTTCTGTACTAGTTTCCTCCTTCTATTGTACAGCTTGTTTATGGCACGGGTCCACCAGACTGGTTTCCTTTTCTTGGAGGAGTGAGTCTTGGTTTTGTTTGGGATAACACGATCCATGCATTCTTGTAGGTGCACATAGAGTGCATTAGTAAAGGATTTGGCAGCTTGGACAGCATTATCCTAGGGGGCTTTGAAACTTCCCACCTCGGTCTTAAGTAATGTGAAGTTTGCTTTTGAAAAGTTTTTCACGGTGGTTTCTTTGACCGGGGATGGTGGCAGAATGTGGATATCCAGAATGATTAGTTTATGTCAGATCTAACCAGCGAGAGGCTGACCTCCAGTGTGAACACCAGTCGCCCATGTTGGTGATGATCAGGTCCAATATGTTGTCACCTCTGGTGTGAGTGTTGACCAGTTGATCCAGGGCGTTTGAGTTTATAAATTCTAGGAAATGTTGGGCAAGGGAATTTGTACTTGAGTAGTTCTCCCAATTAATGTTTGGGTAATTGAAACCACCCAATATCAGGGTGTTTGGTAGGACCTTTATGTTTTCCAGTGTTTCCAGGAATGTGGAGTGGGGGTCCTGGGACATGGTGGGTGATCTCTAGCAAGCTATAATTTGAATAGCAGTTTTGCCCATTGTTAGTTGCACGTGGAAGATCTCTGAAGCATCGTGCTGTGCCACTAACCTGAAGGTGTGGGTATCCTTGATGAATGTGGATACTCCCCCACCTTTTGTATTTTGGTCTGGGTTTTGTGGCTGAAATGTTTGGTATGAGTTGTAGCCTGGTAGTGCTGGGGTGCTCTCTGGAGCCTTAAACCAGGTTTCTGTTACTGCACATATATCGATTTTCTCCATACTGAGGAGTGCCTCGAGTGCATGCATTTTGAGGTTTAGACTTCTAGCATTGAGCAGCATTACCGTCAGTTTTTGGTTACTTGTGCTATTTACAGCAGTGGGTCTGTCTTTTAAGCCTTGCTAAAAAAGGCACTATGGGGGTGGCAAGGGCCTTGGCCAGTATTCGAAAGCCTAAGGGTGACAGGTGCAAGCTGTCTATAGCAAAGCAGTGTGGCTTGTCGAGCATGTCATTCCAGGCTGACAGACACTGGATCCCCTTTGAATGACACCAGTAGCTTAGCCAGTTGTTGAAATTGATAATTTTTTCTCTGTCCAATGTCTTGGAAGAGGATGTCAGATTGACTTTCCTTACTTATTCCATTAAGGGGCAATACCAACAACATTATCCAACAAGGGGAGGTGGGAATTTCAGGAATGACAGGAGATAGCTATTCCTATGGATACATCTAATATAGTATGGGATGAGGCAAACACACCCTTAATGGTTACAATATGTTTAATTATAGTGGTGTTGACATAGAAGAGACTCACTTTAACCTTTTTTCTAAGTTTATTCCCCGGAAAAAGGCAGATATTGATAAAGTGATAATTTATTTGAAACTGTTTATCAGGAAGAAAAATTTAGAACTTTTATACAACAATCACGGTACAGGACAGTTTAACACCACTACTCTTAGTAGGAAAAGTATATATAACCCACCATTGCACCCCCAGCTGAAAAACTTTGAAAATTTGCCAGGAGAAACAATTGCTAAGTGATATCAGGAACAATTGTAATATTATGGTCATGGCCCCTAATAAAGGAGGGGGTACTGTCTTTATGGATACATTTACTTATGAGTCTAAGATGATGTAAACGTTGGAAGATAATAGTAAATATATGAGGGTTTCATTAAATGAAATTCACATAGCTTACAAAAAAATTTTTTTGGTAGTAAATGAACTGTTACTTGAGAGTTCTATTGATTTAAACTTGTTTAAATTTCTTCACAATGAAAGACCAAAGGTTCCTACGATATTCGGCATTCCTAAAGTACATAAGAACCTGCAGAACCCACCGTTGAGACTTATAGTGGCTGCAGAGGGGTCTGTTACAGCACTACTGGCCAGGTTCTTGGATGTACAATTAAAATATTTGTCTTTAGGATGTTTGGATACATTAAAGGATTCTTGGGACTTACTAAAACAAATTAAACCTGAATTGTACTATGAAAGAGCTATATTTATTACAATAGATGTAGTAGATTGGTTTTCTTCTATTCCCCACGAATTGGGAATACTTTGGTTAGAAGAAGCTATGATGTCCTCTGATGTATTTTCTAATAATGACTTCTATGTATGTTCAAGTCTCATTGAATTGGTGCTTAATAATAATTTTATTCACTTCGAAGGTGAATTTTTTAAGCAAGTAAAATATGTGGCTATGGGTGCACGATGTGCACCCACATATACTAATATCATCCTTTCTGTATGGGAAAATAAATATATTTTTAATTCCAAATATGTTAAATGCTGGAAATTATACAAGCGTTATTTGGATGATATTTGCTTGAGATGGAATGACTCTGAGGAGAAATTTTTAGAGTTTTATAACTATATTTCTGGTAAGATGGAATTTTTGAAGTTCACTTACAACATCCAGCATGATTACATGAATTATTTGGATATAACAATTTATAAATATAATGGAACATTTAAATCCACACTATTTAGAAAGGAAACCTACTCTAATTCCTATCTATATTATACCAGTTCACACCCTCACAGCCAAAATAGAAGTTTGGTGAAAGGACAGTTCGTGAGGGGGAGTAGGATGTGCTCTGAACAGGAATATTTTGTAGCTGAATGTAAATTATAAGAACAGATGTTTATTGAAAGAGGATATCCTCTTGACTTATTAAAACAAATACAAACTGAAGTAACTATAGGGAGGAACAATAGATTTGCCCCGATATTGGGACAGAACAACCAGGAGAATACCATGTAAATGTTAATACTGAGAATTCCACAAATTTTGAACGTGCTTTTATTATCAATTTTAGTGGTGATGCGGGTGTAATTTTGAAAACAGTTGAAAAAGAATGGAATAGGTTTGCTGCCATTTCTGATTTAAAGATTTTTGATACTCACTTCAAATGTGTGTTTAGGAAAGGTTCCAACATTAAAAATATTATAGAGAAAAAAGATGGTAGTGTTTATTCATTTGGACGTAGTAAACAAGGAACTTATAAATGTGGGCACTGTTCGCAATGCCCTTTTATACAACAAGGAGAGAGTTTGTTTTTGGCAGCCAGAAACACGAAACTAAAGTACAAAGGTTATGCCACATGTGATACCAGTGGGGTAGTTTATTTAGTTGTTTGTAAAGGATGCACAAGTTTCTATGTAGGAAAAACCGAGAGAAAACTACGCAAAAGAATATATGAACACGTATACGAAATTAGAAACCATAACAATGGTAATGCCCTATATAGGCATAGCATAGGTTGTTCTCAGGCATCCTTTTCCTTTTTTATTTTGGAAATAGTGACAAAAGATGTGAGAGGGGGACCTTTGGAATTATATATTGAGTACAGGGAACTTTTCTGGCAAGTAGTATTGGAGGCAAATAAATTCCCGGGGATGAATGACACGATTTCCATTGCTCCAGTATTAAAACTGAGAGCAGCAAAACTTTAATTCCAGTTTTTCCTTTCTTTTAAAAAAAAACATTTATATTAAGTATATATACACATATATAATTGTTAATACATTTGCACCTTGAACATCTTATGCATCAATTCTATATGTTTATATATTTTTAAGTATGGTTTTACACATATTTTATATATTTATTGATATATTTATATTATATTGTATAATACAGGTGTAAGAGAATGTTTTTATTTATGTTCAAATGTCAGTAAAGCAGGTCAGCATTTTTATGTTCACGTGTCTTTAAATAATTAATTGTTTTAGGAATTTTATATGCATTGTGATAGGATGAATCTAATTGAGTAAGCTATTTAAGATTCAATTTTTCTATGGCTTTTTATCTGATGAAGTAATTTCATGACAAAAACGTATGATATTTGGAGTGTTAATGTGTACAAAGCCTCTGTGACTGAATAAAACGTATCTACGATCTTTTGGGTTCGTGTTCCTTCCAGGTGCCTGTTTTCGTGTTTTGGTTTTGCTTGGTACTTTTGGTTAGTTTCTTTGGTGATTTGACTTTCTTTACTTACTTACTTACTTACTAACTCTGTCATATGACAGTAAATGCATGAAGCCACAGCAAAGTACTGCAGTTATTCAAACAGCCCTTCAGCCGTTCCCTGCACCAGGAAAAAAAAAACTGTCTGCTTTGTGCTTTATGCCTCCTGTCCAAACAGCACTCCAGCCACCATATTCCACCATTGAACCTTGACTACCTGCATGGCAAATAAGCTTTCTGCATTAGCATGACTGGGCTGGCTTGGTTTTTAAGAATTATTTCAGCTATCATTTAGTTTGGGAAAACATAATTCAAAGCCTTTGTGTTAGGAGCTCTTAATGTGGCCACTTAATTAACAGCAGACATGTGCTAAGTATTAGCCTCCTACATTATTTCCAGAAACAAATTACTACCCATAGTATAATGATACTATGCAAGATATCAATGCATAATAATATACTAGTGCACAGATATAATGATTGTGTTCACTCAGATATGTAAGATATAACCTAATAATGAGAGACTTGCACTCACCACTCACCCTATGATCACTTACACCTATAATGGCAATAAATAAAGATGCATGAATAGGTGATTCCTGTTGCAGTAATAGCATGGACATTGAGTCAACTCATTTGTTAGTGACATTGGTCAGAATGATGGCCCAAAAACCAGGAGCTGGCTATGGAAGGAAGGAATATGCAGCCAATCTGAGATTTGCCTTCCTGGGGACAGATCAATAACAGTCAATGCTGCAGCAGCACCATCTATTTCAGAGCTGGAAAGAAACAGGACAGAGGACAGGGGAAGATAGACCTTGCTGTGCAGGAAGTCACATACATGAATGCACAAGCCAGGCTTTGCTTGTATATTTGCTGCCACAGGGAAGGTAAACAACAGGATAACATGGCTAGAATATTGTCTTCTGTGATGGCCCTGAGTGAAGTCTATCTGGCTCTCATCACACATGGAGAATGCATAAGCAGTAATGGGCTAGATGCCTTGGAGCCTGAAGTTACTAGGGTTAGAAACCAACAAAAAAATATTTAAAAATTGTTTAAAACTGAATAAACATTACATTGTACAAATACTGTGGTGGGAAGGAAACTAAATTAATTAGCTTAATCCTCAAACATTTTTGCAAACTAAATAATAACCTAGACATACTCAGTTACAGACTATAGTTACATCAAAACACTAAAGGCTGAAGTCAAAACAAAGGCTAGATAGACCTTTTCTTGAGCAGGGAGATAGACTGTATATACCGATTGGGGATTTAACTGTGCATGTGAATAACAGTGTCAGTCTATATAGCTTCTGGTACTCAGTTATCATTATCATCATCACCATCAACACACTTTTCCCATTTTCTACATGGGGTTGGGGTGCCATGTTAACTGTTGCCATATTTCTTGATTCAATGCCACACTCCTGCCTTCTTTGACACTCACACCTGACTGTTGCAGATCTTCTCTCACACAATCCATACACCTCTTTGCTGGTCACCCTTGTTTCCTGTTACCTTCTTCCTGTCTGTCCCAAATCTTCATTACTAGACTGTCTTCTGCATTTCTCTACATGTAAATCTACATAGAAAAGCACACAGAAAATGTAAAGGTATTACTGCTCAATGCTAGGAGTCTAAACAAGGGTGGGAATGGTGGTGCAGCGGTTAGCATTGTTTTCCCACAGCAAGAGGTTCTCTGGCTTGATCCTTGGTTGGGGTGCCTTCATTGTGGAGTCTGCATATCTTCCCTGTGGTTGTGTGGGTTTCCTCTGGGTGCTTCAATTTCCTACCACATCCCAAAGACATGCTGTAGGTGGATTAGACACTCTAAATTGGCCCTAGGCGTGAGTGCATGCGTATGTATGCCTTCTGTGGAAGGTTGCTTGCTGGGTTAGCAACTCGACACTGTAAAGCTCTACTGCCAATCATGAGCAGACAGGTGATCCTCTATGGCAACCCCTAACTGGGAAAAGCCAAAAGAAGAAGACGCTAGGAGTCTAAACAAAAAACTCCACTCCCTAGAATCTCTCTTTACCCTAGAGAATGCTGACATCTGTGCGGTCACTGAGACATTGTTTAAAGCTGCGGAGAGCATACTAACAGTGCCAGGTTATAATAACTGCCACATATTTAGGCCAACTACTTCACAGGCAGGGACTAAAGGTGGAGGTGTCTCTGTTTTACTGTTTTAAAGGTTATTTTATTAATGAAACGAGAGTCCTAACTTTTATGATTTGAAGAAGGCAAAGCTGAAAGCACTTACCACACTGATAACAGAAGGACTCTTTATGTGGTTTTAAATTACTGCTTTTTATCTTTTGGAATACAAGAATTTAGAATTTTAAATCAGCTGTGGTGGTATTGTTTTGGACTTCTCTCGAATGCCATATTCATGGGTGACTTTAATTACCCCACTATTAACTGGCAATCCTATACGACACCAAACATACATGCACAGAAATTTCTGGATTTTGTAAACACAAACTCCCTCGACCAGATAGTTAATACATCAACCAAGGGTGCAGCCATACTGGATCTGGTCCTCACTAATATGGGAGAGTGCTGCACACCGCCTATTGTAATGCCTTCCCTGGTAAAATCAGATCACAAAATGGCTCCTTTGAAGTAAAAATACAACCTGAACCCCCAGCTAAACCTGGAATATTCAGGAACTATTCTAAAGCTAAGCTCCTGCTATTACGTTAGAACCTGGCAGCATTTCAAGCCCCCATAAACCCTAATAACACTGCTGCCTGTGCAGAACTGTTCACAGAAACCCCATACAAGCATGTTAATAGCTGCATAGAGGCAGCTGTACCCACCAGCAAGAAATACAGAACTAACTCAAAAAACAAGCCACCCTGGTAGAATCACAAAATCAATAGGCTGTACAACAGGAGGAAAAAAAACATGGCAAAAATTAGGAGATGCAGCACCCAGCAGGACAAAAGCATTCTCATCCTCATCAAACTAAACAAACAACTCAAAGGACAAATAAAGACTACCAAAGCCAAATTTGAGGTAAGTTTGGCCTCCCAGCCCAGGGACAACCACAAAGCATTATTTAGCTATGTCCACAACCTCAAAGGAAATACACAGTTGTGTGCAGCGCTCTTTGTAAATGGAGCCACCTACACTGAGCCAGAAGCCATAGCAAACCTGACTGATAATTTCAGCTCCAGCTTTACCCCTCTCTCCCCCTCAACCTTCCCTCAGGAAATATCATCAAATATAACGCCCCCTAATATCACTGGGGAACAGGTCCTTAATACTCTCTCTAAGGCCAAGAACACTGTATCAATGGGGCAAGACGATATCTCTGGATGCCTTCTAAACAGCATGAAACATGACCTATCAGGGCCTCTGGAATTACTATTTAACTGTAGCCTCCAAACAGACTGCTTTAAGGCCTTATCCTTGTATTGTATCTCCTAAAGGCTTTTGAGGGGAGATCTATGCCTGGCATACAGGCCATTGTCAGACCCCACTCTGATGAACCTCCTGCATATCCACAAAACAAACAGCATCAGTATTACCCTTTCTAAAGACTTAAACCTTGCCTGTGATATAAATAGGGCCTGCTGGAGAGACAGGTATATATTCCAGAGATACTCCTTCTCTGGAACAGGCTTCCCATCCATGTGAAGCAGAGGTCCTCCCCAACTCAGTTCAAGTTCAACTTGTACAATTGGATGGGAAACCAGAAATTCATCTCTGGTTTAGCACCTATGTTTCTAATGGACACTGGCAACCTATAAATGGTTAATTTTCCAAACCCCTGCTTACACTTATCAAAGGTAACCAAACAAATAGGCAGCATGAAGAACAGTCCAGAATAGTAATGCAAGTATATTAATTTCCAAAGGTTATCAAAGGTATTAGAACGTGTCAGAGATTTGGGATGCATGGCTAGACTTAAAAAGGATCTTGTGGTCATTAGCCTTGTAAACACCTATGAACATATGTGCCTGAACCACTGTAATCTGTTCTCTTTGATCTTTCCTGCAATTGGAGCTCCTTTGGCTTCTGCTCATATGTCATCATTTCTTTATCTGTTTTACAGTGTGCATCCTACCATCTGTCTCAGGTACTTCCTTTCCACCGCTAGCTTCCTCATCTTCTCTGCCTTTACTGCCCAGGTTTTTGTACCATACAGTAGTACTAGTCACATGATTATGGCTAGCCCTAATACCACCATTCAGATAAATCTTCCACTGGCACTACTCAAAGGTCAAACACAAAGAAAAAAAACTACCATAACGAATTGTATTTTTACATGTATGTATATAACTGCATATAGTATAATTGCACTTTATTGCACTTTCTTACTCAAATACGTTATATTTTCTGCTTTATTACTGTACACTCTATGTATTGTACACTTCAGTAACTTCTCATCATACTATGCCATGATATATTATTGTTTGATCTATTGTTTGCTCTATTAATTTGTACTCATCTCTGACTTTTTTTTATCATGTATGTGGAGCTTTTGTATTTTGCATTTTTTTAAGATTGCATGTATGTGGAGCTTTTCTCCCCGGGTCTCTGCTGAAAATGGGCACCTGATTGCCCAGTCAAACCAACCCAGTAATCAAATATAAAATAAATGGTTACACCACTGTTTTGTGCACCTTACTTTCAGCTTCTTTGGCCTTCGCCTGTCATACACTACACCTGACACAATTATGCCAGTTACAAGGTGACCATTTTGTTACATGACCTAAACTGGGACACCTGAGGGCCACCTGAGAAGCCAGGTCTGCAATCCCATTCTCCTGGCCCTCATGGAAGTGGAGATAGGGCCGCCATATCATCTCACACAGGGGTCAGCAGATTGGCCTCCCGTCCATCACCCGGCACTGTGGGGATGCCACTCTGTGAACGGCACAACCCAGAAGGCTCAAAGCAATGCACATTCGTCAGCACCTAGCACCACGGGTGAGAGAGACTGAGGTGTGCTGCAAAATGTGCAGAGATGGGGGGACCCAGGACTATCTCCCCTGCATGTTTGAAAGCCCAAGTGCAAGGCAAAGGGGAGAACCAGTGTCACAGAAGTCTGCATGAGGGACTGTCTGAGGCTTTGTGGACCAGCAGAGTTCCATGAGGCTGGGAAGATCCCCTGAAAGGTTCCAAGAGCACGTGTGACACTGCATGATTTGGCAGCAGTCAGGAGATATGTAACCCTGGAAAAGAGCTCTCTCTGCTGTGTAGAAGTTCAAGGATGGAAAGGGTCCATCCTGATGGAAGTCTGGAAGGGAGAGAAAGGTGGAAAGTGACTGGGACAGGACAGCTCCCACCTGGGTGAGGGGGTATGGACCATGCTCCCTCTGGGAAAGACATCTGGAAGGGGTAGAGAGGCAGACAGTGATAGGGCTGGGTGGGGGGGGGTCAGGCAGAGCTCCCCACAATGGAAGTCCTTAAGGGAGTGACTGGCGGACAGCAGCAGGGCCTAGAGTGTTCCTGCCTGTGTGAAAGAGATCAGGCAAAGCTCCCCATGATGGAAGTCCTTGAGGAAGCACCATGGTGAATAACAGAGGGGCCTGCAGAGCTCCTGCTGGGGCGAAGGCATCCAACTTCACCCCATAACCGATGGCATCCTTGAAAGATCTCAAAGTCCCCAGAGCTGCTCTGGATAGGAAAGCAGGGGGACTCTGAAGCCTTAATGAGTGCTGATCTGCCCCTCAGTGGGTGAGGGGAGTGATGGAGGGGCAGAAGGGATCAGAGAAAAGCTCCCCTGAGAAGGTCCAAGGGCATGAGTGATCTGGCATGATTTGGTAGACTGCAGGAGACATGGAGGTGGCAGAGTCCCCTGACATGGGAGGCCATGGCTGGGGAAGGTCTCTTGGCCAGGTCGAAGGGGAAGCCTGTAGGGGTCAACCCTGACAGAAGTCAGTAAGGGTGCACTTGGCAGATGGGTGTGAGGCCTGGAAAGCTCCTGCGTGAGTGGGGTCAGACAGAGCACCCCACAACAGAAATTCTGGAGGGAGTGACTGATGGATGGGGGCAGAGCATGGAAGGCTCCTTCCAGGGTGAAGGCATCCAACCATACCCCATACCCAAAGGGAGAGAGGGTGGCCTAATGGTTAAGGTGTTTGCCTTACAAACACAAGGTGCAGGGTTTGAGTCTCGCAAGGGATAATTGGCTAGGCTTAAAAATGACTCACAAGGACAGTTAGCCTAGTACTAATCTATGAACTCTATGAACTCATCCTCAAAAAATTGCAAAGTCCACAGAGCTGCTCAGGATGGGAAAGCAGTGGGACTGGCTGCCTCAGGAAGCCAGGTCACCATTCAGACTGAGCGGTCTAAACTGGGACATTTCTGTGTTCCAAAGACAAGAGACTTCCAAACCAGGACTGTCCTGGAAATACTTGGACTGTTGGTCAGCTTGGCCAGTTGGCTACAGCCCCTCTAATTTTAGCTTTGAGCTCTTCATTCACACTTTCCTTTCTCCTCAACCACCCTTCCCAGATATATGAAGCTGTTAACCTGTTTCACTGTCTTCCCTTCTATCTCAGTTCTCAGTGTCTTCTGATTTCCCCAGTTGGCTGTGATTACCACAGTCTTATGTGTATTTAGTTTCATCCCATGTGCCTTCAGTTTTGCATTCCACTCCATTATCCTTTGCTTGCTCAGAGTCTTCCTGTAATGCCACATCATCTGCATACAGCAACTTTGTTGATCTGTCCCTTCTGACCAGCGTGCTAATCATCAGTATGAATAGCAGTGGGCTTAGAGCTGAACCATGATGCATACCCACTCCCACTGGGAACCCCTCTGTGAGACCAAACCCCGTTTATACTTGAGTCATTGGATCTTTGTTCCTATCCTGCTCTAATCCTACCAATGTTTCTGGAACTTTGAACCATGGCAGGACTGCATAAATCAGCTTTCTTGGGACCTTGTCATACGCTTTCTCCAAGTCTAAGAATGCCCTCTTGGACTCTTTCCTCATCTCTAGCTTCATCTCAACTATTTGTCTCACTTGAAACATTGGCTCAGTTATATTGCATCCAAGTCTTAATCTGAACTGTTCATCTCCCATCTTCATTTCTACTACTCTGCATATCCGTTTATTAATCACCCTCCCAGAACATTCATGTAATGTGACAGGAATCTGGTGCATCTCTACTACCTACAGTTGTGGATGTCCCCTTTATTCTTGTAAACTGGCATGAGTATGCTTATTCTCCAGTCATCTGGGGTATGCCTTTCCTCCACACTGCTATGAGTACCCTCAGGAGTCATTTCTCCCCTATCTCACCCAGCATCTTTATCATATCTGCTGTGACCTCATATGAGCCTGCTGCTTTCCCTGACTTTATTTTCCTTAGTGCTGTTCTTACTTTTTCTAGGGTGGGCTCCTGTTCTTCTCTCATTGTAGGCTGTGTCTGGGGCAGTACAGCTTCTGTGGGGTTTTCTCCATTCAGAAGCTGCTGGAAGTGCTCCTTCCATCTAACTTTGATGTCCTGTAGACTGGTAAGCAGGATGTTGCTGGCATCCCTTATGAAGGCTGCCTATCTTCTTTATCTTTCTGTCTTTGCTTTGTAACCTGATATAGATTCTTTGTGCCATCTACTGAGTCCCTTTCCAGAATTTGGTAGAGTGCCTGTGATGCCCTGTTCTTTGCTACTGCAACTCCTTTCTTAGCCTTTTTGTTAGCCAACCAGTATTCCTTCCTAGCCTGGTCCATCTTTCCTATCTCCCACTTTCTGCCACAGTCCTTTTTTTTAATGACTTCCTGTACTTCTGCATTCCACCACTAGCTTTCCTTACGTACCTTATTTCCATACCTGGGTTGGCCATGTATCTGTTTTGTAGTCCTGACACATGCTGTTTTAAGGTGCTGCCATTCTTCTTCATCTCCACCTATTTCCTCCTCTTCTTGAGGTACTAGAGCCTTGAGTAATTCCTTGAACACTTGTATTTTCTTCTTCTGGCACTCAAACAGCCAACATAAAAATAGTACCTGTAGCTGATAAATAGAATTTTTGCTAAGTATTGCTTTCAAATGGCCTTCCTGAACTGAATTTTTTGTCTTTGAATAGTGTATTGGATATAAAAAGAAATAATATTTTGATCTGCAGAGACAATTTTGCCTAGTATAGATTAATCCAAGCATAATGTGAGGCTAAAGTCATTGATAAAATAAATAATTTTGATCAAGTTGACAGAATCCACAAAGAAATAAGGTAGAATTTTAATATTTTCAGTGTAATCTGATAGGATTATTGTTCATGTTCCTCCATGGATGGATTGAGTTTCAACTCAAGAATCAAGGTCTTAATAAGCTATGCAAGTATACTGTCTACATGAGATGTAACCTCAAAAGAAAAACATACCTTTCTGCAAAGAAAAAATTGTCACAGATGCCACTATAGATTATAGATAGTATTATGTATAATTCTTAAAAGACAAACTAGTCTCTTGAAGTGTATGCCTTCTCCGAAAGAACTTGGTCTATAACAGATGCAGACTATTTTTTTAATAAAAGAAAGGGTTCAGTTAATGATTTTGGCAAAGTAAAGACACAGTATAGAAAATATTTAACCAAAGTAATAAGCCAAAGTGGCTAACTTTGTAAGGAATTCCATCTTTCTTATTATGCAAATAAAGGCAAGGTGGTCATGTTCATTCTTTAATTACCAAAGCTTTTTTTCCTGAGCAAAACAGTTTTCTGGAATGTAGTGATCTGGGAACACAGTTAGTTACATACTAATAAGATGTAAGAGGCATGAAAGATAATGATACCTTTATCTTCACATTGAAAGCATTTTGTTATCGGTGGGTTCTCATAACTGTTTGCTGAAAAGTTATTTATATGGACTAATGAGTCATCAGACTGTGACAGAATTTTTAATTCCATCTACTGCAATATGATTTACTAAATTTTTTTTATTTTTATTTTACATTTGTTAACCGGGCTAGTCCAACTGGATACATGTCCATTTTCAGTGGAGGCCCGAGGAGAAAAGCTCCACTATCTAATGCAAAGCAATAAACATACATTCAAGGTTCATAGGCATTTTAAAATACAATTAAAACAGGCATTAGAAAATACCTAGGGAATTTAACACACATCAAAAACAGGCATTTAGGCAAGTTTTACAGTAAGAGAATGCATAAAATTAATTTTTTTTTTTTTTTTTTTCAGTACAGGTATATACAATAAAGACATCAGTAAATATGTAGATTGAAGGCTAAAAGAAGAGTAAAAAGAAAATAAATATTTTGTAGTTCATAGAGTCAATTTCATTTGAAGAGATGAAAAGAGATGCAGAAATAGAGATTGGTAGACAGTACAGAGGATGTGGGAGACTGTAGGAGGTATGTGCTCAGCTAGGGAAATTGCATGAGCAAAGCCAGTGATTGGTAAGAAAATGTTTTAGTTGAGTTTTAAATAGTGAGATAGAAGTTTGGGCTATAAGGTCAGGAGGAAGTTGATTCCAAACTTTACCAACTGAGTTGGAAAATACAGAGTCACCTGCTGTATTCTTTGCTCGAACAGTTTGAATCAGTAATTTATTGGAGGATCTTAGGGTTTTTAGGTTATTATAGGGTATTATCAGAGTAG